>NC_137864.1:23653625-23666125 GCF_963924005.1 Protomyctophum bolini
CATCGCAGCTCATCTGTACGTTACTGTCTCAAATGCCCTAGTGTCATCAGTCTTTCTCTTGCAAAACATAGGCTATAATTGCTGTCCTGGCAACCTTGTGATAACTTCCCATAGAAGAGAGGCCCCCATCTCCATGAACCATTTCTGTTAGTTAAAATCCCATTTCTTTATTCTTACTCCACTGGTGTGGATGAGGGTGATTCCCACTTTAAGATTGCTAGAGAGGGTCTTCAGTAAGCTGATGGTACTCCAAAAATACATAATTCCATTATTTGGTTTGTTTGCCATTCGGACAATTGTTTTTATTAAATGAAAGATTAAGTCAACAATCATAATGTTGGAGGGGTGTGTGTGTGTGTGTGTGTGTGTGTGTGTGTGTGTGTGTGTGTGTGTGTGTGTGTGTGTGTGTGTGTGTGTGTGTGTGCGTGTGTGCGTGCGTGTGTGTGTGCGTGCGACGCGCATGTGTGTGTGCGCTTGTGCCTGTGTGCGTGTGCATGCATAATAAATCACTGTCACACTAAAAACAAATAGCATTGCCACTTTACAGAGATGCTGTCAGTTTAAGAGTGTACAAAGAAGAGGCCTCGTTAAATTAAACATGCTCCTATTAAATCTCTATAATGCTTAGCTCTGCAAGGATAGCCCATTATTTGAATTGAGTTGTTTCATCACTAGAAGTTGACAAGTCTGTGTTGCAGTGCGATCCGAGTGAGACACACAAACAAATTAATCTGTGCCCACTTGTTTTCTGTGCTGTGTATATTCTGAGGCCATCGCATCACGGAAAGGGAAACCACAGAGCTGGGTTGAAAAGGCACGGGTAGGGTCGCCGGGTCGGTGACGTTTCGCGGCCGTGGAGCACGGGCGTAGGCCGTGCTTCCGCATGCTCAGCATGCGCCACGGTCTATGACTTGCCGAATTGAACTGTGCACGAAATGTTCGCTTACAACTACCGGCTCAAATGTACTGTATATGGAAAACAACGTGGTCAAATTTAAAATACACCTCAAGTGGGGGTCCTTGGTGCTTGCCACATAATCGCAACATCATGGCTTCAAATATCAAACCTCCCCTCCCATGTCTTTACACAGAAATTGCAGATGAAATTGATCCAAAGCATGGCTTTGTATACTTCTGTATACAAACCGGATATCACGATGACCCATTGAGAAGAACTCCCATATACTGTAGGTGCACCGACAGTGTCAAGGTTTAAAAGAAAATCGAGGCCAAGGCAGTTGGCTGTAAACACACTATACTAGGCATGTGTTTGTGTGTAAGAGCGTCAGAGTAGGACGTTAGCGCTTTGTGTTCCCGAATTCCTGAACGTCCCCGCTCGGTGACACACCCTCCCCCTGGCAGCAGCCCTCTCTGTCTCTCCGTTTGATGAAGGAGGTGTTGCGGCTAAAGAAAGAGCGCTCATCCCTGCACACACTACACCGTTCAAAGATGTGCAAATCCCCAGGCTGACACAGGCTAAGCCAAGGGGCCTGGGCACTGTTGCCAACATTGGGATCCGGTTACGGCGCATAGAGGCTTGTGAGTGAGTAGTGGGAGCCTGATTGGCTGCCATAACGAGGTAACAGGAAATGTGTCTGTGTGTGGGTCCAACTATGGAGGTGTCAGGGGGGACATTTGCTGTGAGCTCTGATGGATTACTGCAACTATTGTTTATTTACAGTGCTTTGCCTTGGAAATGAGATATCTTCCTGGAAGCCTAAATGAGATTGGAGATGTAAACATTTCTGCAGGGCAGCAGACAAGTTTTTATTTATTCATTTTTTACACTGAAGAGCTTTGTAATCATTTTAAATGGACGGTGGCATTTTTCATTTAATGTAGTGATTATGTTGATTATGCTGATGACCCCAGGGAAGAATTGGTAACCTCTCCAAAACTGTATTGATGAAAAAAGGCAAAGACAGCTGAGGTTATCAGCACAAACTATATCTATACTTCGAATTCTATACAGATTCTCGATCTTTCCACAGCAGTAAAACATTGACATTCTCGTCTCTATAAATATTTAAGCAAAGCTTTATTTATCCAAAGTTCCAAACCATGATTACAAAGTGATTCACAACAGGATACCAAAGACAGGATACCAAAGACTACTAGAATAATGGCCAACAAACTACAAATACATTTTAGAACTGACACTATCAGAGTTAATTTCAACACAAATTAACACATTTTTCTAGTTTATTTTATTATGATTTTTTGGGGGGTTCCTTCCAAATGAAGCTGCGGTCACTTTAGGCTACTGTACAGCTTTTTATATCCTGTCACTTACTTAGCTGGGAATGGAATTCATTATGAGCAGCAGCTCATAATGAGCAGCAGCTCATAATGAATTGGGTGTTGAAAAAGTGCTCTTGGGAAACCATGTCGATGCAGCCTGTGGACTCCTGAGAGACTCATAGGTCAAAGTGTGCATGCGTGCATGCATGCATGCATGCATGCGTATGTGCATGTGTGTGCATGTTGTGCGCATGCATGCATGCGCGCGTGTGTGTGTGCGTGTGTGCACGTGTGTGCGTGCGTGCATGAGAGAAAGAAAGAGAGAGAGAGAGAGAGAAAGAGAGAAAGAGAAAAAAAGAGAGATAATGAGAGGTAGAGGCCGCTAGAGGGAGAGGGAGAAAATCAGTTTCTCTATACTTTAATGAGAGAATTCCTAAGCTGTTGTTTTTGCGCAGAATTAGCTTAATTGTTTTCACTTCACTTTTGTCAAGGTCTATTAGCTTACACACTAAAGCTGTTATTACCTGCTGAATGTAGAATTGTACAGGTCTAGAATTAGAACTAGAATGCTTTTAACTTTTTCCTGCGGGAAAACCGTCTCTACTTCATAGTTATTATTTGGATAGTTGTGTTGTGTTTGTCAAATTGCATACACTGAAAAGAGTGATAAAAAGAGATGAGTATATATAAACGTTCTAATTGTGGACTATAACAGTTACTTGTTGCGACCCAGGTCGCATTTACTATGAAAACATGCATTTTCTGTCAGTCCGTCGGTCCGTCACCCCACAGCTCCATATATGGCCATGCCTCGTGACATCACATGACATCATCACTGAATACTGATCTCCATATATGGGCATATATGTGTCCGCGACGTAGACTACATCGACAGGGGCCCCTCCCCATATATGGTAATGTCAATATATGGCCATATCACACCTCGTAACATCACGCCTCCATATATGGTCACGCCTTGTGACATCACGTGACATCATGCAGACCATTAGCTCTTGTGCATTTTTAAGGCCCTTAAGCCCCTTCTATAACAGATTTTGTCCCCACACGTCTCAAGATTTGCCATTGAGCACGGTAAGAGAATTCCGGTCAAATGTCTGCTAAATTTTGTCCCCCCGTCTCAGGATTTGCCATTACGTCAGATGTTAGTATGGGATGATGCATGATCATGATGCATGATCATGTATGATGATAAGAGTGAAAATATTAGATTACTCTATACAAGCTATAGCGTACATATTCACAACGGCATCTATATCTGCTATAGATGGGAAAAAGGAGGCGGCCACGTACAGATACTGAGGGTTCAACAACCAACAGTTTTGATGGAGTGCAACACATCTAGTATCCCTGTGTAACCGTTGGTCGCTTGGCAACTGGCAAGCATCCTACGCAATCTCTCAGCTTGGACTGTCTGCCATTTATTTTTTGGCATTTTCATGCTTTCAATTATTATTCAGATAGGTCAATGTAGAAAAACAGGAATCCAAGGGCAGAGAGAGAGAGGAGAGACATGCAAAGCAAGACATGTGTCTTGACTAGAACCCAGGTCCTCATGCTTACTAGAAAATTATGGTCTGGGCACTAACTGGCTGAGCCACCAGCCAGACCCCCTAAAAGGGTTCCAATTGAAATGGCAAAGTAAGGGCATTTGCTTGAGTCTGTATATAGGAGGGGCTTAATTATTACATGCGCAAGCAGAGCGCGCAAGTAATAGTTTTCGTCCAGTGCGTCGCCATTTGATGCGTATGCGCCGTGCCAGCGTATTACGTAATGACTACTTGTGCTTGATATGGCAGTGGTGTCAGATTACATACATGTAAGCATGTAATACATGTAATACATGCATTACCTTTAATCCTCCCGACACTAAAACATATCGTCATTACGTCACCATCGAAAACCAATTACACCCTGGCATTGGGTCCTTTAAACCACAACTTTATTACGTCATCATTGAGAGCTAGTTGTACCATTTATACCCTGACGTCATATGCTGCTACGATACATACGCATCAAACGGGGCATACGCAAAGTAACCACAGTATACCGCTAATCAACTTACAAATTACATAGAGGCATTTCCTTTAATCCACCCGACACTGATCGACATATACGTCACCATCGAAAGCCGTCACTCATCCATGAATTTGAAATGCTTAAATAGAAATACCTTCATGTTCCTTCATGTTCTCCAACAGTTCTTCAAAAGAAGAACATGAAGGTAATTCATGTTTCTTTCACAGAGAAGCTGAGATTTGACAGTTTGTAGCGGTCGACAGTACTTGCACGCTCTGCTTGCGCACTAATAGGCCATACTTGTATGCAACAAGCAAGTAGGCACTCGACAGAGTTAGTATTTTTAATGGCTTGTTCAAAAATGTTATAAACGTTAATGTACTGTAAAAAATGGTCAAATGTATTCCAAATCTCTGTGCACACTGCATGTCTCTCATCCGCGTCTTATTTATAACTCAGAGTGGTGTTATTATGGGTTGGATCCCACCGCAGCCCAATAGTTATAGTATAGCGGATCACAGCCCACTGTGATTGGCCAGTAGTGAGCTGCTTGCACATAGTGTGCACAAAGTTCACGGCGAAGATAATTTGAGAAATGCCATCAGCTCACGGAAGCCTTTCCCCTCGATCATCTTGGCCGTCAACTCTGTGCACACTATGCTCATGCGCATGCTGTCACGTGTAGGTGAGGTAAGAAGAACCCAAACGCAGGACAGCCAGGCATGTTAGTGTTCAAAACCCATTAATTGGTGTTTTAATACAGAAGACAGGTGAACATGCAGACAACTTAAACAGACTGAAACAAGTGACAGGATACAATGACTTAACAAGGACTGACTTGTCAGTCTACACGTGAGGGTTAATTACAAAATGAGACACAGCTGGAGCAAGAGGCGGGGAGAAAAATAACCTTGCTTCATCAGTTATAAATTGGTTATTGGTTCTAAAATATGGTTTTGGTTAATGTTGTTGTTGTTGTTGTGTGCTGCCGTTTGTATGCGTGTTGCTATATGGGTGTGAAGAAGGGAAGCCATGGAAGCGGTCCAAATAGCCTGCCACACAGTAGCTGTATAGGGAACTCTGGGTAAGCAGACTCTAAAAGTGAGGCGCTAATAGCAGCCATTACATCACCTCTCTGGGAATAGCAGTCTGGGTCTATAAGAGCTGCTCCTGGCTGAACCCTCTGTGCTATGTATTCATTGTGTATTTTTGTTTCCTGTGCACGTGCAGCATGCGTGCTTGCGTGAGTACAGTAGGTAGGTAGGTAGGTAGGTCAGGTGTGTGTGTGTGTGTGTGTGTGTGTGTGTGTGTGTATGTGTGCGTGCGTCTGTGTGCATGTGCGTGCGTGTGTGCGTGCGTGTCTGCATTTCCAAATATATATTCCAATATGGATTACATGGCGGTAACATTATTATTAATGACACAGGCGAGTGAACACTTAATTTGTCTGTATACAGTTACAGAGTTACAGCTAGACATGATATACTGAGGTGTGTGTGTGTGTGTGTGTGTGTGTGTGTGTGTGTGTGTGTGTGTGTGTGTGTGTGTGTGTGTGTGTGTGCGAGTGTGCGTGTGCGTGTGTGTGCGTGTGCGCATGTGCGTGTACTATGTGTGCACTTGACAGCCATCCAAACTGTCAGCAGCAGAAAGCAAAAACGGCTTTCATGTTGAGACGGCATGACGCCACTGCCACTGGTCCATAAATATTATCATATTTATGGACCCAACAATATTATATATGGGTTGTGTCAATTTTGTCACTTCATGTACAACATAATTTAATTACACTTTCAAATATGTTTTTAGCCTGTCATAATGGAAATAAACAATGAACTGATTACAGTATATACCATGGCCATGGAGAATACTCAATTCTGGTTGGCTGCAGGGCATGCATTATTTTACACAAAACCACGCGTTCTGGTCACTGTTCCCTTAAGGTTATTTACAATTTACATGTTTGTGGTAAAAGACGTGGTTATTGCTGTAAGCTGATTTGCGCCGCTCTCGATGAAAACATTGTATTTAAAACAACCACTTCACGCTCCAGCTCTGCTTGACTAGCGCTCGAGCGCTCAGCTACTGCCCCCTCAATGATCTCTCATCTAAACCGGCTCACCCACTTACTGGAGTACTAGTACTTTAATTCCAAGGTTGAAGAAGGTAGCGACACATTGTGAGCTTGTAGATCGGCTATTTTCAAATGGCCGAAATGTACATACTGTAGGTCTGAACTAAGTGATTAATGTATGTTTCTACAAAGTAACTTAAGTCTTCAAATAAATGTAGTGGAGTAAAAGTACAATATTTGGATCCGAGATGTAGGGAGTAGAAGTAAAATCATTGGAAATTGGAAATACTCAAATTGTATAATTCAGTACAGTACTTAGGAAATGTACTTAGTTACTTTCCACCACTGCAAGACATGATGCCAGAGTTGGGATCACTCTGTAAAGACATTCTGACAGTTGTTAGAATCTCTAACCAACTACTGTAGGTTAATCGAATAATCGAGAAGCAGGGTTTTTTTATGATATAATTCGTTGTTTTTAAATTTCTTATATATGACTTGACACAAAAAATCAACTAAATAGATTTGTCTGATTAACCTCTTAAGCTTTCTTGCAAAATGGTGTCATGCAAAAATAGTGAGCCCATATTATTTACACAGTACAGTAAAGACCCTTGTCAGAGTACTATGAAGTGTACAAAAAAGTGCATACAAATATTACAATTTCCTTCATCTTAATCGAGCCAAAAGTTTGATATAATCGTGATGTCATATCGCCGACCCCAATTCCTATACCCCGGAACATCTCCTCTGCATTTGGAAGCATGTGTCGGGTGGCATCCAGTTTGAGGGAACGTTGATCACTGTCATGCCTCCATACTGACGGCACGGCCTGCTTTAAAGGCCTGCGAGGAGAGAGCAGTGTGTGTGTGTGTGTGTAAGCTCCCTGACACCTCCATCCCCTGGCCCGTCTCTGCAGCACGCAGCCATCCATCATTCTACCACACGGCTTATCTAGGCAGAGGCATGCTTGGCTGCTACTGAGCTGCACCGCTGGCATAACCCATGCCAGGGGAGGAGGTTAATGTGTGTGTGTGTGTGTGTGTGTGTGTGTGTGTGTGTGTGTGCGTGCGTGCGTGCGCGTGTGTGCGTGCGTGCGCATGGGTGGTCGTGGCCCGGGGGGGGGGGGGGGGGGGTACACATCTTTCTTAGCGTTTGTGTGAGTGTAATGCAGTCGTGCGTGTTTGTCTGTTGTGTGTGTGCATGTATGATTGAATAGGTGTGCCTATCTGCAAGCCTGTTGATGTGTGCGCACTTGAGTGTGCGTGTGTGGCAAGAGAGAGTCAGTGCACCCATGTCACTTAACCCCCCCCCCTCCCTCCATCTACACCGGGGGGTAACTTTCCAGTCCCATAGACGAGGCTGTCTGTGTCTGAAAATAGACCTATCTGATCACAGCTTCACCCAAACGGGGAAGCTCTCTCTCTCTCTCTCTCTCTCTCTCTCTCTCTCTCTCTCTCTCTCTGACTCGCTGCTCTGTTGTGTATCTGTTGGTTCCCAGGCTGGGCTCTGGATCTAAAGGTCGGCCAGGAGGAAGACGACTATCTGAAACCGTTAGGAAGGAGGGTACAATTTTTGAGACAAGAGACGAAGGTAAAAGGCAGCTCAGCTCACCTGCACCTGACTCCGCTTGGCGAAGCCTCCGGCCTTTTGGGTTTATGACGGTAAGAGTTAACTTCTGTATCTTGCACCTGCGCTAGAAGGGTCAGGCTTTTTCATTGGCTGGGATAAATCTTGGGAAAGATATACAGACTTGCCCGGTTGAGCTTTCCCATTCTCCTGTTGATGCATTTTACGTCTTGAGGCTAAACGTGAACATTTAATACAATAACAAGCAAAAACACATGCACTGTAGAACATTGTTTATTTAATATTATTTATTGGTGAATGGTTCCCATAGAAATATATATATTTTAATTTACTGGTAAACTAAAAAATACTACTGCATGCCACATTTCAAACAATACAATTATTGTTTGGAAATTCTATCAATATATGTAATTTTTTCACTTTCTTGTGATGCATTTACACTTAGTTTTGCACAGACTGCCATTCTTAAAAGAGAAAGCAATTTAAAGGCTATAAACCACAATCACTTGTTACAAACCAAATACCCAAAGGGAACTAGTACTTATCTGTTTCGCCAAACCCCACAATTATACCCTAGGGATAAAATTTCTGTCTGCTCTGTGAGTGGACAGGACAAAATGGTGTCAAATAAAACAGCGGTTTCCACCCATATAGTCCCGGCAAATACTGAGCTCGCATTTCTTTTTAGATTTGAAATGTTTTACGCACAGACATACCACATTTATGATACCCTCATGTGACAAACAAACCCAGCATGTCCCCTGAATCAAGTTGAAACCAGCAGTTTATCTTTTCCAGATCACTGTCAAAACCGATTCTTGTCAATAATCACATTTAAAAGAAAAAGGAAGTTTGAACCTATACCCCCACCCCCCTCTATGCTCTCACTACCAGCCAGCCACCCAATCTTTTTATATTTTTCGTATTTAATCTTTCAACGGATTGCCCCAGAATCTCCCTCTCTCCTTTCTACCTCCATCCATCTCTCGTTACACACCCCTTTTTCACATTCTCTTCTTTCCCTGCTCAACAATAGCCACGCACCAACCCCTCCATTAGGGCCGGTCTCAGAGGTGTTGTGGAATGTCACCTTGAGCCCTTGGGTCCGCAGCGAGGGGTGTTTCCCAGCCCCCGGTCCGCGGCTCGCCTGGCTCGGCTCGCTCGCTCCTTCTTTACCGTGACCTGCTGCACACAGAGGGCCTTTGTTGGGGCCCCCGTTAACTCCACAGGGAACTCTCTCTCGCTTTTCTTTCTGTCTAGGGGACAGCCGTGCAATATTCTTCCATGTACAACATGTCCTCAAGCATTGATTAATACTTAACAAGTGAAGTAGCGACAGCCTATTCCTTGTTAAAACATGTTTAAATCTTTTTTGTTAATGATGCTTGTTTCTTTGTGGTGGATGTGGTTTGATTGCGCTGTAGGATGTCTATGAATTGTATAGTATGTCTTGGATTTATTTAATTTTGTTAATCTGATTCTAATTTGTGGCTTTGTTTTACATTTTTGTTACCAAATTGCCTGGTTACATTTGCATTACCTGACAGCTCTTTTGAACTGGGTTTTATTTATGGGATTACGTGTCTTGAATAAACCTATTTAGTGTGCCAGTTTGGAGGAATAAGATCTCTCGGGAGGCAAGTAGCTGAAAAGGAATGCACTGAAACGTCACCGGTTCAGTTTTCACCAGACTGTTCCCTTGTTTGTGCCACTCTGTTGTCCCTCTATTTGCCTCCCCTCCTTTTCCTCATTCTTTCCTGTTAGCGGCTATTTGTTTGAACACCTCTGACGAAAACAAGGACAACGCCCGTCTTTCTAATTGACCTGTGCAGGATGCAGGTTATTTAAAAGAAAAAGGCAAGCAAGGCTCTCAAGCGTCAGGCTTGAGAATGTGTTACATTCACAGACAAGCATGTCCACTTCCTTGATCTGACAAATCTTGCATACGCACGAACACACGCATGCACGCACGCACACACGTCACACACACACACACACGCACGCACGCACGTCACACACACACGCACGCATGCACGCACGCACGCACGCACACACACACACACACACACACACACACACGCACACACACACACACACACACACACACACACACACACACAATCCTGACTCACACTTTGGCTGTGTTGTAGCACTATTTTAATAATGATCATAATTAAATTACAAGCTATCTTTTAGTGAAGCCAAAATCATTAGTATGGCTATTTGTGGTAGACTGTGTTGGCCCTGAAACTGAATCTGAAATAAATAAACACAAACAAAAGCAAAGGTCATGAAGTGTTTGGCATTGGTACCTTTTCAGACTTGTGTTGACTTACTGTAGTATTCAGGCAATTAGCATTGCCCTCTTGAGAGTGTTTGACCCTCAACAGTTTCAATGGTAAACTAAACATATCCATATGCCTATATGCCTGTGGTGAAGGGGCTTCACTTACAAATCATTTGTTACTCTCATTATAAAATTCTCCAAACCAACTACAACAGCTAAACATCTCCATTACAGTGCATTCTCCTTTTTAAGAATCAAGCCTATTTTAATGCTGGGGTAATAGATTGTATACCTAAAACAATGTGATTGGGATGACTTTCTTTTTAGAAAAGGGCATATTTTGACACTGAAAACACTGACAGCCAATTATGAATATATAAAATGTATAGTATACAACATGTTTACAGAACACTATCTTTCATCGGTGTGTGTGTGTGTGTGTGTGTGTGTGTGTGTGTGTGTGTGTGTGTGTGTGTGTGTGTGTGTGAGTGTGTGCGTGCGTAAGAGATTTAGGGGCTTAACCCATTAAGACCCCCCGCCCTCTCAAGTATTTTGTTCAAGGGACCTGCAGAAGCCGCTTTCAAATATATATTATATTCGAAAGCTCGTCTTCAATAATGCCTCAACATCGGTAACTTCTGCTGCTGAATGAACGGTCCCGGTTAAAGATCCTCCCCTGGTGACTCTGTGACATGCACTTGTGGCTGGGAATGTCTTAACGCTTGGCTTTAGTGTCCACAGGGGACATTAAGATTCTTCCGATAGAGTTCTCTCAGTGCTTCAGACTCCCTCTTAGGTCAAGGGTCCTGTCTAATGGCAGTAAATATAGCACCCTCGCTAATCATCGTCCCCTTATCTTCCCGCTTCACTTGTTTGACAGTCTACCTGGGGAATTCAGACTATGTATGGGCATGTAATCTAAACCTGTCCTGATACACAGTCAGTCTTGAGCAAACAATGTATTGATTTTCTGATAGGTATTTCAGTAGCCTACTCATGTTTTTTGTATTTTTTTAAAGATTTGTTTTAGGCTTTTCTGCCTTTATTTATAGTATCAAGTGAAGATAGACAGGAAAGAGGGAGAGAGAGAATGGGAGAGACATGCAGCAAAGGTTGTCATGAACGGGACTCGAACACGCAACATGCTGCCAGGCCAAAGCCTATGTGTGGCATGCCTGGACCACTTGGCCAGCGGGCACCCTCGTATTTCAGTATTTTATTGACTTAAACCTTTTTTATGCTTTAGTCGGCACATAAAACACCTTCCTTGAAGGCCTACTATTCAGATCGCGATACAATTTTCCTACTATAGGATGACGACAGGCGAGTTTGATTTTGTCTATTGATATCGAGTTTACAGTACAGTGTATGGTCTGTTTGACCATATATATTTGTTTATAGCCAAACATTTCACTTACTGTACCAAACAACATTTTTCCACCCAGAGTGGGAATTCAAAATGTGGTTATTATGGCCGCAGTCTTACATCTGTACTGCTGTCCCTCCAAGCCTAGATTTTGGTGTGTTTAAAATTTAAATCACCCATTTTTCTCCCTGTTCATCCCAACTTTAACCTTGAGAGTTAGCGATTTAGGCTAGCATCAGAGGCACTGAAACCAGCCCAGAATCTGTCTTTTATCAGTTATAAAACACCAAGTCAACACTGAACTTAAGATGTTCAAATGCTCAGAGTATTTGAACATTTTCATACTATAGTGTTAGCTTTTCTGAAATAGTTTACCCAAAGGAATGGTAAAGCATACCCCCACCCCACTTCCTTATAACCACAGCGGAAACTATAGCATTAAGATAAGAGAGGTGATAACACAATATAATTTATTTACAGATGATTGCCCGTGTTTTCACACATTTCACACATTTTAAATAGCATGTGATGTAATCAATACACATCTTATATCTCTGTTGTCTGGCAGAGATAGGAAAAGAAGAAAACCCCTTTAAAACCAATGCAATGCTGCCTCATCAAAGTTGGTATTGTGACTAATACTGACTATTGTCAATTAATTAGAAGAGGTGGTGGAGGCAGCTGCTTTAGCAGACAGTTTGAGGGTCCAATGGAGTTAGCTGGTTTCGTCAAAATACCTTTTGAATACTTTTCATTGGTACATTTTAACACACTCAATCGCATTGATTTATGGAAGATAAAAATAAAAAACCTGAAAAATGGGTTTCTGTTGGACAGCAACAATATGCAGATTGTCTCTGTATATGATTTAGCCGGATTACATTAATAATTGGATCCCTCTTAGCCAT
>NC_137864.1:23671125-23696125 GCF_963924005.1 Protomyctophum bolini
AGGGACATTTTCATGAGTCCCACTTTATGAATCCGACATTTGGAGTCATATTTTGTCATTTTTACAAATTGCAGCATTTAACTCCAATTTCATCACATTTGGTTTGAGCGGCGCTCGTGTGTTATTATTATCATTTTGATCGTGCTTGTACGACAATTTCTGTTGATTTAATTGTTTATATAACATAGGATGTGGCCATGCTAAATTATTGTGTCCGTGGATTTTCTTCCCCCACAATGTCTTTTTAACGTGGATTCTGTTACAGTGCAGTTAGTTGCATCGTAGCTTCCAGGACTCCCGGGAGGTGTCATGATTGCGTCCTTTCTCAATGTAGTGCGTCTAAGGATGCAGGATGCAGGCTATTTGTAGCACTGGGTTTTCCACTTTCCTGTTCAAATCGACCTCTGTCAGATGTCTGAGTGTAGTCTTAGAACTAAACCCATCTCTAGGGCATCATTATGGGTAATAAACAGTGTGTTTTTTTTATCCATCGACCACCGTGGAATATTGCACCTGTTTTATGTTAAAATTCCTGTCCTTTTCTCCCCCTAAATCAGATTTAAGCCTCCAGGCAGCTTAAGAAGACATTAAATCAGCATTTTGGGGGCAAGAGTCTTTAAATAGATTCTGTAAACTGTAAAGGGACAAATCTGCTGACGTCCAGGGAGCGTGTCTGTCTGAGTGGCCACTCCGGGGTCATGACCCCCGAGTGGAACCTCAGCCAGTTTATCTCTGATGGTGGCCTGACTCGCTGTCACCCACGAATGTACACACGCACATGCACACTGAAAAAAATAAGCTTTTGAACCTGTGTGTTAACATGAATGTTCAAATAAGAGGAGTGAAGTGAATAAGCTTGCACTTGAAGAGAAACTGAAACCAACTACAACCAGAACGAACCAATGATGCTTCTTGCAATCTTGTACCATTACTCTTTCTCTCGTTTCCACATCAGCTTTTCACCTCCAGTTTTCATTGGCCTCTGTACTGGAGTAAAAAAGCTGGACATGCCTCGACATGCATAAAGTCTCATTTATACTCTGTTGAATGACTGTGTCGTGCGACACAAACAATGTGTTTGTTTGGTCGCATGATGCGGGCATTCCACAAAGTACGGTATAAACTTGCCTTAATGAACGCCAGACGGTGCTCTATGTGTCTCTTGACCATTTTTTGACCATTATGTCATTAGGCGTTCGTTCCTCCTTCTGAAATAGATCAAGTCGTTAAGAAACTGACTTTTATATGATTAAGGCCATGGTATTTGTCCCGCTGTGCTCGTAGTGCATATCTTAGTGTCACTTTCTGTTCCGCCATTTAACTTCAGTCTGCAGCCAAGTCCATTAAATCCTGCCATGTCATGTTAGATGTGCAGTAGAGGCCTGTCTCCATTCTAATTATATCAGCTCATTTAAAAAAGTGCAGCCGCTGATGGCTTTCAGAGCAGCCCACACAAACTCCCGGTGATTTCCGCGGTTCCCTCATTTTAAATTAAATTTGTGACCTAGACTTTTGTCGAGGTCATCGTTAGTACAGTCATCCTGCAGGCAGATGGAAAGGATAGTGCTTGCGACAGTGAAAATCATCTTCTAGTTGAGGAATTGTGTACCATCTGTGGGTATGTTTTACGCAAGGGTAGATTGTTGTTGTCACAGTATTTGCCAAGTAGCCTACATTTGCACATACTGTAGCTGAAGTTCATCCTCTGCATTCACCATCCTAACTATTAGAGTCAGTGGGTAACTGTTGAATAGTGCATAGAGCACAGTGGGGTTCAGCGTCTAGCTCGAGGATACCACACTATAAGCCTGCAGAGGTCCAATCAAAAATGTACCCAGAACCGAATGGACCCACTGCTATTATAAGAATTCTAGCACCGAACGAAAAGCAAGTGATTTTGGAACCGGAGCCGAACGGACCCGGCTATTATAATAAATATGAGGACCGTAGTACCCATACAAAACCTGAGGACCCTAAATGACAGAATGCTGACGTTATTATTAAGTTGTATAGGCTATTATCATTAAATAAGACTTATTTCTTAACTAAACTTAGCCCACTGTTGGTGCTGCTGCAGTGCTGCTACGTGTGCTGCTATGTCATTAACGTGTTAATGTGTAATCCCAAAGTAGACCAGTGAATCATTGCGGACATCCACGTTTCTTTAGATGTGTGTGTGTGTAATCTTTCTTCTTTCCATTGTGCTTTGCAGAGCATATCGAGTTCAATACGCTATGACAACTCGATTGTTTGTCCCAAATTTGAACCATTAACCAAAACGTTACGTTACTTAAACGTTGCGATATAACTCCCCCGACTTTTGTTGTCATTGTTGTTTGTAAGTAGCACCACTACTTCCTTACTGAAGTCACATGTTGGAAGGCAGTACCTTCAAGGCACGCAGGCCCATTGGCCGGAGCAGAAAGGGGTCAACTCGAGTGTTAGTTATTACCGGAGCCCCGAGACATGCGGGAGCCGCTCCGAACCTGCCCGGGAGTCACTTCTTGTGGATAACTCCTAGGGGTCGGTTCGGGTATTTGCGGGTCTCGGGTTTACCCGAAGACCTCGAGCCTGGAGGATCGAACCAGGGACTTCCAGTTCCCAGATGGCCACTCTACTGTACCTGACCTAACCCATTGCCGTCCTTTGACAAAAGGGTATGTTGTTGTCTCTGCACACCAGACACATGTACAGTAGACATGCCTTCTAGCAATCATGCTTGATAAGAGTGTCATAAAACCTCTCTGGAATTCATCGTCTGGAAAACTGTCACAACAAGTAAACACCTGTTTTGAAGAATTGTGGTAGTGGGTGGGTGGGTAACTGGACAATGATGCTTTCATACTGGCGCCATTCTATCCATCTAACTTGAACTCTTAAACTCTGTTCGGTATAAGAGCTTCACTGATGGATCTAATGAGCGGCTCCCAACGGGTCATTCAACAGACTAATGAATCCGGTTGGTCACTGTGGTGCCGGGGGGGACGTCACAGGGCTTCACTGCGGCTTGGACGCCCAAAGCTCTGGCTTGCGTTCTCAAAGACTCACGGCAATTATAGACAGTAATTATACACACACAAGTCTCCATAGCAGCCAACCAATGCCTAAATTACAACCGGCAGATAAACCGCTACAGTCCAAGCGGACAAGACGACTAGAAGCAATCTCCACACACCACATGTTTTAAAAACATCAACAATGAATTGAGAACAACTTCCTTAGAAAATAACGTCCCTCATTGTTTATTACGCCAGAATGCATTGAACCAAGCTGGCTTCGTTTCAATAAAGAAGCCCAGTAGAAATTTAGACGTGTTCAGGATATGGATGTGAGAAATAAGTTTTAGACCATGCATTCATGGAATCCATTCCTAAACAGCCATTGCAAGAATGAATAAATCAGCATTTTAGTCATCACACTTGGCCCAAAATCCCTAACCACACTTTGCTGCACCGCAAGTGTTACATTAATAATGATTCATAGTTTCCTCACTATGTCGGTGCACCAAAAGAGGATTTACCATATCCTCTCTATACTGTGTAGACAAATGTTTGGAACTTTAGTTTTGTTTGACTTTGGAGATGGTGCGTTTTACTTGATGTTGTACAGGGCAAAAAAAGAAATGGCTTAACTATCTCTCCTCCACTCTCCTTCCATTAGCTGTGGTGTGAAATGAAGCAATTTGTATGCAAATGTTTCTGTATACAAATCCTCTTTAATAGTTCTCAGTGTATTGTCAGTTCCACATTTTATCCATCATTGGTCTTTAGAGTCTCCATCTGTTGGTATAATGTGTGTGGTGTTATTCAGGCATTGATCAAACTGTCGTCAATAAATAGTGACATGGACAGATGATAGGCAATTGGATGAATGAATGGGTAGATGGATAGAGTAAGAAAAATCACACCCGTGTGAAGTGAGGGGCGCTAATATATTAAAGTCTAACTTATGTTGATTAGGCGATGTATTGGTGATGTAAAACAAACTGTGAGAAAACAAACATTAAATTCTTCTTTATTGTTAATGGCATTTAATGTTTGTGTTAGGGACAAGATGACGTAAACTTTCCCTTCATTGTCAATGGAGTTTTTAAAACAAACATTGAACTAAAAACAAACAGTAAACCCTCTTTATTGTCAATGGCATTTTTAAAACTAACTAGAACTGGACTCTGTCGAGTGCCTACTTGCGCTTTGCACACAAGTAGGCCATAAATGACCTACTAGTGCGCATGCAGAGCGTGCAAGTACTGTCAACCGCTACAAACTTTCAAATCTCTGGCTCGCAATGGTGACGTAATAAAGACAGGTTTCATTATACATGTATGTATATAAGTTGTATATGTAATTTGTAAGTTGATTAGCAGTATACTGCTACTTGGGTCGTTTGATGCGTATGTCCGTAGCTGCGTATGACGTAATGAAGATATGTAACAATGCCAGCGTATAACTGGCTCTCGATGGTGATGTAATAATGATACGTTTCAGTGTCGGGTGCATTAAAGGTAATGCCTGTATACATGTATGTAATCTGAAACCAATACCATATCAAGCACAAATAAATCATTACGTCATACGCAGCCACGGACATACGCATCAGAGCACCGGACAAACAACATTACTTGCCCGCTCTGCTTGCGCAAGTAAAAACAAACATTAAACCAGGAGGGGCTAGCACCCCTCAAAAATTAAAAGAAAGAGAGATAAAGACAGAGGTAGGCATTGATTATGAATGCAGAGGCCCCTGGAGACCAAAAAACACAATTAGACATCCCAAAAAGGTAACATTTCACCTTGCCCGCTATCCAAAATAAAATTCCCACAAGCAAGTCACCTCTCATCCAGTCATCACATTATGATACAGAGTATAGACACATAAAGCAAACCAAGCGTAGCCTCATTGTGCGCATGCACACACACACACACACACACACACACACACACACACACACACACACACACAAATTGTATATGGTCATGCATCATCAGGAACCTTGTATGGCTTGATTCTGGGCTTAACATATAATAATTTATGTAATTTATGTAATATTTATGGAAATCTCTATGGGAAAAATCAACACAATATATGCCAATGTCGAGATATCTCGTATAGCGCTTAAATCCGTCTGTTTGCTGATTTCTATGAATCCAGAATTAATACTATTATTATATTTACCGTATGTTAGCTTATTTTAGCTTCCCAGCATAGGCACCACTCATGGTGTGGCGTCATCGAAATCCAAAAACGGCACAAGCGCGCACACACACTATCTTTAGTGGCTTTAGAGGCTCAGATTGAGGTGAAAATGGCCGCCACTGCATAGAAGCTCAGCTGGGCACCTGCTGCACTGCCGAATGAATATCCACTACCGTATTTGTGTATAGTATGTGTGTCACCTGTAACCTATATATATATATATATGCATCATGACCCAAAGACAAACCCTGATGTGACGTGTGTGTGTGTGTGTGTGTGTGTGTGTGTGTGTGTGTGTGTGTGTGTGTGTGTGTGTGTGTGTGTGTACACACTATTTTTTTATTTGTATTCTGTGTACTCTGCATACCTTTATACTTATTTTGTTTCATTGGAATGTTTGTTTGTACCAGTAATGCTCATAGCGGTGTCAGAGTCTGTATCTAGATATGCAGTGTGACGTTTATGGTCCTCCAATAGGGCTCTGCTCCATCCAACCTGGCATTCCACTCATCTCTGCTATGGCACATGCTCTGACACCCTACACCAGAGCTTCTTAAAGTGGTAAACACCCCACAAGTGACCTCAGGTGGATGACAGGACGTCATCAGGAATATTTAACATATGTATGCTGTATTTTTAATTTTCCAAAATAAGCAGTGAAAAGTCAATTGATTGTCTACAATCTCATATAGGAACATGGGTGGATGGATGGATGGATGTGAATGCAGTGAAGAAGATGCACATGTTGTTCTTTTGCACTTTTCCACTGCTGACCCTCTGGGAAGCTTCTGGATTAGTATATAGTATGCATTAGTCTCATGCAGGAGCAAAAATACTAAAAGTGTGTCTACTGTAAATGTATTTTCTCTTATTCCGTTCCTTCTGCATTCTCTCTTCTCCCTTTAGCCCCTTTCACAGCCTCTTTCTCTCCATATATCTCTCAATCTATAAAGGAGTTTTGTGTTGATCGGTGCAGAAGGCTTGTCGGGGTATTCATCAGAGCTTGCCTTACAAACCCAGCAGGGCAGCACTAGCAGATAAATCAAATGACCCCATGTCTTGCTGGGTGATTTATAGCCGCTGTCAGATGGTTTTCAACTTCTCAGCCATGTGAAATGAGACCTGGACTTATTTTATAGACATTATGGTGATTTGTTAGAATGGCGGAGGCCAAGCTGGGTACAAGAGGTGCAGTAAATCAGTGGTTCTCAACCTGTGGGTCAGGACCCCCAGGGGGGTCCCCACACGATTTTGGGGGGTCCTTCCAGATGACAGTGACAATTTAAGGACTTTTAAGTTCTTTTTAATACCTCAAATTAAAAAAGAGAGAAAGAAAAAAAGACCATTACTGCATTGAAAGTCATCAACAATATCAGCCTACTATAAAAGCCGGTAGAGAGACATTTTACAATAATAATAGCCGATCTGCAAGCTCACAACACCTTGCAACACGAGGTGTTGTTTGCTATTTTCACTGCTAGATCTGCTATTTTCACAATATCTGTGGAACCGAGTCAAACAAAATGTAATCCCTCTACTCCTACGATTCCAACTTAAGTTCGTGTCAGGGTGGGGTCCCCCCAGTTAGTTCTTGTCAGGGTGGGGTCCCCCCAGTTAGTTCTTGTCAGGGTGGGGTCCCCCCAGTTAGTTCTTGTCAGGGGGGGGGGGGGGGGGGTACCCCCAGTTAGTTCTTGTCAGGGTGGGGTCCCCCCAGTTAGTTCTTGTCAGGTTGGGGGGGGTCCCCCAGTTATTCTGGATGTCCTGAAAAGGTTGAGAACCACTGCAGTAGATGACAGACTGTGTGGCAGTGTGCGGCTACAATACATTGATTTATTTTTTAACTTTGGACATTTTGTACTATTGGACACTCAGTTTAATTATATATTGAATTTGAAATGTATGTGAAAGAACTTATATTACGATGGGAACCTAAATGTGTGTTACTGCAGCATCTTATTTATTTATTTTTTAACAAAAAATGATGATTCTGTATTTTGATTTCAATAACTTACATTTTAGACTTTAGAGCAACAACATACAGTGCATTTGGCCGACACTGTTTTGGTGATGCAAAACTCTATATCTTAGGTGCCCCATGATGCATTACTTTACAGGCAAGAAATAGTACAGGACACAGTAAAATGTTAATTTATCCCTTTGCAAATGAACATTACTCTCTAAGAAGTGTCTAAGGAGGATGCAAGGTTCACACAATATCCCTGTGTTTGTAGAATGATAAGAGAAAAATAGCTAAAACAACAAAGTGGGACGTGATTAGGAAGTAGTAGGTTTATGTCATTGGGCGCATTCGGAAATAGCGCACTGAGCGCACTAAGCTATGCTAACTAATAGGCGAGTGCGCTCCCGGTGCGCATTTCCAAACGCACCCATTATGTCAAGTTTTAAAACGGAGTATCTAGAAAGAGAAATCTAAATAGAGAGTTGTTAGGAGGTGCAGAGCGAGGTCACCACCAGCCTCCCGCCATAACATTACACCACGGGCCACAGCTGCTGTGTCGCCATGGATCTGCTCCCCGGAAACATGATCCAGCTCATAATCTGGCCATCATTTGAACGGCGACAGGCTGCGACGCCGGACCTATGATTTACCCACATCGTGTGTGTGTGTGTGTGTGTGTGTGTGTGTGTGTGTGTGTGTGTGTGTGTGTGTGTGCTCTCAAAGAGTAAATGTATACCATGCTTTGCTTTATGTGGTTTCATGACTAGTAGTACCTAACCCTATCACACACACACACACACACACACACACACACACACACACATACAAACATTTGGAGGCACACTAAACATTCCTAACATTGCTTTTTCTTTCTTTTTTTCTTCTTTTTTTAGGTTAGAACTTTCTCCTGTTAAATTTAGCAGTGTGAGTGCTGGTCATGGTGCCAGGCCTATTTCCAGCACTGTGGATGACATACGTGTCATTGCGGAAGCCAGCGGCCGACCTAGCAGCTAGGGCACATACCTAACCTGTAGAAATATGTAGGGAAAGACACGGTGCTGGTGGCTTACATGTCATCCAGTTGTGACGTCTCACTCTCCCTGTGCCCCTTACACTACACTGACCCCAAGACGCTACAGTCCAGATCAGACTCAGAAATGAAGACATTTATCACATGACTTTCGTCAGAGGGATGTCGCAACAGAGCTAAAACAGGTGTCAAGGGGAGAAAAACCCACTTGTATGCATGCGTGCGTGCGTGCATGTTGTATGCGTGCGTGCGTGCATGTGCACATGAGTGGAATTGTTCATGAATATGGGTCTACTGTAAATAAACTCGTCTAAATAAACGTATAGCTAAAAATCAACACACATAAATGTGCTTGATTCTCCAAAAAGAGAATCTGTATAGCCAAAGGAGCCGTTTAGCTGTTGATTTGTGGGATTTTATATTACAAATGATTTGTAAATGAAGTCCCTTCCCCACAGACTTATGGTAAATGTATCCACATTTACCATTGTGACTGTTGAGGGTCAAAGACTATCAAGAGGGCGATGCTAATTGCCTGAATACTACAGTAAGTCAACACAAGTCTGAAAAAGTACCAATGGGGGTGGGGTGGGGGGGTTGGGCGTAGTGTAAATCATGTCTTGGCGGTAAGCCAGGACAACTCCATCATCAGCAGGCCTTGATCATTGTCAGCTATGGTAAATCGCACGCTCATATCATGACTGTACATCTGTTGCTTTCCATCATCACTCAAGCCAACTGCAAAGTCCACTGTACATTTGAATGCAAATACGTTTATGTTTCACTGATCCCATCTAAGCCCAGTAATTGATCGGGACAATTATCGGGCGTCGCTGTAAATCTGCATCATGGCTCCGCCAGTTGTTCCACCATTGAAAGCAACTACATGGAAACATTCTCAGAGCTCCAAATGATTTGGCCATCAGTTGATAAAAAGGATGAGATAAGGTCTTAAAAACTATAGGACAACAGGTCAACAAATTAACCTGGCATCTGTCTAAATAACATGCTATAGAGTCTGAAGAGGTGAGCCTTCAGATTGAAATGTGAGTGAGTCTGGAAAAGCTGTGTTGGAGAAATTCACACTTAAAAATGTTGAACTTCAAAGCTTCCCTAGGGAGCAATCTACCGTAGTTTCAAGCTACTTTGTAAAAAAACAAATGTAATTGTAATACCAAAAAGTCACATGCCATCAAAAAATGCCACTCATTTGAGTTTAATTCAAAAAGTGACCACTTGTCTACTGGTCATAAACCAAAAATAATAACCATGGGAAAGTGCGAGGAATGTCCGCTTGTTTTGTATACAACGTGAAATGTCTGTCAGTCAGTCAAACTATGGGGATATTGCACCAAGCTGGACTACTCAGTTAGTAGGGCAACTTCCCTGAACATCTGTCAATAGACAAATTACATCACGAATTCCCCATTCCCCTTTCCACTGCACACACACACACACACACACACACACACACACACACACACATACAAACACACGCGTGCGCACACACATACACAGGGCGCAGCAGTATGTTACAGCACAGCATCAAAACTAAATGTATGTACATTTGAATTGAAAGTCAGAATATTCAATAAATGAATGAATTAATGAATGACCTTTATTTATATAGCACCCTTCTCAGCACGAGTGCACAGGGTACTTTACAATAGTACAAAAATAAAACAACTATAACAACAGCAGGCAGCCATTATCACAGAATAAACAGTGAAAAACTAGCATCAAAAAGGACAATAAAAACACACAGATTAAAAACACAAACAGTAGAAAATCAAGTGATTATAGGTGACCAAAAGCCTGTCTGAACATGAACGTTTTCAATTGTTTTTTAAAAGAGGCCTCAGAAAGGACAGTTCTTAAGTCCAGGGGGAGGGCGTTCCACAGCCTGTCACACAATCAAACAAAATGATGGGAAAAAACTATGGTCAACACTGAATGAAATAATGGGCAGAAAATCAAATACATCAATTTCATTCATACAATCTGAGGGGATGTTCATAACAAAACCATATGATATTGCAAACCATTTTAATGATTTTTTTTAAAATAAAGTTGATAAATTAAGAGAAGGTCAACAAAGTAGCGATGGTTCACTATCATATACACTCATAAAGAAAGACATTATGAAAGACAAGAACTGTCTCTTTAGCTTTAATCAGGTTGATAGGGAAACGGTTCTGAAATTAATCATGTCACAAGCAGATTCCACTTGTTCTGGTACAGACAACTTAGACAGTAGAATATTGAAACTTGTGGTACATTCTGTAGCTACTCCTATATGTCATATATTCAATCAGTGTTTAAATAGAGGGGTACATCCAACCGTATGGAAGGAAGCTAAAATCATCCCACTTCCAAAAGATAAGAATAAAACATTTACTGGTCCAAACAGCCGTCCTATCAGTATTTTACCGTTGCTAAGCAAAATAATAGAAAAAATTGTATTCAAACAGGTCATGGACTACTTTTCCAATAATGATTTACTCTCACCCTTCCAGCATGCTTACAGGGAAGGTCATTCCACAAGCACTGCACTTTTACAAATGAATGACGATTGGTTATCTTCTATGGATAATAGGAAATTAGTAGGTGCTGTTATGCTGGATTTCAGTGCTGCTTTTGATGTAATTGATCACACCTTGCTTGTAGATAAGTTACAGTGTTATGGTTTCACCTCCAATGCATTATCTTGGTTTATTCATTATCTCTCAGGGAGGAAACAGAGTGTCTTCTTTAATGGCAGCTATTCAAAATGGAACCCCATTAACTGTGGAGTTCCACAAGGTAGCTGCCTAGGGCCTTTGTTATACTCTATTTTCACAAACGATTTACCATTGGGTATAAATAATGTTAATACAATTATGTATGCCGATGACACAACATTATATAGTGCGGACACATCTGAGCAAGCTGTAACTGACACCTTAAATATGGCTTTAGCAGACATTTACAAATGGATTGAGTGCAACAAGCTGATGTTAAATATTTCTAAGACAAAGGCCATTGTGCTTGGATCTAGACACATGTTAAGTAAGAGTCCTCAGTTAAAACTGTCAATTGGCACCACACAAATAGAACAGGTGAACACTATAAAACTTCTGGGAGTAACTATAGATAGCTCTCTATCTTGGTCCAAACATATAAATAATATTGTCGTCAAAATGGGAAGAGGAATTGGCATGACTAGGAAGTGTTCTGCTTTCATCACTCCCTCGATAATGAAATCTGTTATTCATTCTTTGGTTTTGTCTCATTTAGAATACTGCCCTGTTATCTGGTCATCAGCTACACAATCTGATTTGAAAAAGTTGCAGATTGCTCAGAATAAAGCGGCTCGTCTGGCATTAGGCTGTTCATACATGACAAGTATTAGTTATATGCATGAACATCTGGCATGGCTAATGGTTGAAAAGAAATTAGCAGTGAGTCTTATAATGCTACTGCGGAACATTATTTCCACTGGCAAGCCGTGTAGCTTGGCTCACCAGTTAGAAATGACTTCTGAACATGGTTACAACACCAGGGGAGCAGCTTCTGGTAACATAAGAATACAAACAACACCTAAATCAAACTGTCTGAAACATACTGGTATATATAGGTCAATAACTCTCTGGAATGCACTGCCCAAAAACATATTTTCTACAATACATAGCAAAATTACTTTCAAAAAGAATATCAAGATATACCTAGCCAATTTGCCAAGTACATAACTGTGATTTGTAAATCTGTTCTTTTGATTTATAATGTGAATTTGTTCTTTGTATCTGTGTTCTTTGTTATTTTTATTATTTTTTATTATTTTTTTCAGTTTTTATTTTAAATTGTATTTTTAGCTGTACATTTGTATTGTATTTGTTTTATTCAGGACCCCAGGAAGACTAGAGGCTCAGTCATGTGTCTCTAATGGGGATCCTTCAATAAACATAAACATAAACATAAACAATCAGTGTCACACACACACACACACACACACACACACACACACACACACACACACACACACACACACACACACACACACACACACACACACACACACACGCACGCACGCGCACATGCACGTGTGCACACACACACACACACACACACACACACACACACACACACACACACACACACACACAGACACACAGACAGACACACAGACGCAACAGCGCAGCCAGAGAGAGAGAGAGAACTAACCTTTTTCTCAAATTGTGCCGTGCTGGTGTGTGTGCGTGTGTGTGGGTGTGTGTGTGGGTGTGTGTTTGTTGCTGATTGGCTGATTGGCTGCAGGCCCATCACCAAATGAATGTGCACAGGGGAAAAAACTATATCTGGCTGAAGTGAATTGGGTTTAAAATGGAATGCAGTAGTTAATCACTTTGGTAACTTTCACTTTCAACAATGGCAGATATTTTAAGAATTGTGTATTTCTGTATTGGATTGTATCTTATTTATATTATCTTTGATCAATATTTTTTTTTTTCTTGCAGGAAAGTGTATTCATCTACAGCAGACCAATACAAAGTGCTCTTCACCATGAATACAGGTACCTCTCACTCTCCCGGCTTGTCTCTCTCCCTCACAAACTTTACATTTCAATATAAACACCCTACACCAATTCCCACTTTCATATCAGAACATGATTAAACCCTGCTTGCTTTCCATAGGCATTGCTCCGAGTTTGCCATCAGATCATAATACAGTGTGTATTTTTGCACTTGATGCTGTGTTTTTATACCATGCATAATGCTATCACCTGCCCTGTCCAATTAAACACACAATTTGTGTTTTAGTTATCAGACAAGTGTCAACAAATAAACACTAGATTAAAATGTTAGGGAGAAAATGTTAGTAGAGAAGAGATCCAGTAGAACTAAGATCAGTCATTGGTTGATTGCGAGCAGGTGTCCGCTCCAAAGTACCTGTACTGTACAAGCTCACAGTGTATCTTAGATGTGTTGTGAGCTTGTAGATACGTAGGCTATTTTTGACACACAGCTAAGTACAATATATAAATCAGGCATTATGACGCCATCAAGGCCTAAAGTAATGTAGATTTATTCGACTAAAATCTTACAACATTTAGTCAACTAAAACTAACTAGAACAGTTCAGATTCCTAAAACGTGACTAAAACTAAATCAAAATGTGCTGTCAAAATTAACTGGGTTGACATACTGTAGAATGAATATCAATAGACAGTAATGAAATAGTGAAAGTCTTGGCCAAGAACTTTGACCAATGTCAGTGACTCAAATATAATCTTAAATGTACAGCAAAGTCACTGCTGTTACTATTGAGTCATTCATGAATACATTTCCAAAATGTTGGCAGACACCCCAAGTACTCGAGCCTTGGACCTATAATAATATAAGATGAATAATACATCATTCAGCCTTTACACACACACACACACACACACACACACACACACACACACACACACACACACGCACATGCACCACAAATATATTCACTGAAGTCGAAGCTGAAAATGACAAAATAATGTGCGCTGGATTACATTACCCACTGGTGTATTTCATTGAATAATGAATACTGTTAATGCTAGTATTTTAGTTGCACCAATAATAAGACAATTTGATCAACTAATGAGCCATTATTGTTACTCTGCGAGTGTATACAACTATACATTGAATCAAATGGACCCCAAAAGGGTCCATTTGATTCCACTTGTACGCTATTGGAGTTGTAGGAGAAAACATTCGCACACCTAGCAATCAGGCGTATGCACAGGTGCGTAGGCCAGTGGACATCAATGAAAACAGGTACACCCGCACACTGTGTATCTGCTCGGCACAAGAGTTACACTATTGGAGTTACAATGGATAATAATGAACACTTTAATGTATGCATTTGATCAGTGTCCCTTCACTGTTGCAGCCATAAAATTAGATGTGATTTCAGACACTAAACGTCTGCTTTTGTGCGCAATGGAATTCTATAAGAGACAGGCTGACACAATTGACACATATAACACAGCAACAGAATGATACAGCTGGTGCTCATCAGCGGTGTCTAAAACCTAGAGTCAGTGAACAGTTTTTGCAACGGCGTGCCGAGCCTTGCCTCTGCCATGGAAATCACTTTACTTTGCATGCTGAGTGATTCTGCAGCACAGAGGCAAACACGGACATGATGTACACCATCATTAAGATGCTCAATATGGGCTGCAACCTCTTCCATTGCACAATTAAGAAACATGCTGTTATAATGCATGTGCTTCTTTGCCTCCTCCTGGGTTCTGTTTCTGGCTTTTGTTTGGATTTGGATTTTGTTGCACAAACGGTGTGGTTGCTTTTGCTGTGTGTGTGTGTGTGTGTGTGTGTGTGTGTGTGTGTGTGTGTGTGTGTGTGTGTGTGTTTGTGTGTTTGTGTGTGTGTGTGTGTGTGTGTGTGTGTGTGTGTGTGTGTGTGTGTGTGTGTGTGTGTGTGTGTGTGTGTGTGTGTGTGTGTGCGCGCGTGCGTGCGCGTGCGTGTATGTGCACGTGCATGCGTTGCTGTTGCTGCTGCTTCTGCTTCTGCGTCCGTGGCTGTGCTGCCTGGCTACGCTTTCCCAGATAGCGGAGGACGCGCTCGCAAAAGCGCTAGCCTGTCACTCATGCTCTCACCCATGAAGAGAGTCCAGAGCTCCCCCAACCTGGCCACAGGTACTAACATGCACATGCATACTGGAAAATGAATAACATTTAATAATACGATCACTGATGTACAGCTAACTCAATATGAAGTTTGTCAAAGATAAGGTATGACCACACTAAGCTCTGAGGTTGTAAATCTGCTATTTGTGGTGAATGCTACCCCCAGAATAGGGATGCTGGGGTTCAAGAGATTAAATGTCAAATGCTGTCAAATAACAGTATGTACAGTAGCACATAAAGGCCCCAAATGGGCAAATAATGTGATAATAAGACTATATTAATTATTATATAGTCTAAAGACTATATAATAATGAATATTTGTTCATAAGCCTTATGATCGAGCCAGGTTGTGTTTTAAATGCTGTCAGATTGATTTGATATGCTCAAAACATTTCCCGACCGACCGAGGGATGTTTTCCTTGTCTAATTGGCTCGTGGTGTGTCATTGTGTTTCCTGTCCGCCCAGTCCACTCCTCCTCTACCCTGGTGTCTCCCTTCCTGTCTCTCTCTCCTTCCTTCCTGATTTTAGTGTCGCTCGGCTTCCATTTGGCAGTGTTCATTTGTCATCGTCTGACCCCATATTCTTCTCCATCACTCTGTTTCCTGTTCTCTGTGCTTGGCTGTCCCCGCCCATTTTCCTCTCTGAGGTTTGGTTGTTTATATTATACCTTCTGTTGATAGGACGTTGTGGTGATTGGCTAGTCGAGAGCCTGAGAGATTTGACGAGAACAAGTGACCTGATAATGTCTGCAGAATAGAAGAAATCTAGTACAACATGCTATTGTGAACGTGTCTGTAAATGTGGCAGTCACTGCAATTGGAACACAGTTGCCCTCTTGACGCCCAGCTCAAAGTCAGAGAAGATTATGCATAAAGGATTTTGTACAAGGTGTATCTTTGATAAAAGTTATTTTCAAATGATTGAATTTCTTAAGACTTTCTTTTCTCCGTGTGGTTCATATCTGCTATCTAATAATGCAGATTAAGGCATTCAAAAATCAAAATTGGTCAAAGGCATTGACCAATTATCAGCTATCGCGTTCCGTGCCAAGTATCTCTTTCTACTCACATACCCCCTGGAACTTGGCAGGAACTATAGATCAAACTTAGATCAAATAAAAATGTAAATTTGCTTTCACCTGCACTCCATAAAATCCTGAGCATTGCCTTAGGTACTTGTACTTTATCTCTCATAATAAAGACAATTGAATTGCTCCAAATGCATACCGTATATTAGGTTTAGTTACCTGGAGAATATGGTCAAAATGACTCCTACTGTAGCAGTAGCTGTTTAATTAGCTACAGTCAGATATAATTTCAAACTGGCTTATTATGACTTTGCGCAGTCATAATAAGCTACATTATTGCCAATGCAGGCCTCAATGCTATACTGTTACAGCTGTTCGTCATCAAAGCCAAGGTTTAGTAGCTAATCTTCGGTAGAAATGAGGTATCATACTTAGCTAGTTAGACGAGTTATTTTACCATCCAAGAGTCATTTGGTCTCGTTTGTCATCATCACTTCCCGCAGCTACTGTTAGAGCCATCCAACCTCAAAGCTGAGATCACAAATAGCTATGCATTCCAGGTGTCTCCAGTTTAAACATGGCGACACCAGCGACTCTGGCCTTTCCTCTCATCTCTCATCTTCAGTGTCTCTCATCTCAGTATCAATTCATCTACATATAAATTGTATAATTGACATCATAGAGAAACTAAAGCATCCAAAAGATGGACTGATGAATGCTACATGATGACAGCTAATGCTAAAAAGCCATCAAGCTTTGTCACTTGACACTTAACCTGTCTCACACAGGCTTTCCTACTGGGTGTGTCTGTCTAGTTCTCCAGTTCCCTCCTAATCCCTAATAATAGCCTTTAATGCCCATTCTGCCGGACTCTAATCTCCCTGTTGAATGACTGTGTGGCTAATGTGGTGCTCTGGAGGTGTTTTATCCTTCTCTGCTCTCAGACAGGTTAAGCGATCCAGTCTGTATTAGTTCCTGACAATTAACTATAGCCACTGTCCAGATTTTGTTCACCCCCAAAAATATGGACAATATATTACCCTTAATGATTTAGCAAGGTTTAACCTGGCAAAAGTTGTCTGATACAGGCTGGCTGGCTGGCTAGATGGTTGAGTGGTAGAAGTTACAGTATTGTTGTTTGGCATAGCATCGGACTATAGGCTAGGTCCTAGGCAATTAAAGAATATTTGTTCCTCCAGGCTATGGGGTGTAATATACCATACAATTACTATAGTCCGGCAGTCGAGGTGGACGGGTGGGAAATTTGGTATATAGACTTTTTTATTGGCCTAAAATATTGTCTATATACATACATTCATGAATCCACTTGCTGACCGGCTGTCACTATTGGGCAATTGGCCGTTTTTAGCCCAAGGAAAGTATTTTTTGTGCAAAACTAATGCTTATATATATAATATCTTAAAAAAAAACACACACACACACACACACACACACATTACACACATAGAAATATGCTCTGGTTGCAAAAGGGGTGAAGTGGCCCTTTAAGTAAACAAAAACATTAGAACCATTGACCAAGATAATGTTTGCATGTCATATCTTGGTCAATCGCTAGCATCAATCGAGGCAGAAGGTGTCAGGAAGGGGTACAGGAAGACTGAAGTGCTAGACTAGAGGTTGAGGTACCTGTAGAGCCTGAAGAATTGAGTCGTTAGATAAGGCGTACAAGTGAGTCTATAGTTCTGACTGCAATGGGGGAGTTTGTTCCACAATTTGGGAGGCAGAGGAGAGGAGAAGAGTATTGGAGCATTGTTTCGGTGTTTCAGAGACATCCAGACAGCTTTCTTGTGTTGTGCTGATGATTGATCTGAGTGTGCGGGAGGGAGTTGTAGGGTTGGATCAGGCCCTGACGCCCGGTATGTGCTGCCATGCCTCTGGTTGCCTTAATAGGCCAACATTACTGTTTTGTACTCCAGGAGTGCTGCGGCATTCTGGTTCATTTGGAGTCACATACCGGGAGGCACTGGAGGGAGTTACAGTAGTCAAGTTTTGAGATGACTGAGGCCTGGATAAGGAGCTGTGCAGACTCCTGGATGACAGGATGAGGAATGGTCCAATACTTCAAATGTTTCATTTGGGTAATAATTATATTGTGAGTGTGGCTGGTTGAAGTATGTGAAGTCCTGAAATCTGTGATGGTTGTGTCAAATATCAAATATTCATCATTGAATCTGAATAATCCAGTAACGTGCCAGAATATTCAGCTCACAGTTCAATTCATACATATACATCTGTCCTCAGTGGTTGGAGTTTCAGAATTCTTCAGTGGTTGGAGTTTCAAAATTCTTCATAAATTACAGCATGATTTGAGCTTATTTGTTGAGGATATTCATTGTCAGCTGATATCCATTGTCTTTTCTCCTTTCAGTGTCTTGCCATGTTTTGTGTGCTTCAGTGTTCCTTACCTCTCTTGTTGCTATAATTTTTATTTGTATGTATTTTCTTTTCCTGGGGGTTTTATAATACAAGAAGTCACTTATTTATTGCTAATTTGTCTTCTCTATCCGCAGGGAGTGAGTCTCACTCATCCGATTCAGGTAATGCATTTCCTTAAAACAATATTTTACAGTATTTTCTTTTAGTCTTTTAATCTATAGCAAAAAATAGAACAGACAAATCCCCCCTGCTATTGTACTGCTTAACATTCACATAGGATAGAATGATCTAGGACAAGAAATCAACACCACAGAACACAATACCTGATGTCACGGATGGCCTGAGTGGTAACGTCATCACGCGATGATCTGATGTTCCAGTGTGACATGGTGTTGTGCGTCTGTCTGCTCTCCAGATGTGTGGCGGTCTCACAGCGCCACAGACGGCCTGAGGAACGGAGACGCCGGCAGCTCCTCTCTAGCTGCCAAAGGCTTCCGCAGTGTCAGACCCAACCTGCAGGACAAGAAGTCTCCCACACAGGTATAGATCTCAGTTCTCAGGGTAGATCTCATTTCTGTCATTTGAATTCCATAGGAGCCAGCGTGTCGCACACCGAAAATGGCAGATCTCAGTTCTCAGTCGCCACGGCTCATTTCACTCATTTGGATTCCATAGGAGCCAGCGTGTCGTACAGCGAAAATAGCAGATCTACAAGTTCACAACATGACGCAGTGCGGCGTGTTGTGAGCTTGTACACTCTGTTTGTAGATTGTAGATTGGCTATTTTCGGCCATTAGTTAACTTATAATAAGAGAGTCTCAAGAGTCAAGACTCTCAATGTGTTTTTACTGGTTAAATAAAGGTTAAATAAAGATGAAAGAGAATTTGAAGTGATCAAAATAATAATAGAATACAAGCTTCTTCATGAACATGCAGTTTAAAGCCTCAACCTGTGATTTCTTCGACTAGCTGTATGTAGAACAGCATTAACGTAAGGTTATGAAACATCGTAAACATCATAATGCCTCGCACTGCCTCGCGCATCCTTGTTTTTCCTAAATCTGTCTCTGCCCAAATAAATATATGCAAGCTTCATTGGCAGGACAATGTAATGTGTCTTGCCAAAGCATTGCAGGAAAAGGGAAAACAGCTAACAAATACTGTAAATATCCCAGAAATGTAATACCCGATACAGATAATGTTCCACTACTACAAGAATTATAACAGCTTTGTATAATTGCAATGAATTAACCAAATCTATTTCTGTATGTCTCTCTCTCTCTCTCTCTCTCTCTCTCTCTCTCTCTCTCTCTCTCTCTCTCTCTCTCTCTCTCTCTCTCGCACTCTCTCTCTGTTCCCAGGCTTCAGTCAGTCTAAAATCATCCAGTGTTTATGTTTCTTACAGCAACCATTAGCAGACTAATCAAAAGAGTCCTTCCTGGTCTTGTGGCGTGCGTGCGTGGCTGCGTGCGTGCGTGCGTGCGCGCGCATACTTTGTGTGAGAGAATGTATCTGTGAAACCAAACCACAGCACCATGAAATACAGACTTTAAACCACAGAAACACCAGACTCCATTCCAGAATAAGCCTTTGCAGTGTCCTGATGATGATTTGTTTTTCAGCTTTACTCTGATGCACATTTTCTGTTGTTGTTGTTTGTGGCCGTCCGATGCCTTCATTGGCCAACCCAGGCTGTCAATCAGGTGCCATTACCGCCCCCTCGGAGACAGAGTTTCCACCTCCCCCCCACGGGTACTAACCCCACTTCCTATAACTCCCTCGTTACATCCGGAGCGCTTGGAATAACTCACAGTGAGAACACGCTGTTGAAGGAGTCCTACAGTATTCGTAGCACATCCTCCTATTCCTTCTCTGAGAGGAATACTGCTCACACCTCCGCTCTAGCTCCGCCTGAGCACGGCTCCCTGCACGCCTGCCCCTCCGCTATCCCCAACAATGTTAGCAACTGTGCCGCCACGACCGCCACTAACACGCAGGTCCAGGAGCGCAAGGTGTCGTCCCTCAAACTGACCCCGGTCACCATCCCCCATCCCCCCGATCACATCAACCCCCACTCGGATCACCAGCCCAAGACCCCGGCCTCACCCACACCGCCAACCTCATCCCCAGCCTTATCCCCACCCCCACCCCCGACCTTGACCCCGGCCTCACCCCCACCCCCGCCCGTGACCCCAGGTTCACCCCCACCTCCGCCCCCACCCGTGACTCCGGCCTCACCCCCACCCCCAACCCCACCACCTCGGAGAGACTCAACCATCCTGCCGCCTCTGACGCGAACGTCCTCGCTGTCGGTCCACATGGCGCCCCAGACCCCAGCATCACCTCCTCTAGACCCTGCAGCTCAAAGATCAGTCCTGGGTCCGACTCCGACTCCAGCTCCTGACCCAGAGATGGACAAGACTACTGCTCCCGTGGTTCCTCCAAGACCCTCCCCTGCAGAATTGTTGGTACATACCTGACAACCAGGCTGAATTAACCGAATGATCAACCACGATCGTTACCTTCATCATCACCTTCAAACCAACAAACCAACCAACCAACCAACCAACCAACCAAACTAACTGTGTGTGTGTGTGTGTGTGTGTGTGTGTGTGTGTGTGTGTGTGTGTGTGTGTGTGTGTGTGTGTGTGTGTGTGTGTGTGTGTGTGTTTATGTGCACAGTACATAACACTGACGTTACCTGACGTTGCCTGTACTGATGTTCCCCCACACAGTGTTTGTTGTGCTCCACAGAGTTTGGACTAACACAGCCTCTTGAGTTCACAGAGAGACTTCCAACTCCTTTCGGGTAGTCACCAGTTCCGCAGCTGCTCGCCGCTCCTCCTGCACGTTTCACATGACACTTCCACTGTTCACTAAGAGCTCTCAATGTCTCCTCTCTCCTTTTCCCCCTCTCCGTCCACCTCCCCCCTCTCTCCCTCCTTCCTGTGGCAACCAGGCGCCCACTTCCCCCGACGCTGCCTCCTGCCGCTCCCCGTACCACAGCCAGAGCAGTGAGTCTCTTGACTACCTGCCAGGGCTCCTGCCCAAGACACTGACCCCCACCCCGTACAGCCCCGCCGGAGTGGCATCCGGAGGTGGGGGAGGGATGTTGGCGCTGAGCCTGGGAGGCGGCGAGGGGGGCGGCGGGTCGCCCTCGGCCTCCCCTGTGACGGTGTCGGCCCTCAGCCACTACTCCTCATCCACGGCCGGCTTCTTGGAGGAGCTGCAGGTCTGCAGCCTGGATTCTCCCGGCGCCTCTCCTACACCCTCCCCCACCCTCAGCCACCTGTCTGCCTATACCGTCGGCAACGGCGGCACGGAAGACCCGTTAAGCGCGGTCTGCGACACCGTCGGTGCTGTGGCTGCCGCAACCACGACCCTCGTGGTCACTAACGTAACTATCCCCGCAAGTAACTTACTTAACACACGCCGCTAGCAAAAACCTGACCCCCGTCTCCCTTTCCGTCCTCCCATCTTGACTGGAAGGTGTGATACCCCCCGTCCTCCTCGACGTGTGTTCTCACTGTTTACATTCCACTAACCCAACCTGCTTGAGCCGGTCTGCCGGTCCACATACCTTCAATCTTGATTTCAAGCCTTTGTGATGCCTTTCAATCTGTCCGTGCCTCTGTTCCCACGAGTATCTGTCTGTTAAATGTCTGTGTTTTCACATAAGCTGCGTAAATAAATGCACATACTTTTGGCCGATGGATTTGGCCTAAAATGTAATGTTTGGAATAACAGTGCATTGTTATATTTTCAGACTAACATTAACAAAACATTAATTTTTTCCACCCACAGTCTTGCCTTGTATGTGTATCATTTGTCACAAAACAAGTGAATCTAGAGAGATGACCGTCAATGTTTTTAACCTCTTCTATGTCTGTATTATAATCAACTGAATGTCTCTCCCTCCTAACCTATTGTTCTATACCACTTTCACCCTGGTATTACTATTATGAGTATAGGCCTAGTAGTTAAGCTTTGCCATTGTGATGTCCAGTCGTCATCATTGAGGGCTGAGTGAACTCAGATTGATATCAGCTGCTGTAGTGTTTGTTTAGAATGAAGTACACACAGACATTCTCCGGAGTCTCAGCAGATGAAGCATGACAGTCATACAATCTAACTGTCCACTGGCTATAGAAGATGATTGACTCGTCTGTTTTCTGGTTTGTCGGCCCCTCTGTGTGTCCCAGGGTCAGCTTCTCTCTCAGGCTATGAATGGAAGCAGTGGCCACCCTCAGAGACCCCTTTCCCCTCCATCGTACCCCCCTCCTCCTACCTCACTCCGCACTGGCCTCCACAGACAGAGCAGGAGCTCAGGTGAGACACCTGTCTTCTGGCAGTTAAATGTGTTGAGTGAAAATCTAGCCATTAGGGAAAAAACACTATCACCTTATTGGGTGGTGGGAATCACAGCATGTTTCTCCTTCTTTATTTTTTATATTATTTTAATAATTATAATATAGGTAATAATGGATTTATTTGTATTGTGCTTTCATTCACAAGGAATCTATCAGTGAAATCTTGTTGGGACAAAAGGTATAACCATAAATCTCTCACGATCACCACACAGGAAAAACAGCAACATTATGATTAACGTATATTCTGAAGTCAAGGTAGAGAGGGACACCCTTTATCATTTGGGTTCAAGTCTTGATTGATTGTTTGATTGCTTGATTTATTAGTCAATTTAGTCCATATAGGTCTACAGTATATGTCACATAAAAATGTGTCTATCGAATAATTTGCCTGAACAGTTTATGAAATTGTACATTATATTATTGTAATCCTTGACCATCAAAACATAGGTGTAGACATCACCTATTCTGTATTATCATGTATGATTCAGGAGTTATAATGTACAATACATTATTTAGTAATGGCGGAAAGTAAAATGGCCACCAGAGAGCGTTTTTGCGATGGCTCCATATCTGAAAATGTTCAGGGCCCCAAACTGTACAAGTGTACCAAATTTCACACTTTTATGAAAAAGCCTTAATCTACCGCAACATATTTTGTTGTATTGTAGATGTCAGGGAACCACAAGAAACTGGAGACTGGAACCCTTTTTGTTTCTCATTAAACGTGTAGAACTGGTAATTGCTTCAAAGGAGACCGCATGGCAGGTGCACCGTCCAGGACAACCCTCTTTGCCAAGTACCCAAAAAACGGACTTTCAGAAAACAAATCTATGGAGAAACACAGGAATACTCTGAACGACATAAAATGATAAACAAAAGCTCCTGTAGAGCTGACATTCTCAAGTTTTCCATGGTGTTTCCTTTCCAAGTGGGTGTCTAGGAGTGGAATCAGGATGACAGCTGGGCCTGCCTTGGCCCTGAACTTGTACCAGACACGTCCACTAACCTCAAAGCTAAATCCCAGAGGTTGAAAATAATAAGGCTGATGTATTCTTGCTCCTGGATTATATTAATAGAACATCCTCCCAACTTTTCCAGGAACTTAGGAATCCCAGAACATTTTTAAATCCCTAAAGCAGCCTGCTTAAACATATCACCGTGATTTATTCCTCCACAAAGCGCCTTGTATTGTCTTGACTGAGATGATTTACCTAGTTCTCTCATCGATTGAACAGTTAATGGGTCTTTAGTGCTCCTGTCCTGTTAGGCAATGTTGACAATAAAGGCATTGGCGAGGTTCACAGGATATGATTGTATCTACTCCCATTATCAGCAGGCAGAACTCAGAAGTAATCAATTGCAGAACAAAATGGAAGTGGGGAGAGGTTGGCGCTTAATAGTGCTTAGGTTTGCAGTACGGAAACCTTCAAGTATGATTTACAAGTGTGCTTAGTGTGCATGTAGGTTATATTCGTAAGCAGAAATATGAGTGGATTGAATACCGGCTTGACTTGGAGGGCTTTGGTTTGAAGATCAATGTAACCGAAACTTCTTTATGAAAACTTTTCCCCAGATTTCCTCAGATTACACATGAACGATGAACGCTGAACTCCTTATGGACTGTAATCTCTCTCTCTCTCTCTCTCTCTCTCTCTCTCTCTCTCTCTCTCTCTCTCTCTCCTCCCTCCCAGAGGGCAGTGAGTCAGTCACCAGGGAGTCAGTGGTAACAGGTCAGACCACCATCAGCAGCACCATACCCATCGCCCGATTCTCTGAGGAGGAGAAGAAGGTGTCCGTCATCAAGGCCCCTCACTACGAGGGCATCGGCCCTGTGGACGAGTCGGGCATCCCCATCGCCATCCGCACGGTGAGGAAACCCGAGTCGGTAGGACTTAAACTTTGAAGCAGTGTCCTGGTCCTGGTTCTCAGTCATTTTAAACATATTGTTATGATTTATATTAAAACATTTGAGTCTACCGATGTTGTGTTCCAACAATAGTAGTGTCCAATAGAGTGTCGCAGTCCCGCCCCCTTTCATGACGACGTCAGGCCCAGGAAATAATTCAATGCATTTTTCCCATAGACATTTCAAAACGTACTACATAGGCTATTTATTTAAAGACCTTATAAGCGTCGTACAAAGCCAACTCGAGTTGTGACAAATCATGACAACAAACACAATATTTTGGACCAAACAAATAATTGCAAAGAAGAAAAACCAAAAAAAAGTGTTGTAACCTGCCGTTTTCTTATTCTTTCTAATTATTTGTTCGGCCCGAAAAATTGTCTTTGTTGTCATGATTTGTCACAACTCAAGTTGGCTTTGTACAAGGCTTAAAAGGTCTTTAAATAAATACTT
>NC_137864.1:23703625-23981125 GCF_963924005.1 Protomyctophum bolini
GCCTCACTTTTTACTTGTGTCGTATATATTATGCTGTTCTGTTCTGCCCTGAGGCTGGACAATCTGGGAGGTGCATTTTCACAGAGGTAATACATTTAGTTTTTAACTGTTATATTGCAACTTGGCTGGAAATTGACGTTGCCATTTTTACCTACGGGGATGAGTGTGCAGTGTATTCTGTAGTGTTACTACTGTATGTTATGTACTGTATTGTTTGGTATAGAAATCAAGTTTAAAAACTCCACCACTGTTGTATACTTAATGTACGTAGCCTAGAAGTAAAGACACTGCAGATGGTCTCATTCAATGAAACCATTGCCCTACTTTGTATGTTTGCTGACTAATGCTGAGCTACTGAGCTACTACGTAATGGTATGGCATTATTTGTTTTTTGGATGCTAGAGTTTTACGTTTTGATATATACAATGGGATTTGCACACATGGTTGTAATGGTTGTACTGATATGGTACTAACTTAGTACCATATCAGTACAGTCCACCATTCCACGTACACAATCTACGCAGCTCAATTCCAGACTGGTAGTGCCACACAGCATGTTCTGAAGATAATGTGCGTCATGACTGTCAGATTTGATCATGATGGGATATATGTGCACACAAGAAAGCATCATGTTAGTTCTACTGAGTGGTATTTAAACAGTGACATTCCAGATTATAGGTCACAAAGTGCTACAAAGAAGAAATATTTAAAAGGAAAAATAAGAATAAAAACAATTGAAGCATTCTGTGATCACCTAAACAAGGTTAGTAAAACACACAGGTTAGTATTGGGCTGGTCACTCTTTGTGAGATGAACAAGAATGTAGATTTGAATAATGTTATAGAGTTATGTAAGGAGAGACGGATGTCAGTGGAAAACTAGCTTGGTCTTAGTCTATATAATGTTCCTATTGGTTCATCAATCTGAGCAACTGTCCCCTCCCTCCGGTAGAAAACAGCGGAGAACACTGACGTCACCAAATTTGGAGCGGCGAGCCTCTGCACTGTTATTGGTTAGCAAAATACAAGGAAATGGGCGTCCTATGCCAGATTTTCCAATGCGTTTCCCCAGGTTTTCGTTTTTGAGCCGAATGCGGTCAAAAAAAGAGCCTGGGTACCGAGGCTTGTGGTTTCAAAGACAAAAACAGAGGGAGCGAGGAGAAGTGGGAAGAATGTGAGAGGAAAGGTGGGAAGGTTTGTTAAGGTGTTGAATGGGATGTATTCACACCTGTGGTGCTAATGTGTGTTTGAAAGCCTCTTTCATAATAATGAACTCTGGAATCAGGTCAGGACATTGTTGGCCTTTACCACATGCAGGAGATCACTGGTGTCAGACGCGTTCTCACATAACTGAAAATGCTCAGTTTGGATAATGCATATGGTAGGTCGTCCCACTTAACTAGCGTGAGGGAGAGATTACATTTTCAAAATGTCTTTTAATAGAATATTTCAGATGGGAAAATACGATGTGAAGTAATGCTTAGGTGAACACTAACGTGCTTGACAGTCCACCTCTGTCCTGCGTTAAGAATTCAAAGTTAAACTAACATTTCATTGTGTGTCCTGCAGTCCCCTCCATGCCTCTCCTACCAGTATGAGTCATCTGTCTCCAAGCTGATTTCCCTTTTGCGAGTAAGAATGCCACTCCAAAGTCCAAACCCCTTCCTACTGACGTGGGTGATCTTTTCCCCGTAGCTTGCAAACTACATTTCCCCGCAGGCATGCGGGCACAGAGCAGTCAGCCAGGCGGCAACACTTCAGCTCCATAGTAACAGTTAGCTGTGAACGTAATTGGAAGTGACTAAGGATGAAGCCCCTCTGTTGTGTGAGTGTGTAAGTTATGCACTGACGTCTGTTGGGAGAGGCTCTAGTCTAAGCCATAAGGTTAAGACGATAATCCTAATCATTTTGGTAAAAATAGTAGTCATGTTTATTAAATTCTAACAGACAGGCTTCTTTTGTTTAAAGTGGGAAATTTGGTATATAGTCTTTGTTATTGGCCTAAAATATTGTCTATAGGCCTACATACATTCATGAATCCATTTGCTGACCGGCTGTAGCTATTGGGCAATTTTGTTATAGGGGTTTCTTGTGACCCTACCATTAACATCCTATGGCAAGCAAAAATGTCAAACTTCCCTTATGCTTTAAGTAACATGTGACATCTGAATAGATTCCAAGCATTAGTTTTGCACAAAATACACTCCTTGGGCTAAAAACAGCCATAGCCTTGCCCAAATGTGGTGACCTCATCACATTTTGTGCTGATCTCATCACATTTGTCATCTATGGCCGTTTTTTAGCCCAAGGAGTGTTTTTTGTGCAAAGCTAATGCTTGGAATGGATTCAGAATCATGAAAACCCCCTAGGTTGACATGTCACATGCTACTTAAAGCATAAGGAAAGTTTGACATATTATTATAATTTTTTTCCTGCCATAGGATGTTAATGGTAGGGTCACAAGAAACCCCTATATGAGAAATTGCCGACAGCCGGTCAGCAAGTGGATTCATGTATATAGACAATATTTTAGGCCAATGAAAACGACTATATACCAAATTTCCCACCCGCCCACCCCATCTGCCGGACTAATAACCAAAAGTACTGCTTCATGCCTGAGCTTCATGCCAGAGCATTGCAAAAACTAAATCCCAATCTGTAACATCAAAGCCTTGTCTATATGAACAGACCTGTTTCATCACTGGTTTAGCAATTCTCAAAATAACCAGTGTAATGTTGTTCTTGACCACAAGGCTTTCGGGTAGGCTTGTCTTAGGCTTTCGGATAGGCTTTCGGGTAGGCCAAAGTGATCTTCATAAATACTTCACCTAGATGTAAAATAACTTCACAGCAACAAGTTTGGTGTAACTGAGATGTGACAAGAAGTTGGTTTTGATGCAAGCCCTGAGTTAGCTATGTGTTTATGAGTGTGGGAGTGGCAGGTTGTGTGTGTGCTGTTTCCTGTATGATTATGTATTGGGAGGGGTACTGAGGGCATGCAAAGATGACTACAATAACTGACCTCTCTAGACGTGTGTGGTGGTAACCACAAACCTTAACCGGAATCTGTCAATTCTGAAAAAACAGACCTGTTTCATCACTGGCACTTTTTTTGGAGATTCATTACTACTAGTAAGACACCCTGAGGGCACTGCTGGGCGAGCGCTGGTGCTTTGGCATGGGGGGTCAGATCAACATATGGATTGAATTCTATGCTGGCCATATATGGAGCATGTCTTGATTGTACAGGGTTTGGGTAATGGACGGGAGATGCAGGTTTTCATAGTAAATGTGACTTACGGTCGTAACAATAGCTGGCCTCGATAGAGTGTGCGCAGATATTTTTGTATTTTGTCTGTTGTGTTATTAGAATCTTTTTTTCTGTACATAATACCATTTCTAGGAAGAAAATAACTAATGACAACTTTGAACCTTGACTGAGTGAATGTGTTCTAAACCTGTCCATTGTAATGTATCCATCGGAATCAGAATGAGCTTTAGTGTCACATCACACATTTTTTCTGGTTGAAAAAGTGGGTGAAATTCATTTTTGTGCATAGTTACCTTTGTGACGTTGGAGCGCTTTTGCCACAAAAAAGTACAGGTAAAGGGTTGTCTTGTGTGTGTGTGTGTGTGTGTGTGTGTGTGTGTGTGTGTGTGTGTGTGTGTGTGTGTGTGTACTGTGCATTATATACACTTAAGGATATTATTTAAGGTGCTAGGACATGGATTATAACTCATCATAACTCTGTGCTTTTCTCTTACTGTACTCTATTGCACTCTACTGTTAATCTGTACTCTATTGTTACTCTACTGTTACTCTGCTGCACTTTGCTCTCTCCTGCTCTTCTCTCGTCTGCTTTGTTTTGAAATAGTCTGATTCTACTGTAACTCTAAGTGTTTTATTGCTCTTATGTGTACATATATTGGGTTTAAGTTATATTGTGTGTTTATATGTCTTTTACCAAAATCAAATCAAATGATCAAATCAATAATCTGTAAACATAGTGTGTGCTCAGTCTAGGCTATTTAACAATAAAGGCTGTGTATTTATATGAATTCACTAGTTTTGTATAATGCATTGATATTTGTAAGCCAATGAAAATGCGGCATAAAGTATTCCATTGTAGCAACATACCAGGAGATGTCACGTGTTAATGATAAATGGTAAATGCATACAGTATTAAAGTGAATATAGCAGAAACTGTATGCCATAGATATGTACAATCCTCAGTTTTAATTACTACATTTGGAGCTCTCAGATATTAACACAACAGGATTTAACCCCTAATGCGTACGGTGTACGTACTTCCCACAGGAGTCTATACTTTGACCCATACTTTTCTTGTACACCAAGTCTCTTCACTGACATCTGCTGATCTACAAGTTCCTGACACATTGCAATGTGACACGTTGTGAGCTTGTAGATCTGATATTTGTGCTAAATGTTAGGCTATTATCCTTTAATGTTTTGCCTATTATGACAAAATGGGTTCATATGGTTAAATTAATCATGTTTACATCGCTGCATTTGGAGCCTTCCATTCCCAATCCATGTGTTCTTGCAGCAGTGTATCTTTCATTCTAACCATGAGGTCATTCTCTCTCTCTCTCTGTGTCTATGCTTCCTCTCTGCTGGCTTACTTTCTACTGTCTTTCCTCTCCTCCTCTTCCTCCTCTCTCTCTCTCTCTCTCTCTCTCTCTCTCTGTTTGTCGGGTTCCTCTCCAGACCCATGATGACATAGATTTAGAGAACGAGCCCTGGTATAAGTTCTTTTCTGAGCTGGAGTTCGGGCGTCCGGTAAGTCAGGGCGTAGTCTCTACCACCGTCACCCCCTGCCATAGGCATATACACCCACCCCACCTTTGACTTGATTTGGCATTTTTTTGTTTGTGTCTGCACCAGTAGAAAGTGTGGGGCTAGTTGCTCGGGCATGCCGTATGGTTGGGTGTTGTGAAACCCACCCCACACCCACCCACCCGTTTATGACGGGATTCGTTGCTGTACCGTGTGTCTCTCGCTGCCTTGCAGGCCTGTTTGATCTTGTGGCTAGCTCCTGAATGTCCATCAACACTGCAAAAAAAATGTTTTTCTCTTCCTTCCACCACAGAGGTCACCTCATTTTGTGTGCACTTTGCTGTTGACAAAACCAGCTAGGGTAGATGATGGGATTGTATTACACAGAAGCCAAACAGAATCTTGGAAACAATGAAGCATGAGTTTCCAAACCGATAAACCTTCTACTCCACATACTTTACCACCAGCTCCTCCTTTATGTGGTAGAAGTGGGCATGATGTTTCGTTTGGCTTTTAGTTTTTGGTGTGTTTGTGTCTTCACTTATCTACATATTAGGGATATTTGCCAGAGCTATTACATTAATCTTAATTTCTTTTCTGCAGACCTAGAGTTCTGCTGATTTTAATTTCACCTGATTTTTTGAGACCTGCGTTAGGGTCCAACCTATTGTCTCGCATATCCAGACGCTCCGAGATCTCCGCCTAGTGCCTACTGATATGTGTGGTGACATTGACGTTAAAACAGCAGAGGACACAGCCGCAGAAAAACACACGCCACTGAGACCCACATATCTGCCCACTGCCACTTCCTGCCATCCACAAATCATATTATCGCTGTCCCAGTATGAAAGACAGTCCAATCTCCAAATTGTTTCCACGTATATTTTAGCCACTATATTGAAATTATACCAGACAGGTGGAGATCTCTGAATGTCCGGCTGCGCAAAACTATGGATTGCATTGGCCATGCAATTAACTACCCAGGGAGGGAAGTAGAAAAACTAGTTTCCAGACACAGATTTCTCAGGACATAGCCAGACAGATTTTAAGGTTTTAGTGCCATCTGGAGGTTTCAGGCAGCAACAGCAGTCAGTCACTTACAGTGGTGCCATTATTATTATTTCACTATTATTGGCATACCTTCAACCAGCGAGAGGGGAGTTGATTGATTGAAACAATGTAGTGTATGGTTGGGATAAAAAAACCTGCATACACTCACCGGTGGCTTCTTAGGTAATGTTTTTGCATCCAGCCAGCAGCCACAGATCTCGGATCAAAACTCCCCTCCCATTTCTGTGAATGACATACAATCATGTCATCAAGGGGATCACTACGGGGCTTATTCAGTACGCTTGGGTAGAAATGTGACATCTAGAGCTGCTATGATATACTTTGAATCATGGCAGGTCTTTGTGATGATCATGTTTCTAACTGCAACATTCCAGTGTCCTGCATCTATACACTGAATAAGCTCTGTGTTGAACAATGATGTGCAATCATCATGTACCGTGGAGCACGCGTGTGTATACGCAGGTCTTCAATCCATCCAAACACCATTCACTTTGATACGCCTTCATTCACCCGTGCGTGCGTGCTGTGATTGTGTGTGAGTCAAATTGACTGATGGTGTTTGGTTAGAATGAACACACTGTGCTCTCCAATCTGCATGATGATCAGACGGTGTTTGTCTCTCTGCACACCCATGTCGCAAAAGGAAGGTTTCTTTTTTGCATTTCGTCAAGGTTTCACCGGAAGGTCATTGTTATTCACTGAATGACTTTTAGCTCACACATGAAGCAGGGTTTAATCGTAGCTCCAGTCAGTGCACCCGCCCCGCTCTACTAGAACACACGTGGTAGCTTGTGCTTCACTATGCTTGTGGCTCTGTCTCCCACCCTGCTTGCTCTCACACTATATTATGTGTGTGTGTATGTGTGTGTGTGTGTGTGTGTGTGTGTGTGCGTGTGCGTGTGCGTGTGCGCGTGCGCCTGCGCGTTTGTGTCTAGTGGTGGTGGTGGCGGTGGTGGTGGTGGGTGTGTGTGTGTTACGTGTGTGTGTGCATGTGTGTATTGTAATAGTGCGTATTTGTCTATATTGTAGTGACTTATGTCAGATACAGTAGCAGTGTTAGATGCTATTTTACTGTAGAAGGAGCTAATTTCAGATCAACGGTTGGAGGACATTGAGTGTTAATGCACGGTATCATTAGAGTTTGTTGTGAGTTTGTGTAGATTCCTGCAGTGTGTGTGCACGTGTGAATCTGAGCGTGCCATACATGCAAAGTGAGTGAGTGAGTGTGTGTGTGTGTGTGTGTGTGTGTGTGTGTGTGTGTGTGCGCGCGCTTGTGTGAGTGTTGTCCATCTTGGGGTCCTCTGTTGCTCTAACTGGTGTCACTTTCTCCACATGTCCTCCTCCCCATGATGTCATCACTTCCTCTCCTCCTACACCCCATCTTCACCTCCTCCTCCTCCTCTTCCTTCTCCTTCTGTTCACTGCTGTCCCCTGCTTGGGGCTCAAGCCTCCCAAAAAACGGCTGGATTATAATCCAGACAGCTCTGCTGGCCAACCCATTGAGGTAATCACATTATTATTCTGGACACATGTGCTAATTCTGGACTCGCTAATCCCAATCTTGTGTTGTTTGAATGGCCCGTAATGAGAAAGAAAATGAATAGCGTCACCTTTTAAACTCCAATCACTTTCATGTTACAATAGGCCCAATACAAGGACCAACATAGAGTAGCCTATACACTATCTAATCCAATATTATGCAGTACAATGTGTTTTATTGACATTCGTGGAGAGATGTATCAACACTCATTCAATTACATAAGAACTGTGTGTGTGTGTGTGTGTGTGTGTGTGTGTGTGTGTGTGTGTGTGTGTGTGTGTGTGTGTGTGTGTGTGTGTGTGTGTGTGTGTGTGTGTGTGTGTGTGAGTGCGTGCGTGCGTGCGTGCGTGCGTGCGTGCGTGCGTGCGTGCGTGAATAGCACTGTGTTGGATATAGTACTGTAGGTATAGGGCGTTGCCATGTGTTCTCATCTCAGCATCATGTCAGCCATCTGTCACAAGCCATCCTTTTACTGTGATTTCTAGGGCAACACTCTCAGCCTTTTATTAATTCATTATTATTATGAAATACTTCTTTCAGCAGTTATATTCTGTGAAATAATGCAGTTTGGACCATTCAGACTCATTATTGTTCCACTCCCCTAAAAAATAAAAATAATCTCCTTGAAAAGGTAACATCACTGGCTTCCACATCCAGATTCATACCACTGAGATCCAGTCGGGCGACTCCATGCCAGGTTTTGTGGGGGAAACATTTGGTCTGTGAGCCAAAAGCACATCATAGCCTCCTGTCCTGCTCCATTGTGCTGTCACCCTTCGGAGCCGACGGGTGTCAGAGTTCACCTGTGTGCCGCACGCTCCAGGTGTACCATGAGGAACCCCCGTCCGCCGAACCTTGATTCGGGGGAGCATTTTGAGTGTGGCACTGCGACGGCACTCAGCATAGTGAGCCACTCTGCCTCCAGCCTTTGTTCGTGCGGCGCTCACTCCTCATCCCTTTTGTTGTCTGCCCTCTTTCAGACGTCGCTGTACATCGGCCCCGCTGACAGAGCTCCTGAGAGGCCTGCGAGGTAAGCCCTGCATGCGTTTATTGTTCTCATTCCGGAGTCCGGACGCCTCTCTGGCCATTTCTCATCTTCCTCTTATTCTTTCCTAACTGCAGCAGTGGCCTTGTTGTGAAGCGGCACGGCAGCAGAAACTCCTGTTCATTTGTGCACCCCCTCCCCTCCCCTCCCCTCCCCTGCTGCTGCAAATATCCTGGGTTGCGTGTCTGTATTGCTTTAGTCAGCAGTGATGGGGTGCTTCCCCACTCCCATCCCCTCCCCCCGCTTAACCAACTCTGATCCTGAATAAATTATCCTAGCGAAACCTATTGATTCTGTCCTTCGGTCTCCTCCTCCACTGCCCCTTCCACCAACGCCACACGTCGCTCCGTGCCGTTGTCCCGTGTGAATGGGATGTCATGAATAAGTCATGTCATTCATGTAAGTGACATTGGGGGGGTTTGTTCCACGCAGCAGGCAGACATGCCCAACAATGTTCAACACACACACACACACACACACACACACACACACACACACAAACACACACACACACACACACACACACACACACACACACACACACACACACCCACCCACCCACCCACACACACACACACACACACACACACACACACACACACACACACACACACACACACACACACAGTCTTGAATCTGCACTGAATGTTAGACCTCCCATTGTCCATAAAGGCTTTGTGTCAGATATGTTGCTCTTTGTCTCGAATTTGTGTTGGTTTAGAGAAGACAATTTGTCATAAAACAGTATAGAAAAATTATTAGACACATAATCTCTTTTCAAGTCCTGTACAATTTGTAATACCTGTCTGTCTAGCTTGTGTTGCCTCATTTGTAAGTACTGTAGTATAATATTGCAGTGTAATTGGCCAGGAATACATTCCACCTGGCGTTGTGCCCATTGATGTGATTTGTTTCCCCTCCCCGGTGCTGCAGTGCTGCCAGTGACTACAGGAAACGGAGGAAGTCGGAGCCGTCGGGTCAGTCCAACGTCCAGTCCGAGCCAAGCAGAGCCCCCTCGTCCCCCCCCAAGCCGCTGGACCCCTACAGACCCAGCAGCGCCCTGAAGAAACCTGCCGTCCGCTCCTCACCGTCCTCGCCCTCCAGAGCCAAAGGTACACATGTGGAGAACCTGCAATCTCATTACTTGCTAAAACCCACCGACATCGCCAGGCTATTTCCAGCTGTCCAATCAACTCAGACCCATAGTACACATCTGAATTTACTCTCTCACACACATCTCTCTTTGTCTGTTTCGGTACACTAGCTATGCCGATATATTGTACATGTACATGGTACTTTCTACAGTATGTTACTTTCTAAGCCGCACGCACGCACGCACGCAGGCACGCACAGGCACGCACACGCACACACACACACACACACACACACACACACACACACACACACACACACACAGTGTCCACTTAATCAACAGCAATACTATTTGATATTATGCCTATGGCATTGCAGAGCTGTGTCTGGAGGAAACATTGGCTACAAGGGTTGTGTTGACAGCATGCATGTACAGTATAGGTGATTTGTCGTTTTATTGAGAAGTTAATAACTGCAAGGCATATGTTTTAATGTTCTAATGCAGGGGTCGGCAAGAATGTTTGGCATTGTGCCAATTCATGTTCTAAACCATTTGATGATTGGCCAGAATATAATCAATGGCTAATTTAAGAACTGGATCTTACAAACAGACCTCCTTATATACAATAATAGTTATATAAAGGTTAATAAATACATGTGTGTGGTATAACTGTATAGTCAAATGTTACAGGTGTAGGTAGAAATGCTTGTGTGATTATTTTGTGCAGGCCACCTCCTTCAATGTTGCACTTGAAATGAAACACCTGCCTGTCATTCACTCCCATCATGGATTCTCCAGGTGGGGGCACTGGGGTACTGGGGTAGATGTGTTATTTGGATATTATAGCCTCAGACTGTCAGATATTGCATGTAAATAATGTATAAAATAATTTGCCTGGCCAGATATCATCGATGCCCGGGTACATTCTGGCCCACGGTCCACCCATTGCTTACCACTGTCCTAATGTCTGCTGTGGTCACATCTTTATATTGCTCTGATCAATATTTCCTTCTGAATATTGATGATAACATCGTCTGCTACTGACTGAGTTCCAGACTTTCTTCTCTTGTCTTGTCATGTACTGTTCCTCCATCTTGCTTCTTTCTCTCCGTTATTCTGGGCGTGTTCTCTCTTAACTCCCTTTTCCTTCCTCTTTCTCTCACCACGCTGCTCTGTTGTGGGACGTCTATGAAAGGTGGGGACGCATGCAGCATGTACTCACCCCGTTTGAGCCCTCCAGGTTCTCGTCTGTCCCCGGTGCTCTCCAACCCCTCCCGCCCCGACCGCGAGGATGACGACGACGATGATGCCAGCCAGGGGAAGGAGGGCAGCTCCTCCTCCCGGTGCTCCGTCTCCGTTAAAAACAGCTGGCCAACACGGCTGCAGGACGGCGAGCCATGGAGCAGCGTGGAGGAGGCTCCGGCCACTCCGCCGCGCAAACTCAAGTCTCGCAGCTGCGACGACCTCCTGAACGACGGGCACGTCGGCGGGCCTGGGGGCCGCGATGCCGCTCGCTCGGAGAGCGCCGGGTCGCTGGTCTGCGACGGAGGTACGCCGCCGGGTCAGGCTGCCTCGGCCGGCGCCCACTCCCTGCCCCGCCCCCACCGCCGACGGGCGCACGACTCGCCGGGCTTCCTGCAGCTCTACCGCAAGATGCACCACATTGACCGCACTCACCTCATCCCCTCCGAGGTCATCCGCTCGGTCCAAGCCCGCATCCTGGACCTGGAGCGCCAGCCACACCTCCACCGGCACCGCTTCTCCCCGTTCGCCCCCTCCTGGGGCGTGGAGGTGCCGCGCGACGTGGTGCCGAGCCACATATCCAAGTACGAGCAGCTCATCCAGAAGTCCAAGTCCATGCCCAACCTGGGGGACAGCGAGGTCCCGTCGGGGACCACCACGCCGGGCGGCTCATCTTCTCGTGCCAGCAGTGGCGGGGGCGGTACCCCCGGCTACCCCAAGCGACGTTTCTCCATTGAGTCACTGCTGGAGGAGGACAGCAACGGGAACAACGGACCTGCACAGCACTCCACAGAGCACCTGCATGGACCCCGGAGCCCACCGGAGGGCCAGCCTCGTGTCGGGCCGGACCCTCGGCGTGCCCACACCTTCCCGACCCCTCCCAGCATCCCCAGCGCCCGGCAGGCTGCCGACCTGGACTACTCCGACAGCGAGCAAGATGCCATAGCCTCGGACCTCAGCGACTTCGTCCAGGTGGAAGGCTCGTCCTTCTGCAGCGAGAGTGATTTTGACCACTGCTCCCTCACCTCCTCGGAGAGCATCTACGCCTCCTCCACCCTCCCCCACCACCACCGCCACCCCCGCCATCACCACCACCACCACATGCATCATCACCACCACCCGGGCGCCCAGAGCCTGGGTCCGAGCCTGGGCTACCAGCACCGCCACCTGGTCAGCTCCTGCAAGGGCCGCTGCCCGGCCTCCTACACGCGCTTCACCACCATGCTGCGCCACGAGAGGGAGCGGGCGCGCCAGGACCCCCCGAGGCCCCCGCCGCAGCCGAGCCGTGGCAGCCACGCCCCCGACCCGGCCTCACCGTCCCAGCAGGCGATGTCCAAGCTGGCCTTCCTGGTCAGCCCCGTGCCTTTCCGCAGGAAAAAGGGCTCACCACCTACCTCTAGACGGAGCGGCGGCGGTGGGGGTCACGGCCGACCCAAGTCCAAAGAGGCCATCTACGAAGCACTGGACCAAGCCTTGAGGGACATTTATGAGCACATCCAGGCGGAGAGGGGCCAGCGGGGGGCCAGGGCCCCCGACCACAGCATCCTGAGGCGGATCCTGTCCGAGCTGCTCCCGGACGTGCCCGAGAGGAGCTCCTCCCTGCGGGCGCTGAGGGCCTGCCGGCAGGGGGGCCAGCCCTCCGGCTCGCCATACCCGGACGGGAGCCCAGCGGGGTACGGCTCGTACAGGCCCGACCCCTTACAGTCGCCCCAGCTGCAGTCGCCCCGTGTGCAGTCGCCCCGTGTGCAGTCGCCGCGCACACAGTCGCCAATAAGTGCCTGTTACGGACATCACCCAGACGCCTCAAACAATAATGAGTATGGAGTTGAGCAGGCCAATGGGAACGCTCTCTGCTACTCAGGTGGAATGCATAACACACCTTTCATTCTCCGCCACGTGTGCCTGCACACATCGCTGATATTCACTGCTAATACAGCCACACTATCTAGTCACATACAGCGCACTGCGCATACACATTAAACACACATGAATGCATGCGCATACTGACATACACACATACTGTACAGTATGGTAAAACGAATAAACGCACACACGCACAAATGCACACACAATCATCCCAAATACACCTATGCATGCACAGCTTCAGTGGTGGTTGTGCAGTACCCCTCAGTGTTGCCTCCTGTCCACCACACCCATCCACATCCTGTCCACCACACCCATCCACATCCTGCTGCTTTCCATCTGTTTAACCACTTCATTTATTTATTTTTGTACTTTCATTTATTTATTTATTTTTGTACTTTCATTTATTTATTTTTGTATGAATTATTGTCTTATACTTTTCCTTTCCTTTTGAGACAATGAAAGTCATGTTTGTAAGGTTTTGTGTATTATTATTATTATGGAATGTGTTCTTCCTGTTTTCTTTATATATATTTTTTTACTTTATTGCAGGTGTTTGTACAATACATGTAATTAATTTAATACATAATATCTTACAAGTTTTCTTCACTTGTTTAATTCATCCTGCATCATTTTTATACATGTTTTACGTTTCTTCCCCTGTGAAATGCGAATAAAATATAGTTGTATTATAATTTTATAATACATGATAATTCTTACCATCCATGTTTGCCGCCATCCTTCAATCCCCACCATTCAATATGTTCACTATTTCTTCTGCATGCGTGACTCATGAGTCATGATGTCATGAGCATGGTCACCATGGTAACCTGGTGGTAATCTTTGACCTTGTCTCCACCAATCACAGACCAGGATGTCTCCAGGAGTTACTCCACCTTGGATGGACGCCACACACCTCAGAACAGAAGGTCCACTCCAGACAAAGAGGTATACTGCACAGCACTGATCTCACACCATGTGGCATGGTCGTATTCTAATCTAGTGGATGGACAGACACATAGGTAGATAGAAGAATCAGATTTATTGTCACATCACAGTTTTACAGGTTAACAGTGGGTACAATTTGTTTTTGGCATTGTTCCCATTGTGTCATTTAAAAGGAAGAAGAGAGAGGGGGGGGGGGGGGTAAGGAGATCAAGGCAGGAAAAGAAAGGGAGTTTGAGCGCTTTTACCACAGAAAGTACTGGTAAAGGGTTTTCTTCTTTGTGGGTCTTACATATTTACAAGATTTGGGCCACAAACGGTACAAATAAAAGGTCTCCATTTTGGTGTTCTAAGCATTATTTTAAACTTTAGCTATTGAAAAATAGCAAATAGACCTGCGATTTTTTTTAAATCTTGAAAATGTGGCGCACATCTTTGAATATTTATTCTTTCAGAGTGATCGTTTTTAACTTACATATCTTTGCTTCTGGGAGGTCCCTGGAACAAGTCGGCAGCCAATTACATAGTTTGAAAACCACTGATATAAAAACATAGTTTTTTCAGAAAACTGTCATGATTTAGAACTTAAGGTCCATTTGGTTCCATTTGTATACTGTCAGAGTTACAGACTTGTAGGGGTCTTGTAGAACCCTCCCAAAGGAACCCTGAGAGTCCCTGGACCCCACTTTGAGAACCACTGGTGTAGACAGACAGACAGACAGACAGACAGACAGACAGACAGACAGACAGACAGACAGACAGACAGACAGACAGACAGACAGACAGAGACTGACAGACAGAGACTGACAGACAGAATGATCGCCCATGCGTCCCTGGTCCTCTGTTTGCACTGGTACGGCTGGTTTTCTGTCCAACCACCCGGAAGTTAAGTCATTTGACTTGGCACTGTGGTCATTCCATCTGGATTCCATTCAGATTACTGGGAGACGCCAGGGGGATGAAATCTACTACATGTTTGGAAAGAAAATCAGCAATAGTAGTCTAGAAAAATAGTGTCCATCCAAGGACAGTGGTTGAGAACCTCCGTTCCAGCTAATAATGCATGCTGCGCTCTCTCTCTCTCTCTCTCTCTCTCTCTCTCTCTCTCTCTCTCTCTCTCTCTCTCTCTCTCTCTCTCTCTCTCTCTCTATCTCTCTCTCTCTCTCTCTCTCTCTCTCTCTAGGTCTCCCATAAACAGATGACTCAACTTATTCTGTTCTCTCTCCTCCATCAGAAACAGCCAGCCAGAGCCATTTACGATTTTAAGGCACAGACGGCTAAGTGAGTACAGTGAAACTGTGACAGCAGGTGTACAAGAGGACATTTTTTGGAGCATGTGTGTCTTCTTAACATGATCGCCTCTTTCACTCGTCGCATCATTCAACATTCATTAAACATTGCACTTTAAAACCACCTGATTCCACTGTACTAACCTGTGTACTGAACCAATGCAAAATAATAATAAAGTTTTGGCTGATACCCAATCATGTACTTAGAAGGTTGCACACACACACACACACACACACACACACACACACACACACACACACACACACACACACACACACACACACACACACACACACACTGATTTACCTAAAAGTGATGGGAACCACTGCCTTATGCTGCCACCTTGTGGCTGTCTGCTTAAAAATCATCAACAAGCCTTTCCCCACTACCATTTTCCAGTCAGTACAATTCCATAGGAGTTTATACACAGGTTAATATAGTGTCAAGGCCATGTGTATGCCAAAGTGTTGTCGTCGTGTCCCTCAGATGAAAATGCAAGGCTTCTAAAATGCTCCGGGAGCACTTGAGAGCAGAGCGACTTCTCAGCTGACACAAATTGATTTAGATTCTGTAGTATACTGTACAACATTTTGCTAAATACTTTTAGAGCAGCAGAAATGTATAGACATTGAGCAACAGCATTGGGCTATTTATCCTCTAAAATGTCTATAGATCATTTACAGTACGGACAAGCTCAACTCAACTTCATCTTTCTGCAAGCTGCAAACGACAGACACCTAATCTCCGTGTCTCCTCCCCAGCCTGTCAGCTCTCCTGCCGGAGCACGGCTGGATCGATGTTTGTAATGTTTGTCTTGCTCCTCCTCGACTCTGATTGGACGTCTGGGTAAAAAGTTGAACATTGTCCAACTCTCAGCTACCAGATTAACAGCTAAAATGTGCAAGGCTCAGTGCAGAATAGACGTATGCGCTTTTCCAATTGAATACCATTCAAAATATACATTGCTCAGGGAAAAAGAATGCCTTGGTGGACACTGACAAAATAAAACGCGTATTCAGATACGACTTCATTTTCTTCTTCTGGATGCAAAATGGTTATAATAAACGTACCGGTAACTTTTGTGCAGTCTAATGCATCATAAGTAAAGGTCTCTGCCAGTGTAATGGCACTAACAGATAGTATTGCTGTATTGTGTCTTGGAGCAGAGTGCATGAATAAAGCTGGAGGTTTGCTGTCCTGACTCATGCTGTGATGGATGCTCTTGCTGATGTCTTTTTAATGAAGCCCAGTCTGCTGGGTGGAGTTTTCTCTGCACCGTGGAGGAAAAGCATGTCTCTGTTCCTGTAATGTCTTCATCACTTCACTCATTATGTTCATGTAACAGACGAAATCAGTCATATGTCGCTGACAAAAGAATAATAATTGATGTGCACTCTGCGAAAGAGGAGAGATTATTATTAGTTAATTATTGTCCTGAGTGACGGGTCAAGTCTCCAACCTCAACACTTGAGTTGAGTTATATCTCAACTCATTAGTGTTATATCTCTCCACCAAAATGTGCAATGGCCACAAATAACGTTTTAAGATTTACTGTAGTTTTTCTCCAAATGTCCTGCAGCGACATCTCACTGATATCACTTGAACAAGTAACACATGAGCCAAGCTAAAACCAAACAAAAGCCAACTGTAGTGTACTGCACTCGCAATAATTACTCCTAAATGGAGGTGCGTATGGTAAAGACGTGGTAGAGATGTGGTATAACAGATGCAGTGTCTTGTGTTCTAGGGAGCTGACCTTTAAGAAGGGAGATGCGGTGAACATCATCCGACAGATAGACACCAACTGGTATGAAGGAGAGCACCGCGGAAGAGTGGGAATTTTCCCCATCTCATATGTGGAGGTGTGTCATTTACACCATTAGTTTTCAATGGTTTATTTATTTTGTTATTTTGCTACGGACCGCCCTGACAACATTCCAGGGACCCCACATTTAGAACATTTTACATACAGTACATACTGCATTTCTAAGTGATTATTTTTTATACTTTATTAACTCATTCTGCTCCCCCTGGAGCTCCTGCAAGGGCCCCTGGGAGCCACTTTGAGAGCCAGTGATTTACAGTACAACTTGGTTTGAACGTCATGTTGCATCAGAATCAACTTTATTGTCACATCACGATTTACAAGTAATAGAGTGGGTGAGTGAGTAAATCATTAAATCATTAACATGGTGAATCACATCTTGATGACATCATCAAGATGTGATTCACAATGTTAATGATTTTCTTCAGACCTCCAGTTCTAGGAAACACAGAATGGGGGGACTTTTTTATTATTTCCACACAACAGCTCTAAGGTATATTAAAGCGGCTATAAGCAATAATATGTAAAAAAGTTAATGACCTTATCTTTTTTCTTTTTTTTGTATTCAGGCTCCCAAAAAAAAGTAGTCTCTGTGACAGTCTGCATTCAAAGATGTTCCTAGAAGCTTTGTCAAAAAAAGGTCGAAATGACTAACCAATTAGGAAGCAGACAGGCAAATCAACCAATGACAAAGCTTCTATAGGAACATCTTTGAATGCAGATTGCGGCCCCTAGATGTGTCACAGAGACTACATCTTTTTTGGGAGCGTTTCACCCATTGCTGGCTGACTGAATAAAATAAATAAAAAAGAAAAGGTCATTACAAGTTTGACATATTATTGCTTATAGCCACTTTCATGACAGTAAAATGTTGAAAAGTGGAATGCCCCTTTAATGGGTTGACTCTCTCTCATCCATCTCCTGTAGAAGATGGCGTCGGCGGAGAAGCAGCAGCCTGTCCGGCCTCCTCCACCAGCACACGTCAGAGAGATCGGGGAGGCGCTGGCTCGCTACAACTTCAACGCAGACACCAACGTGGAGCTGTCTCTGAGAAAGGTCAGCTTGAGTATGGGGCGCTGTGATGGGAACAGCACTAATGTTCACCATGTGCACTGATGCGTTGTGGTGATCCAAGTAACCTAATGAAAATCACACACTCTCGTGTGTCGTTGAGCAAAATCGTTGGCGTGATTCTCACTATAAACGATTTTCCAAACATAATATGGTGTTTGTGATATGAAATGTAAGCTTACCATAATCACAGTAAACATTATCATGTCTTCAATCATATTCAAGTGACTCCAGTCACTTCAGTTCAGCACAGCCGAGGTGTGTGTGACGCTCAGTGACACTCGTTAATGTTACTTGCATCAAGGCAAGGGAATGTGATGATGTATGAATCAGCACCCCTCACTTCACAGTTCACACGTGTGATTTTGTCTTTTCTTTTAATCGTGCGTATGTGTATGCCCCTCCCCCAGGGCGAGAGAGTGATCCTGGTGAGGAAGGTGGATGAGAACTGGTACGAGGGGAAGATCCCAGACAGCACTAAGCAGGGCATCTTCCCCGTATCCTACGTCGACATCGTCAAACGCTCGCCGTCCAAGAGCCCCGCCCACCACGCAGACCCCCACGGTTACCCCAGCAGCCGCACACCTAGCTCCACCCCCACCAAGGTAGGAACACGCCCCTTACCAATCAGCAGTGGTTCCCAGTGGTTCTCAAGCGCATTATGCGATGTGAAATTATGTTTACGTCATCATATTATATTAACCCATGAATCTAAATGGGAAACATTAGCCTTTGTGAAATGGTTGTAGATATTCAACTGTCGGAATCTCTGTATATTCAACTGTCGGAATCTCTGTGGCGTACATTATTTGATTTGTCGTGGGCAATCACATTGCTTGCAACTGTTTCCTTCACCAATGCTCTCCAATGGCTGCAATCCCGAAAGCCTTGTGAAAATAAGTCATCATTCATGCATTATTTAAGCCAGCAGTCTTTCAACAGGGGGCAACATACTGCCATTACTTACACACATACCTCCCCACTCCTCTTTTATAAGCCTCCCTATTTTCCTTCCTTTTCACTTTATACAATCTGAAGCCTCTCGACCTTCCTCCACCCTCTCCCTCCTCTTCCTCCACCCATCACCAGCCCTACCACTCCCCTCACACCACCTCGAAATCACTGCACCTGCAAGCTATCACCAGTGAGTGGCTGGCCCTCACACTGGACCCCTCCACCTCCACCACACACTCCCCCACAGTGACCCCTGTCCCCCCAACACCACCCCCGCTTCCCACCAGTCTTCAGGACCCCAGGGCGACGCCTCCAGCACCGCCTAAAAGAGGCTTTACACCTCCACCCCGAACTTTGTCCAGAAAACCAACAACCGGCGTGTTCAAACAAGGAAATCAGGACCCAGACCGGCACCTGCAGTCTGTCACCAGTGAGTGGCTGGCCCTCACAATGAACCCCTCCACCACACCCTCCCTCTCAGCGACCCCGCCCCCCACTGCCCTCATCCTTGGGACCCCGGGGCGACCTTGGAACTCCGTGGTGACCCCGCCAGCACCACCTAAAAGAGGCTTTACTCCTCCACCCCGGACGTTGTCCAGAGAAATAAGCCCCGCGTTCAAACAAGAGATGCTAGATCCAGACCTCTTCCCTGCACCCAACCCTCCCTCCTCGTTCACCTCTCCTCTCCCCGGCTCCTCTCTCAAACATGGGCTGAGTGACGCGAAAGGGACCCAACAACTGTCACACGGGTTCACAGGAAGGGGGTTCTTCTGCACAGAACCAGAACTTGAGAGCCTACCTACAGACGCCCCACAGTGGTACAGGCCAAGCAAGGCGCAAGTAAAGCACAGAAGTGAAGACCCCAGAGTTCAGCATCAAGGGGAAAACCCCTACGACCGGCTGTTGTCATTGATCCTGGGTGGTCTCGCTAGTGCAGACGATGCGGAGGTCTTGAGGTTACCTCTGGTGCAACCAACTCACGCACTGATCCTGGGTGGTCTCGCCACTGCTGACGATGGGGATGTCTTGACTTTACCTCCGTCGCAACCAACCAAAGCACTGATCGGTAAATCCCTCCACAACAGGGAAAGGTCACCAGCAGCGAAAACCCCGGCCGCCGCCCCTAGCCGCCAGTCTGAGGGCAGCCTTTGCCTGGGGGTGGAGCGTCACAAGCCGGTGACAATGGAGCCGCTGTGCATCACTTGGAAGGGCCGGCCCCAAGTCGAGGAGAGTCAAAGACGGGAGACGGGTGACCTGCCGTCGGTCAGAGGGGAGGGGTTACCTGTGTTGTTCATTCAGGAAGAGGAGGATGCTAGACAGGAAGCGGAGAAGAGTAGAAACCACAGTGAGAATGAACAGGTAGAGCGTGTGGACTAAACTAAGTTGCTTGTACACAACAAAAACATCCTAAGTGTTAGTTTAATCTTTACACAAGAGTTTGATAAACTGACCCTCAGGACACTTTTTGCTGTGTATGACAGCTGCTCAATAATGTCGCATTTTGCACCAAATAGACATCCCAGCTGCTGCTATCCATGATAGATTCACATCCCATTCTGCGGTTGTTTTGATTGTTCAGGTTGTCATTTCAGCTTCAGGGTTGATCGCTGTGTCGTTGCCTCTGTAGGCTGACGTCTGTCCACCCGCGGCCACGTGTCGTTCTTATCGCGGCCTCAGGTCACCTTCCCCACCGCCTCTCCTTCCTCCTCCCTCCACACCTCCTCCCACTTCCTGCGCCTCCCCCCTTCCTCCTCCCCCCGCTCCGCTCCGGCCTGACCCTTTCACCGTCACACTCCCAAAACCATGCAGGCTCCCAGCCTCTCCCCCTCCTCCTCTTCTGCTCTCCTCCAAGGAGCGCTCCGCACTTCCTCCCATCCCAGCACGTTGTCCACTACCTCCTCCACCCGCCCTGCCATGCTCTGCCCTCCCTCGCTCCTCTCCCGGCTCGCCTCACCTCCTCCTCTCCACCTCCCAGCCATTCTCCTGCTCCCCTCTCCTCCTTGGCTTTCCCCCTCCTACTCCTCCTCCCCCGGTTCCCATGCCCATCCACCGCCCACGCCTCCCTCTTCTTCCTCCTCCTCCTCCTCTTCCTCCGCTGTCCTGCTCTCCTCCCATCACCACTCCATCCTCCCCTCCACCAATACCTCCTCTTCCTCCACTGTCCTGCTCTCCTCCCATCACCACTCCATCCTCCCCTCCACCAATACCTCCTCTTCCTCCACTGTCCTGCTCTCCTCCCATCACCACTCCATCCTCCCCTCCACCAATACCTCCTCTTCCTCCGCTGTCCTGCTCTCCTCCCATCACCACTCCATCCTCCCCTCCACCAATACCTCCACCAGATCCTAGGTCTGCCAAGGTCAAGGTAATAACTCAGCTGCTTGTTGATGATGATGATGATAGTGATGAAAATTACAATGACAGCTCACCTGACAGAATAACACTGTGTGACACTTTTGCAAAATATTTTGTCTCTAACCTGTGCAAGTGTGCATACATTAACATCTACTCACAAAAAAATACCGATTCGTGGATGTAAACAGGGTCCTCAGCTGCCAGAGAATTGCGTGCGTGCGTGCGTGCGTGCGTGCGTGCGTGTGTGCCTATGTCTAATGGAGATGGGTTTGGGTGTGGGAATTCTGCATATCTTGCAGGTGGTGTGTATACTGTATGTGCGTGCATGCCGGCGTGCGCCTGTGTGTGAGTTGGGTGTTTTAACTAGGGGTGCAACAGTTAATCAAACTAATTGATTTAATTCATTAATCTGAAAGATAATCAATAATCGATAATTTAATAAAATAATCAATTAATAATTGATCCCTAATTTGGGAATGTCATTATAGGGCAATCTCGGGTTGTAGCTTGAGCTGTTTTCAAAAATGTTCCACGAACCCAACGCGCCTCTCAATTGTTCGATTAATCGAAAAAGTAATTGACAGATGAATGAAGAAAACAATAGACGTTGCAGCCCTGGTTTGAACCGAGGCTGTGTCGGAGAGTGGAGGCGCTGACTAGGTCTGTCACTTCTGGTTCTTTCAGCCGCATTTTAAGCGGGATGTGATGGTTGACGGTAAACCTCCTCGTAGCCGCAACGCCACCAGGAAGTCCTTTATGTCAGCCCTTAGAGGTCAAAGGGTAGGGGGCGTGACCTCATCATCATCACCCCATGCTGTGACACAATGGAATATGGCCTTGTTTGTAGCATATTCCACCATAGTGCATGCCAGCGTGTGATGTTTAAATTATAACTTGAATACAAAGGCATTTGTTCCTATGGAGATATGGAATGGAGGAATTGGTGTGTTTTGGCTAAACTGGTGACTTTTAGGCTTGACTGGTTGATTTGTATTTAGCTTTGTGTACAGTAATGTGCATTATTTCCAAAGGGATTCTTCATACTGCATCTCTGTATACAGATGGACATGTACGCTTGAGAGTGATTGTAAACACGTCATGATTTTCTCTCTCTCTCTCTCTCTCTCTCTCTCTCTCTTTCTCTCTCTTTCTCTCTCACAGCGATATGTTCAGCAAGATACACTTCATGGTGGAGGAGACCCGTAAGTCAATATTCTCACAGTTGCACGCCGAATTATGATTGTCATGTCCATAGAATGGCTGAAGAAATCACTGTCTAACCCAGACACCGCACATCATGTGAGCTGTGATTTATTGTGCCAACCGTATTCATTAAATTAGAGTTCCATAGTTTGTTATGTTGTAAATTATCCTCAATATCTAGAATCAATGTCCACACATCTACAGTATATACGGCAGCTGCAGTAGTGTATTATATGCCTGTGTTTATTACGATATGACGAATGGTACCCTAACAGTCACAAGATATATTTATATTTTTATATTTGATTGTGCTCTAAACAAACATTAAACAGTCCATAGACTTGGCTGCAATATGATGTAATTTTCAAAACCAATGCCCTCAAAAACACTAATTATGGAGATATATAATTATTCTGCCCAACAGCTTGTTGCACAAACATTATCATAGCAAGCAAGTGGATGTCCAAAAGAGAAAGTACAAATACTGATAGACATGTTTGACCCGTGCAGGTTCCGGGCAGTGTACAACTACCTGCCCCGCAATGAAGACGAGCTGGAGCTGAAGGAAGGAGATGTTGTTGATGTGATGGAGAAGTGTGATGATGGCTGGTTTGTTGGTAAGAAGAGAACCTTGCTACCCACAGTGTTACTAAAAAGGACATGAATACAAGTAAGACGCACAAACGCGGGAAGCGAACGCAGCTCGTAATTTTTGGGGATTTTTTAAGATCTTTTTTTTAAGTTATGTTTTTTAAGTTATTTTTTTAGTGTGTGACTATGTGTGCGTGTCTGTGTTTTTTTAAAGGTTTTTAAAGTTTTTTAAAGTTTTTTTGTGTGTGTGTGTGTGTGTGTGTGTGTGTGTGTGTGTGTGTGTGTGTGTGTTTTGTGTGTGATACAGCTGCGCCCTCTGGTGGCGGGCATGTGGTGTTACAGCGTGACAGACAGACAGACATGTTCTGCTAGGTCTCATAGTTAGTGCTCATTGCGTTCGCAATGAATGTATGCTTGTTATGTGAATGCACAGAATCTGAGCTTTATTGTCACATCACAGTCTTACAGGTAAAAAAGTAGGTGAAATTCGTTTTTTGTGAATATAGTTCCCACAATGAAAGCTGTTTTGTGACCCAATCCACAAGTACTACTGTCACTGGCTGAATAGATGAATTTCTCTTCTTGAATAGACATCAAATTGTGCCAGCCACTAGATGGTGCCAGAGTGTCACCATGTATTTTTAACAGGCTTTTGCCTAGAAGAAAAACAAGTTGACAAGTTATCCCTCACAGCTGGACTCAGCCTGAGGAAGTTCAGTTAGAAGACTGATTGTCCTGAGAATCAAGGACATTTCAACATCTCAGCATAAATATTTTTGTCCTGAAAAAAACTCTACAGCCAAATTCTTGGAGAGGTGAGGAGTTTGACACAGTGTTAAGTTAACTAGAACTGCACTCTGTCGAGTGCCTGGAGCACAGGTCTCCGCCAGGCCGGGTTGCTTATCCATGGCCCGCAAACTTTGGTCATCATAACCACTTGGAATGGGATCCGAAAAATCTAACTCATACATCTTGATCATGACCCCAGAGATGATTATGTACCGATTTGTGCGATTTTAGGACAAAATCTCTTGTAGTAGTAGTAGTCGAGGGGCCACAGGCCCAAAAATGTGACTGCTGCAGGGACCTCTCACTAACAGCTCTCTGTCTGTCTCTGTATAACTGCTGCAGGGACCTCTCACTAACAGCTCTCTGTCTGTCTCTGTGTAACTGCTGCAGGGACCTCTCGACGGAGCAAGCTGTTCGGAACCTTCCCAGGGAACTATGTGAAACGGCTATAGTGACGCAGACCACCTCCAACCATCACCCAATCCTCCACCCCCAACCCCAACACAACCCTGACACCACATCAAGACGTGTCACAGCCAAGACCCCTCGCACATAAAAGTGTGTGTGTGTGTGTGTGTGTGTGTGTGTGTGTGTGTGTGTGTGCGTGTGTGTGTGTGTGTGTGTGTGTGTGTGTGTGTGTGTGTGTGTGTGTGTGTGTGTGTGTGTGTGTGTGTGTGTGTGTGTGTGTGTGCGCGTGCGTGTGTGCGTGTGCGTGTGTGTGTATGTGAGTGTGTGTAGCTTACCAGCTTCACACATAAAGAGAGGACATCTAGCTGTAACTAGCCATCTTTACGGAGGACTTATTCCACTAATTATATAATTCCTTTTTTTCCTATCATGGAGCAACTAGGGCTTTGTACTCCTGTGCGCCAATGACCTTTGACCCTCTTGATACTAAAGGAAGGCCTCGAAATGAAGATGGCGATGTTATTTTTCTTTTATTATTTTAACTTTGTTTCAGGATGCTTTACTTTTTAATCTAAATACAGTTTCCAGCTTATGGCAATAATTGCAGCTTTGTTCTCTGCTATACTGTTGTAAGTATATTGCCACAATTTTCTTTTGTCCAGTGTCACGCATGTTTAACACATGTTTGATGTTTGAAGTATCCCCAAAACTAGTATTTTTATTTAATTTTTTTCACTGAGAGTATTCTAAATCCCAGGATCACACGTGTGTTTACATTTTTACCGGCTATACAGCTCAAACTCATTGAGATGAAACCGAAATTGTGGTTGGCTTTGATTCACACTTTAAATGCTTTTTTAATAATGAAAACTTCAAAACCCGGCACAAAGTGTATAGCTGTGTTTACTTGTGCATTACCCTGCATTATCGATGCCTGAGAGGGTTAAGGCCTACGTGCATCGCAACACAACATGTAATGAATTGATTCAGTGATAATGGATTTTGTCATCAAAATTCAACGAGTTTCACTGGAAAGGACAGCATTCATATTAGGGCCCATTTATACACAAAGTAATGTACGGATTGAGACGTCTGTCCATTTATTGTGGTTCTTAATGAACGTTTTCTCGACAAAACGGAGCAATATCATCGGAAATTGTTGGGGCAGATTTCCTTGAACTAAATCTAGTCCAAGTAAGACTTGATGAAGACTATAAATGGGTATATTTATTCTGATACGTAAAGAGTGTATAAATGGGCCTTTAGGTGTGATCAGATGATAACGTAATGTAATGCATGTATTTAATGTACTGGCAATTTCATACAGTACCTAAAGGTATAGAGTAAGTGAAGCGTGAAGATCTATCTTTAGATAGTTATCTACAGTGTGACAGGGGTCTCTCCAGGTGGGTTGCCAATTTCAGACGATTAGGAGAGAGTGCCCATTTCTCAACTTCAATTTTCTCCAAGCATTCCAGTTCCAGTTTTGTCTGATCACTTCTTTGCATCATCACTTCCGATTTTACTTGCTTATCCTGTATCCTGTATGAGAGATGCAGAGAAGGGGAGGGGAAACCGGGAGACCCCTGTTACTGGACAAACACACTATAGAAATGATTTCTATCAGAATATAGAGCTACTTAAAGGGACATTTCACCCTTTTTGCAAAAATTTTTTATGTTAATGATGTTAAGAAGATTTAGAACACTTTCCTGGGGGTCTTTATGTGGACTCTGAGCAGTGAGCCCAGTTGCTCTGATGTCATGGACTCCGGGCTCACTTACTTCCTGGACTACAATTCCCATAATGCTTTGGTGCACTGCTCCTCTTTGTGTAGTCCAGGCTGTCTTACTGAGACAACATGTAGTCCAGGAAGTAAGTGAGCCCAGTGTCCATGAGACACTGGGCTCACTGCTAAAATCTAAAATATCTAAAACCACATATTACACACACAAAGACCCCCAAGAAAGTGTTCTAAATCTTCTAAATGTCCTTGAGTACTACTCTGTGATGATGAGGACATTGTAGCCATGCAAACATGTTGCAATAATGCAGTATGTCAGGTCAAAGCATTGTTACTGCACAGGAATCTTAAGTCAATGTTACACTGTGTTACACATGGCAATGCATAATTATTATATAAATGACACTTGTCAACAATTTGTTCAACAAATTACAAATGAGCTTTTGCACATGGAATACAGCACACTTACAGTATGTTAAACGTGGGCCGAGGTATTCGTGGCTGGATAACACATGGGATATACAGTATAGTATTCATGGCCTATCAAATATGGCAGGCAAAGACTTTTTCTTGCAAGTTTTTTTTATCTTTAGTAGAAAGTTTTGGAGGGAAAAGGCTACATTTCAATCATCCTGTTTTGTATTATTTCTCTCACCATAACCGATGGACTTTTGAAGACAAACGCCTTTAACTTCATCTATGAGTTTTTCATTGTTTCACTCCAGATGTTACAACAACTTGTCACTGTTGGGCAGAAGCCTAGTATCTCCATATTTTATATTTTTTTATCTATTTTCTAGCCTTAAGTTAATTCCCTAGTTTATAAGTCATGGAATGTAAGTGTCACACAAATGTGAGCTTGTAGATCTGCTATTTTCACATACCACATGACATGGCCAAAGTAGGGATGCCAATTAACCAGTGAAAAGTATTAACACAAGCTTGTGACTAAATAATAACAAATTGGATCCTTTAGACACTTTTTTTTTTTAATTTCTTGAAAAGTTATTGGTTTTGGACATTACAAGGTTTCCACCCGACAGCAACACATTGAAAGCTGGTGATGGATATGATGGAAGTTGTGTGATTTTGATCATGTTTAAAACATGTATGTGGAGAAAAATAAGGTTACTGTCGTTTTCTCTCTGATATTTATTAGTTGACGAGTGCTGCTTGACATTAGTATGAATATAATGAGACATTTAGTCCGTCCAGAAAAAGATACAAGCTGTAGAAAGGATGGAATTTCACGCTTATATACTCACTCTGTGTATTTATTTTAATCCTCTCACTGAAGTGGCTTAAGGTGAAGTGTACTTTGAACATTATTCAGTCGTTTTGAACATTATTCAGTCGTGGCAAGTGAAACACACTTTGTGGAAGCTGTATTATTTTTTCGATTTTTCCATGAAGTTTTCCTTATACAGATTGGGTGTTGAATATTACAAAATACTGTATTTGGACCTGTTTAATTTCTGAGTTTATTTAAAGGAGACATGGAATGAATAGCATTTCATTGAACCATTATTTTCAATACAGTTATGTGTTAATGAAGTTGTTTTCCCACACGTTTTGTGATGGAGTCCTATTGGGTATTGTCACTGAGGCGCATGTGTTTGCTATAACCTTTGGAGACATACATACTGTAGGCCTACATCAATTTTAATGATCAGCTTGTCATGTTCAATGAACATGATTTATGTATTTGTTTTTAATTGCCTTTTATTTGTCTCACATTGGATGGACACTGACAGCAAAGCAATCGTTAAAAGCACCTTAATATTTTATTTTTTATTTTATTTTTGTTGTTTCCTTTCCTCCACCCACCCCCCCATTAACTGTGTGTGTGTGTGTGTGTGTGTGTGTGTGTGTGTGTAGAAGGATGGCCATCCTTCTCCATGTGTTTGTACTGGAGTGTCCTTGCGCAAGACCCCCGAGAGTAACTGCTCGCAATGAGCATGTTGGTGCCTTGCATGGTTGCCTCTGCCATTTATTTGTGTGTGAATGATGGAGCTCTTTGGAGAAGGGCTAAATGGTAAATGCACCATTTGCCATTTAGTGTTTTGTGTGTGTGTGTGTGTGTGTGTGTATGTGCATGCTTGCGTGTGTGCGTGCGTGTGCGTGTGTGTGTGTGTGTGTGCTTTTGTAAGCCTTTTTTGTATGAGAGAGTTGTAAAATGTCTGATCTCCATCACTTTATAAAGTAATCTTGTTTCTCACCCTCCATGTTTGGATTCCTCTCTTTCTTTACATCCTTTTGTCCATCTTCATTAGTTTTTTGGGGGGTCTGCATCGGTGGGTCATCAGAATCAGTAGTGGACATCAACTAAGCACATGTACTTGTGTAATGTGTACACTTTACTGTACTTGAGTACACAGCAATGTTCACTTGTAGTTGAGTAACATCCGACCAGGAGTATAGATATACTTTGACTCAAGTACTGGTGTTGAGTATAGCCTACTTTGTCCACCACTGAGCATCAGAACACTAGCTGAGCATGTAGGCCTTTGTTCTGCTCATCTGTGGCGTCATCAGGTTTTAAATGTTAGCAGAGTAGAGTCGCTGTGTGCAGAGCTCTACTCTACTTTGACGACTGCCTTTTTTACGTCCAATTCTTGTTTGACAACCATGCTTTTACAGACCTTTCCTCTACTGCAAAAAACAACACCATACATAACTTATGCAAACTTTGAAAATACATTCAGCATTACCCAAGACATTGTTTGCAAATGTGTGCAGAAGATGTTCATTGAACTGTACTGACTCTGTTAAAATGTAGGGTCTTGTAGTATGAATTTGATACTTTTTTGGGGGACATATTTGGACAGAGAACACTGGCATGGTTGAGAAAACACTTGTCATGTTTGTATTGTATTTGAAACAACAGGTGACCCAGCTGTGTTTTGTTAATGTCAAATCAAATGGATTTGATGCACTCAGAAGTATTTCTATAATCTCCTAGCTCTGGTTGGGTGATTTTATGGGGCTGTATTGCTAATAAAGCTCACATGGTAGTTGGTATATTTTCCCCTTATTTTGAAAAATAAAAATAGTTATACGGGCTATTTTTTAAACACATTATACTTTGTCTAGTTTTTGATAGTTACATTATTTATTAATGCATATAAATTCCATTATGATATACAAAGATGAATGCGTGAATTTTGCTCAACATTCTAGAACCATGGGTTGTATGTCAAGTCAGTCAAGTCACCGTTATTTGTATAGCACATTTAGAAGTTGACCCATAGTGCTTTCTATTCAAAATTACATCATATAGACATCATATACTACATCATACTGACATGACATACTGACCATTAAAACACATTCTGTACAAAATACGTCTGGAAACGTCATAAGGATTCGAACCGAGAGGTGCCTTCGACATCTGTGGACGTCCTAGCGACGTCCAAACGACACGGGGCGAGATAAGAATATTCAGAATTATTCCTATATTTTTTTTTGGCATTTCGCTTTTCGCTTGCCGTATGCTAACGTTCTGTGCAACTATTAGCTTGTCATTGACTCCCATGTTAGCGCGGCGGAAAGAATGACTCGTATCACCTCATCCAGGGCGCTCTCCGTGGTGTTAAAATGATCGACATGCTGGCGCTTCATTTCTGCTCCTCATCCGTCTCTCCCGCAAAATATGAACGCTTTTTGGAGCGTATATAAATATATTAAGATCGGGGATTGTGAGGTCACTTTGTCAGTCAACTTTTTTAAGAAAGTGTTTCCGGTTCATGGCTTTCAAAATAAAAGCAATCACTACTCTGGCGACTACTCTGGCACCCCGGAGCCTCTATTTTGATGCACTTCCGGTACTAAATGTGTTGTATACTCCTAATAGTGTTGCATGAATGATACTGGCCATGATCAGAATCAGCTTTGTTTACAGGTGTTACAGGTACAAATGTGGGTTAAATTCATTTTTATACGTACATAAACGTAGTTCCCATCGTGTCATTTCATTCCAAGAAAAACCGAAAGGGAAGAGGAGAGGGGGGGGGGGGGGGGGGGTTAAGGAGATCAAGGCATGAACAAGAAAGAAAGTTTGACTGCATGCTTTAACCACAAAAAGTACAAGTAAAAGGTTTTCTTCTGTGTGGTTCTTCTCAGATATTTACAAGCTTTTGCCACAAATGGTAGCCTACAACCAAAATATCTCTCTCTTATCTTATTTACAAGCTTGAAGATTTTGCTACAATCACAGTACAACAGGAAAAAGCCCTGGATGGAGTCTACACAAGAATGCTACGAATGGACGGACTGCATCATGTGGACCTCTATGGGGACCTACCACAGGTTAGAGAGAGAAGGATGAGGCTGGCAGGGCACTGCAGAACTTGAGGCAAGTAAATTGACCCTATGGGAGCCAACCCCAGGAGGGGAAAGAAGCGTATACTACCTATGTAGACGTGCTGCGGCGCGACAGCTTGGCTGACAACACTGCAGAGCTCAAGAACGTGATGTTGGATAGGAAATTGTGGAGGGCAGCGATCCAGGAATCCAGAGTTGGTGTTGGCTAGACCTCACTCTCGCAGCAACTAACGGTACAACCAAAGGGTCTAGCTTGTTTACAAGCTTTTGCACGAAATTGTGACCAAAAGGGTCTCCTAGCTTTCTCCACACACAAAAAATATATAGGCCTATATATAAAAAAATAAAATGTATAATAATTTCGCCCCAAAATGTCCACCCTTTGTGCGACAAGCACTCGATATCAGAATGACTCTGTGTGGAGCAAGAAGGTTTGGAGTCAGAGTTGCCTTGTGTCACACCAGGATGAGCCGCCAGCGTGCCAAAATATTAACTGGCATTCTCCTCCGTCTACATAATGGCAACATAAAGTAGGCTACTCTCACTGTCTAGAAGGAATTTTAAGCCTTTCTTTAAGAAGATGTTGAGAAATAAAGAACAGAAAAGACAAGCAAGCAAGAGAGGTACATTTTAGAGAGAGAGAGAGAGAGAGAGAGAGAGAGAGAGAAAGACTCAGAGAGAGAGGATGTACTGGCTCAAAAGAGAGGGGCCGTGGGTCACCGAATTATCATCTTGGATCAAGTTCACATCTTCTAAACAGAGTGTGAGGGATATAGGAGAAAGGAGAGAGAGGAAGAGAGAAGGTTAAGAGAGTTAAAAGAAAGAGCCTTGGGTCCCATCCAGATCAATGGACGCTGGAATGTGCCTGTGGGACCTGCACTGCGCCTCCAGACCAAATAAGGACTGAAGCGCCAGAGCAAGAGAGAAGGCCAGCCTGTCTCAGAGCTGCCCAGGATGATGAGAGATGACATGCGCTGATATCTGTGGCTCACGTTGGAACTCCCCACACAGGTAGGCTATATATTGTACATACACCGTGAGTCACAAGTGGACCTGAATAAAGACTCAAAACTGTCTGAGATAAGTAGTGGGTGTCACTTAGGGTTTTGACGGTCCATGGGATCCCCCGCAAAATCTGTTAAAATAGCATCACAATCACCCAGTTTGCCCTATTTTATACTTCGGATGTAAAAAAATAGCCGATCTACAAACTCACAACACAAAAAATAAATAGTCTCTGGCACAAAACCAGATGGGGGACGATCCGCACTCCACATGCCAAATACATAATCATGATTACATAATCAACTTACATGTAATCATACTTCAACAGCCAAAAAGCTAAAATTAACTTGACGAACAACAGCATACGGAGGGAACCCATAATAAGGAATGCAAGAAAGAACAGAAGTGACAGGAACAGCAGGGTAGATGGATCGAGAATGAGTGCTGCTGCTTCATCCAAAGTTCCAAACTCTCTCCAGTGACCTCACTCTTTGGGGGGGAGGGGGGGCGGGGTTCACAGAGTTTCCACCCCCTTCGATGCTTCAGCTGGTTTAAACTCTCCTTAACTGACTCATTCTCTTGCTTTTTAAAACTCTACTCCCCGCAGAGTGCAGGGACACACACTTATACATACAGCCCTCCACAGTGGAACAGGACAGCCTTTTAGAGGGTAGACATGCCATTTAATGTAGTTCTGGACGGCCCGGCCCCATGGGGCTTCCGGCTCGTTGGAGGCAAGGATTTCAACCAGCCACTGACCATCTCTCGGGTGAGTGTGCCAGACAGTGTGCGTGTGCGTGTGTGATGTCAGTACATGGATATATAATCTTACAGCAAATGTACAGCAAATCTCTCTCAAAATGCATTAAGCATAACTGGGAGGACATGAACCTTCTTCATTTCCCCTGTTTAACGTCTGTGTTCACCTGTCTACTGCCCGATAAGACCAACGCTACGTCTACGTGTAATAATATTTATTTATTTTGGCTCTCTACTAACTCATTCACACTATGGTGTAGGCCCAGGGAACTAGCAGCTGGGCCTGGATGGAGGGGTGGGGTTCTGTGCTTTCTGGGAAGACCGCCTGTGTGTGTGTGTGTGTGTGTGTGTGTGTGGGGGGGGGGGAGGATGGAGGTTTGTGGGGGCCTGCACCTGTGTTGTGTGACAGTAAATGCATGAGGCTTAGATAGAAATAGCAGCTTACACTATATACTTCACATTCAGCACACACACACAGGCACACATTAAAGCCATTTGTGCACACTCAAACACATGCAGACATATACAGTACCACACAGGCAAGTTTGAAATGTTTTGAGCAAAGGACACTTGAACCTGAAAATACATTGGATTTGATCCGGGGCCAAGTGTAACAAGGCCTTATTTGTATGGTATGCACTCTTAGGTGAGCCACAGGGTGCCTCTTCACACAGTCAACATTAATGATGGCAGCTGAGCAGTGGTGGAAGATTCTCAATTATTACTACAGTATTACTTATGTAATTAAGGGTAGCGATACCACAACATAAAAATGTATTCAAACTTGAGTAAAAGTACAAAAGTATTGGCCTCAAAAACATATCCAATCCTATCCACTTAATTTATATAGCACGGTTTAGCAAGGTACAGGAAAAATAAAAAGCTACTATAGTTAAAACACAGGAAAAACAACAGCAAGAATACACAGTACAAAACAGTGAAACAACTGAGACACATCACTGAAAAGTACAAGACAAAATAAAACATGGAACAAAGCAGATCTACAAGCTCACAAGTTATCAGCTATTTCTGAAGCAGGCTTATAAAATATCATGTAATAATAATCTGCAATCTGTAACTAGTAGGTAACTAATAGGTTAACTCAAATAACTGCAGTGGAGTAAAATGTATTTGTCTCTGAGATGTCATGTAGTGGAGTATTAGTACAGTATAAAGTATTGAAAAACGGAAACACTCAAGGCACAGCACTTGATTAAATGTACTTAGGTACTATCCACCCACTGCAGCTGAGTCAACACAGATACGCATGGATTAAGAGTGAATGAGTTCAGCTCTATTCTTTGTCTCCTGTCTATTGTGCAGTTGTTCAGTGATGCTCTCTCTGCTATGTTACTAATAATGCCATTAATCTGCCTAGAGCTCAGCAGTGGGTATAGGCATGGTAAGGTAATCCCAGGCTACTTTACAAATCGTCGCTGTCAGCCGGAAATCTTGTGTGACCAAAAGGTTATTTTCAGGAAATGGAAAAAAGGAAAAACCTGTGTCCAGTGGATCCGATGTAGTTCTTTAGTCACAAGCTCTTCTTAATACTTGTCATTGGTTAAATATATTACAAAATAAATAAATGTTTAAACAGACAGACGTGTACTTTCAATCTCACATCCCTATTTTGGGCACGTCATTGTAGACGAAAGGTTTCAAATATATTAAAAAATAGAAAAATAAATAACAGCGTATACATGTTGCATTGTGACTGTCGGACAATTAAATATAAAATGGGGCATTTAAATATCTTTCTTTAAAAATACCACTGCTAATATCAAATGGTGCAAATCACAGGGCATAATAAGAGTGCATGCATAGTTGCATACTATATAACAATTAACTTTGTTTTAAATCGATTCAATAAGAGGGGCACATGGCTCTAGTGTGGGTCTGTGTGTTAACACACATCATGGTGTTTTGAATCAGGCTTCTTTTTGATGGGATTTACAATTACCCTGCATGTCGATCAGCAGGTTTCTGTCTGTGTGTCTATATACTATATTTAGCCAAATGGCATCAGAAAGAAACCAGCTAAAAGTGTTTGGTGGTCTGATCTCCAAACTGCTACAAACCACAGCTGTTGTTTTGTTAGACTGTTAGAGGACTCTGAAGCAGCCTATTATGAGAACAGAGATGAGAGAAGGCTGGAGTGGATGAGAGGGTTGGAAACAACTGAGGGGGAAATCAGGGAGGGGGGTGAAAGATGAAAGTCATGAAGGAAGGTTAGAAATGGCTGTAACCCGCTTAAAACCATATTCTAACCGACTGACTTTCATCTTTCACCTCCTTCCTTAAATGCCAAATAAGGGACAAATATGTCATCTAATAAGCCTTCGTAAAGTTTCATGTCGTGTGACTCTGTATTTGGCTAGCACATTCCTCTTGCTTACATGCTGTTGTTGGCTTGGAATAACAAGCCTTTACACAAGCACATAGCACCTTCAGGGTCTTCCGACTAGTCCTACACTGCCATGTTTGGTTAGACACTGACACTCTCCTGCTCTGCATTGTGGCTGTTTATTAACATGTTTTTATACTATGCATAAAAGGTGACAACTACGGGATGTTTCACTGAAGCTATAATGAATGTTTCACTGAAGTCATAATGGATATTTCAGTGAAACCATATAGATATTTCAGTAACGTCATAGTGGATTTTTTTTCAGTAAGGTCATAGTGGATATTTCAGTGAAACTATAGTGGATATTTCTGTGAAATGATATTGGTTACTTCAGTGAAAACAAAGTAAACTATAGTGGGTAGTAGGCTATATGTTTCACTCAAGAAATATCATAGTATTAGTAGTGGATATTTCTGCGAAACCACAGTAGATATTTCAGTCAATGAAAGTAGTGTAGATGTTTCAGTGAAACTATAGTAGATGTTTCAGTGAAACCATAGTAAATTAGATGTTTCAGGGAAACCATATTTGGTGAATCCATCTGGGAGTATCAGCAAAGAATTTCCATATCAGCTAGAATAAGCACATGAGACACATGAGATAGCTAACAGACACATTAGGAATGAAACACCATGGTGTTTTACTGTTAGTCCAAGAACTGCATTACTTTAAAACAAAACACTCCCTCTATGACAGTGTAGCCCCCCCCCCCCCCACACACACACACACACACACACACACACACACACACATCCACTTATTTATAGGCGGATGACCTAATTCAATCTTCAATGCAACAGGGGTACAATGTGTCACTCACTTCTGCCTTGTAAAGCAATACAACCATCCCCAGATCATGTTAAAGGGTTGTATATCTTGGAACGTCATTACATCGGGCCTGACTTTTGAAATAGAAGCACTCTCCCTTCAATGGTATCTCTCTCCTGTGATTCAGACCATCCAGAATATCAGTTTATTCTGGATCTTCGTGTTAAATTCAACCACTTCCTTGCCTGCCTGCGTCATCCATATTCTTTAAGGATACCGTCAGCTGGCGTCAGCTGGTGGGAAGCAGATATGTTTACCCTGTCCCCAAGGCAAGAGAGAGACTGAGTTTACATGCAAACATACCAGTCAGGGCAACACATGGCTGTAAGGAGAGCTAACATATACATTTGACATCATGGAGAAAATAATGTGTTAAAGTGCAAGACCACATGGTAGAGGTTTGGGTTGCCATGATGTAACTCCAAATTTGGACAAGAAATAAAAAAAATATTGCTCCAGTGACTAGAAATTGATCATTCAAATTTTGCTCTTCATTGACTTACATTGTACATTGTCACTCTTTTAGAACGTAAACAAACACAAACACAGTTGATTCAGACAATAGAGCATCACCAAACCTTGTACTGTTTTTAGTTTAATAAAAATGTTAACTTGTTGATTTAGCTATTTTTAGTGGCATAGTGCTGGGAAAAAAAAACGTACGAGGTTTGGTTGATGCTCTATATTATTGTCTGAATCAACTGTGTTTGTGTTTGTTTATGTACTAAAAGAGTGTGAAAGCATATTTGGGAGCATATTTTTAATGATCAATTTCTAATCACTGGAGCAATTATTTCTGATTTCGTGTCCACTTTGGAGTTACATCATGGCAAAGTGTGTGTGTGTGTGTGTGTGTGTGTGTGTGTGTGTGTGTGTGTGTGTGTGTGTGTGTGTGTGTGTGTGTGTGTGTGTGCGCGTGTGCGTGCGTGTGTGCGTACGTGCGTGCGTGCGTGTGTGTGTGTGTGTGTGTGTGTGTGTGTGTGTGTGTGTGTGTGTAAAACATGTACATTGACAATAGCAGTCCTAGAGCAAGGATGACAGACATGTTACATAACAGCACTCCTTCTAAAGGCTGCTGTGTCATGAGCTGTCTCCCTGATGGGAGACGATGATTGAATAGTTGCTGCTTAGTTGATGCTTCCTGGATCTGACTGGCAGCCTGGCACAGTGCAGTGTCTGGAATGGATGTAAGCCCTGTGCAGAGCCATAGAGTAAGACAGAGTTACGACAACTCTGTTCACTTCATGGGACCATGCTCTTCTACATAGACTTGAATGGGGACAACCGGAAGTTTCCGGAATGCATTGAAGTCTATGGGCTCGTGCGAGTACATGAACCAAGTGACCAGGCTGTCTTCTGCCCCCTCAATGTCGTAACTCTATCTACTCTGGCAATGCCTAAAGTTTAGTTCAGCAACACAGGTTGAAATGCATGTCCTCCATTAACCTGGCTTAAACTGATTTATTTGCTGCCAGTTCTGAGAAGTAACACAAAGCCTATCCAGATGGAAAATGGGAGGCCAGTTTTTAGTAGCCTATAGTCTTGGTTGGAAACAGACTTTCATCTTTTTATACTGTTGCTTATGTAAACAAACCCTGACACTCGAAAAATCGAAGCTAGTGTTTACATGGGCAAAGATGTGAGGATTGAGTAGAAGCCTAGGGTGTGTTACATAAGTGTATTATGTTAAGAGAAGTACAATATAATAGTATGAATATAGCCATATTTTGTATTATATATGTGTATATATTATATTATACTTGACCTATGCATGTCCATGATTGGAGAGTAGGAATACTGACCAGCTTTCAGTGTAGGTCCTGTTGCCATGGGAGGAGACCTACCTGTTGCTACGCCTCGCCTCCAATCCAGCCTGGACCAATCACCTGCCCGTCATCTCCACTACTTAAACTAAACAAGTGTTGCCACCTGTGCTCACTGGCAGTGTCACAGTTTGCAGTAGCTGTGGGTGCATGCTGTCCAGAGTGTTGTAATCTTCTAAGTACTGGACCCTCGTCTGGTTCTGACAGACCGGTATTGTGCGTGTAGGCTGGGTGGTGTGTGACCCGGTTGAATTATTCCTTGGTCCGGCGGCGGACAGACGGACGGGCCCGGGAGAACAATAACATGATACGAGACAGTATCACGCTAAGATGTTCACAAGATTTTATTATACAGACAGAACATATATAGCTGGATCCTAATGACGTACACTTGAGACATAACAAACTTACTGCAGCAAGCTGACCTTGCTGTCTGAGATGAGATGGTGTCAGTAGCTAGTATGCTACAGTTCATTCAGTACACAATACATTATCCATTGTGCTCTCACGTACAAGTACAAGTACACAGCATAGGCACTCAGACCATATCACAACACAGAGCATTTGGGTTTGGTTGCTACTTTGGTCCTCAGTAAAATACCCTCTTCATCTTGAGTGTCTTGTTGTCATGTATTTGGTTTCTTCCCTAGTTCCCTTGCATTTGGGTCCTACTTTGAAAATCTCTGACACTACTGATATTAAGATAAACAGACATAAGTATAAAGCAAAGGAATGGCCTGTGGCAGGTATAGATTATACTTCATGTGCATGTAAATGTAGGCTACTTAATGACCAAACATACCTTGCGTATATGAGGCAAAACCCTACTCTACCATCCCAGAGGGGAACATAAGCAAGAAAGGGGCCCAAATGAGGTGTCAGTGATGGAGAGCAGACCAACAGAGTGCACCAAAGCTTTACAGGCTGTACACTATTCATACAGTACTGTACCCTAGTCTACAGGGTATTACATAGAGTGATGGGGAGGGAAAAGGGCCGGAGGCAGAGACACAGAGTGAGACAAATGAGGGAGAGAATGAGAGAGATGGAGATAACACAAGAGGTCACACACAGACGGAGAGAACCATGAAGGTAGATGGATGTAGTTACCCGCATGCCTTCTTGATGAAATAGTGGCTCCATCATAATGGACAAAGTGGACAGACCAAATTAGAAAAGCATTGCTCAGGAGGCTGACAGATTAATCTAATATGGTTTGATTGCAACCGAAGGTCGCAGTTAACTATGGAATCGTGCATTTCCTGTCAGTGTGTGTGTTGGTTGGTCGGGGTGAGAGAGCCGTGACATCATCAGGGATGGAGCACGTGACATAACGTGACATCATCAGGGATGGAGATATTAAACCCATATATGGTGACCCTGATGCCAATATTGGCCAACAACTCTACATCTGACCTCAAACCTCAAACCCTTAGATCTCCATATATGGAGCTGACCTGTTCTGATATTCCATAATGTTGATCCTTCCCCATCCATCCTTTCTCTTCGATGTCTCCCTTTTGACTGATACCTGTCCATTTAAACTCTAGGCGGGCCTGCCCCAAAGTTATGTGTGCAGCCGCGCCTGTCAGCCGGCGAAAACTAGAGGCCCGAAAATAAAGATCTTACCCCTCCATGCCAAAGCGCCAGCACTTTGCTGTCACCCAGGCGGATGTGTTTTGTAACCTAACAAAAAACATGTACATATGTTGCTATTTCTTTACTCCTTGATTGCTCTTTCTTGCACTTTGTTTGCTGTGCTTGCTGTGTTTTTTGTTGCTTTGAATGCGGCCTAGAATGCTTTCTAGGCCGCTACATTGTCTGTAAGGAAGCCATACAAATATATATATAAGTTTAAAGGACCTATAACATAACTCTAACACCTTTTGAGGATTTCAGGATTTCTCATCAGTAGGGGCTTTTATGGAAATTGCTCTCAGGAACAGCTCGACTGATTTGGTCGTATTTGTGATGTCATCACTCTCTCTTCAGTCTTCAGTTCCAAATTTGCACTTGATTTTCCAAGCTGGCATGGAATTGGTTTATCTAGCATCAGTATTATAATGACTCAAATATTAAATAAGTTGCATATCAGCACCCTCACCACCTCAGGGCACTGCAGCTAAAACAGCTTCAGAAGCAAAAAAAGAAATGCCATGGACTGGTTATATCAGAGTGGTGATTGAGGCTCAAACCATTAGAAACAAGTTTGAGGGACATAGACAATAGGATATTTAATATAATAAACTATTTTAAAATTCACGTTATAGCTGCTTTAACTCTTATGTACCTGTACACACGATAACAATAAAGTACAACCTTGAACCTTGTACCTTAACTCTGCAGTCCTTAACATGTAAATATAGACTGGACCAGGGATTTGGAATAGACTCTGGAGGGTGCTTATGTGTCCAGATACCACCCACCACTGTCTGATCATAACATTGTCTACTTCTATTCTTGCCAAAGTTGAACGTACAGTATTCCGGCCTGGACACAGTTGTAGAGTAGAGGGGTTATTTCGATGCCACTTACTCTTCTGTGAACAGGTCACTTGTAATAACCCTGAACCGTTAAGCAGCACTATCACCTAAATCTCAAAATGTGTTTTGATTCTATCACTGAAACAATCAATCTCACCTTTGCTCTCTTCTGTGGCCAATCTAAACAGCTATGATTAGATTGCAACGTAGATCTATTTTATCGCTGTGCAGCCAAAGGTGATTCTCCACATGTGGACAGATGAAACTCATCTTTCTTCTCTCATTTCTCTCATTCAGATCACTCCAGGCAGTAAGGCCTCCACAGCCAACCTGAGTCCTGGTGATGTCATCGTGGCCATTGAGGGTGTGCCAGCCACAGACATGATGCACTGTGATGCCCAGAACAAGATCAAGGAATCCACAAACCAACTTTGTCTCACTGTTGAAAGGTCAGACACCAAACAACAGTTGTATAGGCTACTGTAGTATGCATGTCCAGGCCGACATCATTAAATACATCAAAATTGTTGTCCGTAAACAATCTTTGCTCAATACCTGAAAAGCAGTTATGAATGTGTCATCAAATCCTACATATTTTGGGTGCCTGGGAGTATCCAATAATGACTACATCCTGAGCTTGAATCTGGCTATGTGCCTTACAGGTGGTGAAGAGTGTTCTAATGTACATTAAAAGGAGAGTTTGCATTCCTTCCCTTTTGTCTCTTTTCGACTATGAAGGGTAACCCAGAACATTCCATACCCTGTAACTTTCCAGAACCTGTGATGTCCTGTGATGTTTTATTTACGTTTCTATTATAACTACAATCACAACCACCAAAGGGGGAGATATACGTCATAAAAAATAAACTAATATAGCAGATAACGGCTCACAGACAGACACAAACGCACGCACGCACGCACGCACGCACGCACGCACGCACGCACGCACGCACGCACGCACGCACGCACGCACGCACACACACACACACACACACACACACACACACACACACACAGCAATTTGACATAAATATTCCATCAGACCATCTGACCACCATCTGTTCCCAGGAATGAAGCCAGACTGTGGTCACCTAAAGTCACAGAAGAGGGTAAAGCCCACCCATTCAAAATCAACCTGGAAGCAGAGCCGCAGGTAGACCTGTGTGTGTGTGTGTGTGTGTGTGTGTGTGTGTGTGTGTGTGTGTGTGTGTGTGTGCGCGTGCGTGTGCGTGTGCGTGTGTGTGTGTGTGTGTGTGTGTGTGTGTGTGCGCGTGTGTGTGCGTGTGCGTGTGTGTGTGCGTGTGCGTGTGCGTGTGTGCGTGCATGCATGTACATGCGTGCGGCGTGCATGCACTTGCATGTGCGTGCGTGTGTGTGTATGTGTCATTACTTCCTAGCTGCCACACGTTTCCAAACTGATTATAGACAGGTTAATTAAAAGGTAGTCACTTTCAAACTGATGTCACTATTTTGAGCATGTCCTCATTATATTGTCAGAAAATGTCAAGGATTTCCCCTATTATCATACAAACTTATAGTAAGGCCTTACTAATACATAGATGTCCCCTCGCTCACTAATTGCCTAACTTGATAATCTTCTCCGGTTTCCCTGCCTCGATCCTTCCAGGAGTGCAGACCTATTGGTACAGCTCACAACCGCAAGGCCCAGCCATTCGTTGCAGCAGCGAACATCGATGACAAGCGGCAGGTCGTCAGTAGTGCGTACAACACCCCCATAGGCCTCTACTCCTCAGGCAACATCCAGGACGCCATGCACGGCCAGATCCGCGGCCTGGTCCAAGACAAGCCCTCGAGGTGACAGCGTCACTGTGCACTACCACTTGCTCTGCATCCCATGTCTATAATTCATTATAAGCATACTATACTATATAGTGCATTATAATAATCTGCTTATAGCACCGTATATTAGTTATAAGAACTTATAAACAACAGTGAAAACATTATATAATGTCTTATATAAAAATTATTAATTGCTGGACACCTTTTGCAAGGATCATAGTGTGTTAAAATTATCATAGTTGTAATACATAATAATAATCTTTTAATGTATTATAATCACTGTTATAATGCATTATAGTGTAGTCACTATGCATTGCATAAATGCATAGATAAAGCAGACTATGCAGACCAAGCTGTGGTGGATAGGTTATGACATGTTTTGAAATTGCACATACTGTAAGCAGAATGTTGAGTAAACCAAAAAGAGCACACCACAATGTTTATAGGGGTGTCTCTCCACCAATCACGCCCTGGTTTTGAGCACAACTCCATTGGGAATCAGTAGGACTTACTTGTTCCACCTGTTCACTACGCACACAGATCCACAGATTCACTGTGTTAAAGGTGTGTGTGTGTGTGTGTGTGTGTGTGTGTGTGTGTGTGTGTGTGTGTGTGTGTGTGTTTTCAGACTCCATCATGGCCCATAGCACTTACTCTACCCTAGATAGCACTTCTGTAGACTTAGATAGCATTTGAAACAGACTTATAGCATGTTATGTAGACAGCACTAGAATCGCATTGTATATAGTCATAGCACGCCATAGTACATATGTATAGCATAGTAGTATATATGTAAAGTTTATACGTATAAATTTCATTATATAGATATTCCACTGTTACTTTCTTAGCTTACGCATGTTTCATGATGAATGTTTTTATGTAATGTATTCCCATGCTTTTGTTTTTGCTTAATGTAAGTCGCTCTGGATTAAGAGCGTCTGCTAAATGCCTAAATTGTAAATTGTAAATTGTGTGTGTGTGTGTGTGTGTGTGCGTGCGTGCGTGCGTGCGTGCATGCGTGCGTGCGTGCGTGACAGAATATGGAATATGGGGAATGTCTTTTCATAGCTTAAACAGGCCCCGGGTCTTGGGTCACATCATTAGCTGATGATACACAGCCAAAGTCTGAGCAGCCATAGTTTTGATAGACACAATAGGTACAATAGTTAAACAGGACCAGTGTTTCAGTGTGAGTCCATATACTGTACAGTATGTGTGTTTATAATACACATTTCTTCTATACACAGTAAAATCCTCAAATTAACATTGGTTTTACTGTTTAGTTTGCGTGATATGTTTTACTGTTTTATACTTTGCACGTCGAATGCCAGAGCTAACATCAACATCCTCTCTTCTTCTCCTCCTCCTCCTCCTCAGTGTGTACTCTCCTGTGTGTCTCTTTCACTTGCCTTGCTCATATTTTATCCCTATTTTCCTTTTAAGGCTGTGAACTCGTTAGCATCTGTTTAGTCTCTAGCACAGCAGGCTGATCGGGGGTGATCGGGGCCTACAATAACCACGTACAGACACCCCGGGCAGTGCACTACTAAAGACTGCACAAGCTGTTGCATCATTGATGCTTGAACGTGACTATTCGGACAAAATACCTGTGTCTTCTTGGGTGGTCTTGGCCAGGGAGGCAATACATGTCATTTGACATTGTATGGCTTGTTCATAATCCACTCAGCATTTGTCATTGTCACTTAACAAATCTTTATAATCCTAATAAGGAGGACATACACAAGGCATGAAACGTCATGAAACAAAACTTCTACTAAATTATTCAATCAATCAAACCACCAGAGGGGGCTCAAGTACTACCAGTGGTACATGTACCACAGGTTCTAGGAAAGCCCAAAGCGACCAGACCAGTAACTGAAATGTGATTAATCAATTAGGTATAGTAGTGTCCTTATATTACTCGTTACCGACCAAAGTAGTGTAGTTACAGTAACTAGTTACTTTGTAACTAGTAACTAGTTACTTTGTAACTACTAGTTACTTTGTAGTTTCATCTCCTTTGCCATGTAAATACCTTTTCCAGTTGTGTGCAGATGTGCACCACTTCAATACGAGACAGGCAAATCATTTACATCTCCCATTGTTCCGTACTGGTCTGTGTCAGTTGTCCATCAGATACATAGGGTCCCAGCTATGGAACACCTATACAGCAATCTCATCTAATTCTACTTCATTCAATAATTTCAAACATAAGTTTAGGACCCACTTAATTGACCAGATCACTTAATTATATTTCTTTGTATCATCTCTTCTTTTCTCTAATCGTGAAGATAACCAAGTATTCTATTCATGTATTCTAGACATTCTATATTTCTTGTACAATGTTTCATTGTGTTTTACATCTAGGCCTCGTAGAAGCCCCTTGGGCTTTTTTGCTTCAGCCTATCACTTTTCCCTTCTTATATTTGTATGTTCATTCACTGTATTGTTTTTATACTGTGCTGCACACGTTAGCTCCCACTGTCTATTGAAGATGACAGATAAACATTTAAATCCCTAAAGGTTCTTCATCGAGTACCTGATGATCCCGATGAAGACCCCTTAGGGATTGAAGTGTTAATCTGCAATAAACCGCGTGAACTAACAGCAGTGTGTGGAGTCTGCGGACGCTATTTTAGTTTTTATGCTGATCTTCTGTTCGTCCTGCACCTGTTCACCCGAGTATAGATGTGCTTGCGTTACATTCCTTAATTTATTGTGTGTTTATATGTGTCCCATGTCCTTCAGTCCCAGGACCTTGACCTCCATTGAGGACTCTGATGTGTACCGGATGCTCCAGAAAAACGAAGAGGGGGAACCCCTGGAGCCTCGTCAGTCTGGCTCCTTTAAAGCTCTGCAGGACTTTGTTGAGAGTGACGGTAAGCACATCTCTCACAACTCAAACTTTATTTATAAAGCACATTTACAATGACCATGTGGTCAACCAATGTGCAGCTGTAGATCAGGTTTAAAAAAAAGCATACAGAAAACAGTAAAGGGAAAGAAAAACAAATTTAACAACGAAAATGACAAAAAGAATAAAGAGAGCATTACACAATTTCCGCCAAGATGTAAGCCAAGACGCAATGGCCAAGGTTTTACGATTAGACAGATCTGACACATTATTTCATTTCTAGTTAGCATCTCCAAACAGCTTTTTGTACAACCTAAGGTTCTTATAAAATCGTTCAAAACCGCTTTGAGGTTATTACTGGCCACTGGAGGAATGGCCACCAAAATAATTTTACTGTATTTTGTAGCAGTGCTATGAAGGGGCTAGCACCTACTCAATTTGTTTCCATTCTTATTGCTATAAAATGCAAACAAATGTATGCTATGAATGTAATAATAATCATGGGCCTACTGACAAACCATGTAACGAACAAACACATAATGCTCCTGCACAGTTAGCTCTTTTTCTTGAATTTCACTCTTAGGTAACCACTAGCAGGCCTATTAATCTCTATTATTTATAATTCTGAGCCTTATCGTTTGCTTGTGCTGTTGCATTTAATAACTAAAGCTCAGCAGTTTTTCCTGCAGGTACTCGGCCAATATTGACAAAGACAGTGAGGGCCCCAACAACCAAGCCTACTACTCCTACGGGCAACCTACAGAAGCTGCCAGTCTGTGACAAATGTGGCAATGGCATTGTGTAAGTACAGTACACAAAGCTGTAGCCTATGAGTGTTACGTTATGGCATGTAATGTTACAGTATCTCATTATCTAACCCATTATCTAAATTAAATACTCATTGAGGCTATAACTTATACTTAATGTTTGCACGAAACATTTGCCGTTATTTGGAAAATAATAGAATCTGGATCTATCTGTTTCTCCATCTCTTTGTGCTAAAAGGGGGACGGTTGTGAAAGCGAGGGATAAATATCGCCACCCAGGGTGCTTTGTGTGTTCCGACTGCGACGTCAACCTGAAACAGCAAGGCTATTTCTTTGTGGAGGGTCAGCTGTACTGCGAGGCTCATGCCCGAGCCAGGACGAGGCCACCCGAAGGACACGATCTCATCACCACCTACACTTCTGCATAAAAGCCCCCTCTGAACATAACATAACAATCATATACACAGGACTTGAATCACATAGCCACAAACATGCAAACACCCACCCGCACGCACGCACACGCACACACACACACACACACACACACACACACACACACACACACACACACACACACACACACACTTCAATTATTTTATTTGGATCTGCACAAGAAGCACAGCACTGATAAGAAGCTTACAATATGGTGAAAGTGAAATCAGATGAAACTGGATCATGCATGAACTTATTAACACAGATAAGTACATTGAAAATACAAGCAATTATAGCTTAAATTAGATATAAAGAAAATAACATGAGAATCTTCTTAATTCTCCATAATATGAAACATCATCTTCTCCAGAAAGAAAAACTGCCTATAATAGCTGAGATAAAAAACAACATTTAGCCAATTATCTTTAGCAATTCTCCCTAGTACATAACATAACATAACACGTTTTGTTTCCTTCCCTATGAATTACTTAATGAACAGGTATTTGAGATATCCTTCAATGTTTTGACATAAGCACCATGATCAAAACAGTCCAGTTTTACGGTACTGTGGTTATACATTTTTGTTGTCCTTTCCTGTACTTCTCTGATGTTGTACACACACACACACACACACACACACACACACACACACACACACACACACACACACACAATCACACACACACACACACACACACACACACACACACACACACACACAATCACACACACACACAATTTTTGGTGTGTTCTTTTATTTACACTGTATGTATGCTGTGTTTTGCACATGTAAGCTTGGAGTGGTTTTGGAGGATAACGAGTCAACGACACTTAGCTAGCTTTCATATCTTGTTTTTTGACCCGTAAGCCAATCTTACAAAATTACGCCAGTCTTTTTATTTAATTTTTTTTGTTTTGTTTGCCAGTCAAGTCCTATCGGTCACAGAGAAGAGGAGAGCCTCTTGTCTCCAGTGCAGAAGACATCAGCGGAGCATAAACATTATTTTGATCCAAACCAGCTGACATTTCTGTTTAGAACCACGTTTGCTTGTATTGGACAAGAACCCAGCGATATGATCCAGACATTATTAAGGCTATTGGGATATATTGTAGCCTCTGACAAATAAATAAATGAAATCCACGTATTGTGAAGTGTGTATTTATTATGTTAAGGTGCTACTGTATCATTTAATGACACAGTAGCTTCCAGAGATGATAATAAATTAGAAATTGAAATAGAAACAGTATGACTCTTTCTTTATATTCTGGTATAGATCAATCTGTATAACATAATGGTAAAAGTCAAGAGTGACCCACAATACAGTACACAGCACCCCCATTATGTATTAATTATATTAACCATAGCATTGCAAACACAAATATGAAAGGCTGTGTAATTCATTATCACGTTTCTTTGTGATGATCATTTTTGTTTTAACAAGCTTTGCTTTCTAACGATAATCTTGTGATCTCAACATTTGCTTTATGCTAATTCTCTCATATTAAAAGCAAAAGTAGGTGAATTCTCATCATAAGGTGCAACTCTGCCTGTCTGTGATGAACCCACCCTCCCTTGCTCACACCAAATTATGGATATTCTTGCATATTTTATGTAGATTATGTAGATATAATTGCGTTGAACTTAATGACCATTAAAGGGATAGTTCAGAATATTTAACTTAAGCTGTATGAAATACTTGCCAATTTGCCATAGTGGTTGCAACTGAATTAATTGTTTGCCCGAGTCCCGTGGTGGGAGTTCTACTATGGTTTTGGTGAAATATTAAGTAGATCCGGTCATTTTGTGGGTGGCACTGGGGTCACGCATTAAAAGTAAATTAATTCACAAAACTAGCGTAATTTGTATTGTTGACCTATTTCTAAAATATTAGGTATTTTTCCCCTCTATCACACGGAACTATGTTTTTTGTGTCCATATCACTACGCCCAAAAAATAGTTCCATGTGATAGAGGGGTCAAAGTTGTGCCAATATTTTAGAAATAGGTCAACAATATAAATTACGCTAGTTTTGTGGATTAATTTACTTTTAATGTAGTGCCCCCCACAAAATGACCAGAACTACTTAATATTCACCAAAACCAGAGCAGAACTCCCACCATGGGGCGCAATCAATTAATAGTTGCAATCACTATATTAATGGCAAATTCTGAACTATCCCTTTAATCTGAGAAAAAGTCATTCCTGTTGCATTGACAGGGCTCTGTCAGCAGGGGGAGCTGCTAGAGCATCAGTACTCTTTTTCCATCAGTCCTCTCAGGTTAGTCTTGTCAGGTCATAAGTTTGAATCTTGGAAACTACTATGGATATTGTGCATTGACCTTCATTAAGTCGAAGCCACAACATACACATTCCCATGGTTTTTAAACCACACAATCAGGTATAATGCACCTATTCTTTGCTTTACTCCTAAATCTGCATGTAAAAAAACCCCACTTAAAACATAACTCAAAATCACCTAATTTAATTGAAATGCAATTCTGCAGTTGGTGCTCACTTATATTTGTGTATGTGTGTGTGTGTGTGTGTGTGTGTGTGTGTGTGTGTGTCTGTGTGGGGGGGGGGGGGGGGGGGACGACGACAAGCAACAGGTAGGACTATCGACTGTTCAGTCAGTCGACTGAACACAGGAGAGAAATGGTGATTAGAAGGCTGGCTGTAAACGATGACAAGTGAGGGTGGCGGTCAGGGACTCCTCTCGTCTGTCTAACAAGGCAGCCTATTTTGGGTCCTGTATAAATCATTATTAGACCAGACAGCAGACAGATCCCACCATGACTCATAGCGCTCAATTGTCCAACTGTGCAGAAGCAAATATTAATGTTTAATGTTAAATGTTCAGATTTATAGCAACATTTGCATCACATACGGATTCCAGTATCACAATTTAGCATCCATCGACAAATAGATAGGTTGGTGGGCGTGTAGGTAGGTAGAGATCGGTATTGATGGATAGATGGATAGATAGATAGATAGATAGATAGATAGATAGATAGATAGATAGTCTTCCCCTTTCAGTAGAGGTCATCTGTGTAGTAGGAACTACTGCACCAAGTTCTTCAGATGCACACCTATAGTTGTAAGTCTATACATCTCAGTGGCCGCCACAGGCGACTGACTGAGGGGGCGGGAGGGCCCTCACACTTTTTCTTGCTAAGAAACAAAGCTGTCCTGTGTCGCGGACTCCAAAGGGATGTTTTAGAGCCGACAAAACTTTGATCTGTGTGCTCATATCCTAAAATGTAAACATAACGTGCCTGCATGCGTTGACCCTGATGAAGGCGCATGCAGGCCAAAACGCATTGATCATTTTTTAACCCTTGTTTTTAATCTTCATGAAATAAAGGATTTTTCTACTATACACAGAGCTGCCTTGGACCCTCTTTAAAGTTTGCCACCTTTAACTTCTTACCTCCTTCCACATTGATTTTGACTCATTCAAGGTATAGAACTTTTAAAGAACTTACATGTATGTGCTGTGCCTGCATGTGTATTGTTAAACAGGTTCAAAGTGAAAGTGTCCCACTTGATTATACTATAGAAATACTGATGTGCGAGGTTCCATACAGTACTGCAACATAGCACTTTACCAAAATGTATAAATTATTTGACAATACTGCTGTAACACTTAATCTGAATGTGTACAGATTATTCCTCGCACCCTGACAAATAATTTACCCGCTTTCTTTTCATGTTCAAATGTCCCAGTGTCCCAAACATACTTTATACATTTGTCACAAATTATCCTTACTGGTCTTATCGGTTTTTAGACTTTAGTGGCTGTGAAATCTGTGTTTTTGTCATCTTGTGCCTGTCGGCTTGAGATGCTGCCTAGCCTCCAGCTGGGCTGCTCGCACTTACACACAGACAGGAAGGCCGTTCTGTAGCTGCTGTTCATCCATCCGTACAGGATGGGGTTTACACATGTTGAACACATGGCCATGATGTGGAAGGCAGTGAAAAGCAACTTGAAGTATTTCATGTCGAGGACGTTTCTGTCGATGTCGATGACGAGCTGAAAGGCGTGCAGTGGCAACCAGCTTATGGCGAACACCGCCACCACCGTCACCAGCATCTTGGTGGTCTTTTTCTTGCGCCGGTGACGGTCGTTCCGCCCAACGGGGCTCACGTGGTTCCTCAACTTATTCCAGATGCGGATGTAGGCGAAGGAGTTGATGGCCAGAGGCAGGCAGTACTGAAGCAGGAGCATGGTGATGCTGTAGATGGTCCCGTCTTCCCTGTCACTTCCTGGCCACTTCTCAGTACACACCTGGATAGACTGCCCCGGTGAAAGCTCAAAGGTCCCGTATTCCCTGAAGATGGCTAGCGGACTGGCCAGAAGGGCACTGGTGGCCCATGTGAGGACGATGACCACGACACATACGTTTTTGGACATCTTGGTCTCGAGGTGGTAGACAATACATCTGTGACGATCCAGGGCGATAACATTCAGCGTGATGGTGGACACATGCACAGCCATGCCTTGGGCACAGGGCAGCAGGAAGCACAGCACCCGGCCAAACTTCCACTCCCCGTACAGAGTGTAGACCAGTGTGAACGGCAAACCCAGAGTGTTCACCAGCAAGTCGGCTACGGCCAGGTTCACAATGAAATAGTTGGTGACAGTCCTTAATGTTTTAAACTTGTAGACGACATACATCACCAGGGAGTTTCCTATGACTCCAAATAATATGATTGAGCTGTATGCAAGAATGAGGACGACTTGAACACCAACCAGTTGTGTGCTGTCCTCTAGTTCTAAATAGCCTTCGCCACAAAATGGGATTAGGACTGAGCAGTTGGAGGAATTGGCCACAAGTATAGAGTCCTCCATTTCAGTCCAGGTTCAGTTGACATGCAGTATCCATCGGTGACAGGTTCCATAAGTTGCACAATCTAGACCTATGGATATATGAACACAGAAGGCATATCCCCTTGTTTCTACTTGGTAAAATCAATTAATCATACTGTATAACAACATTTCAATTAGAGACTCTCAATACAAACCATAAAATGTCAAATCAACATTAAAAGCAACATAGTTCAAGATCATAGAGGAAAATGTGAGTACCGAATATGACAAGTATTGAACATAAAAACTATAACATGAAGCTGAAATATCGGCTTAACACTGCCCATGGGGACACATTTATTTTATAACAAAAATATCATAGGCTATTATTATTATTATATTATATTTTCCACAGTGATTTGATCTAAATGTTTTCCCAATGGGGGAAAAAACAAATACATGAGATAAAGACAAAAATTGCATAAATATCGAGAGCTACTTCAGAAATAGGCTATAGGCTACTGAGGGAAAAGGTATCAAATTGACATTGATGAGAACCATGCATGGATTTCTCCCAGTAGCAGCAGTTGATAAATACATGGATTCCACATGGTTCCAGCAGTGACTTCTTTGTAATAACATGAGGCTGTAATTTTAAATATTATTCATAAATGTATAAAAACAGCCATCTGTAATATGGACAGCAAAGATAGGCTACTCCCTATACTCCCCCGACTGTCATATTAATGGATTCATGTAACTATATTATTTTGGTTAATTCACAGGACTACTTTTCACCTGTTTTTGACAAACTCATATTCAGCAATCAAAGTCCTATTATGGTATGGCTTTTTATTTTTATTTTATTTTATTAGCCAGTTAAGTAGCTAGATTTGTCAATAAACTTCAGAAAATGATCAAAATATGACATAGGCTAACCTCTAGGCTAACCTCTGTTGTCTTCTGCTGCAAGCTGTACTATGTTTTGCTTTTAACTGTGTTTGTATAAACTGTTTTAACCTGTACGGCGACCTTGAGTGCCCTGAAAGGCGCCTTATAAATAATAGGTAATATTATTATTATTATCATCACCTATAGGTCTACATTTTTTTAAACGCAATTAGGGTTAGTTTATATGCTTTTAAATAAGATATTTTAATTAAGCATCTAAAAACGTGTTTCTATTGGCCAGACTAATAATGCACTTACCTCATCATACCCAGCTGCCAGAGAGAGAGAGAGAGAGAGAGAGAGTCCTGCGGTCGCTTTGCGTTCTTGATCTATTTTAGTGTGGTTCCTCGTAGGCTACGTCCGTGATTTTCAGGCAATAACCCGACCAAATTAAACAAGTCCCCGGGTAATGAATGATCGATGGCATCAACGGAGTCTGGACTTGTGCGCAGTGCAGCCTCCCGATTTTGGAAACTTGAAAAGGTAGGCTCCAGGCTGCATGTGTTAACCTGACCAGCGTGAGACAGATGAGATGAAGCTGAGAGGGGGCGTTCCGGGAAAAATATCCCACATGCCTTGGATCAAGAATAAGACATATGACTATCGAGTCTGACTTTTACTTTCGTAAACAAGTCAGACCCGATGATGCAAAGTCTTGACGATAGATTATTTTCCAATGTTTCTTTCTTTCTTTCTTTCTTTCTTTCTTTCTTTCTTTCTTTCTTTCTTTCTTTCTTTCTTTCTTTCTTTTTCTTTCTTTCTTTTAATAGCAGAATAGCTCTACAGTAGGCTAGCTATCAGGGTAAATTGGTGTGAATTTGGCTACAGTCAGGTGGGAAATTGCTGATTTTAATACAGTTCAGTTGGTGATTCAAGCATGGAATTTGGCACAGATGACCTTCATATCTTGGGTCATGACCTAATATTTATTGGTATTTGTTTCAAAAAGCTTTAGGCATATTTAGATAGTAAAATGCAATGTGAGTCTTGTGACATAGCTCTGTTTACACAATGCTGCAGGCCTACAGTCTCCAACTGTACATACATAGGCCTACTGCCCATTTTTTATTATATTTTGACACTTGCTTTGGCAATGTAAATGTTTTCTCATGCCAATAAAGCTCCATTTTGAATTTAATTTCATTCAATTGATTTCCCTCTGATGTTCCTATCTAGTCTAGGCCACTATAAGCTAAATACAAAGCGACATTAACAATACTGACTGAGAGGATAATTGCGACCAGCCTATATCTAACGGTAACATGTTGCTGATTCATATCAACCTGTTAAGCATAATAATTGCTGCTAATTGGGCTAATTTGATATCCAACATGTGGCCCTTGGAAATTGAGTTAATCCACCAGGCACCCAGCCCCACTGGTAAATGCCCCACTTCATCTCTGGTATAAATGCCAAAGATTGTATATTACAGAGAGCAGGAAACACTTGTCTAATAAACACAATTTAGCCGTAAATGACATTACGGCTCAAATGTTTAATGAGAGTAAAACAGAGGTCATAGTATTTGGACGTGCAGGGACACCAGGGATTTCTCCATACAGTATATTGTATTATACTTTGGTTGTTGCGACCGTAGCGTAGGTCACAGATTACTATGAAAACCTGCAAAACCAGTCAGTCCGTCAGTCTTGCTGTTCTGACATTCCAGATGTTGATCCTTCCCCACCCGTCCTTCCTCTTCGTCGTCTCCCTTTTCACTGATACCTGTCCATTCAAACTCTAGACGGGCCCACTCTCCGACGAAAATGAAAGCCTGGGTACCGAGGCTAGGCCTGCCCCAAAGTTATTAGCGCAGCCGCACCCGGCAGCCGGCGAAAACTAGAGTTCTCAACCATCTCAAGTGGCCCGAAAATGAAGGCCCGGCCCTACGCCCTAACTGGGCCCTAACTGGGCTGGCCTTACTAATTGGCACACCTTTTTCGCCCTATCCAGCCTGAAAAGGTCAATTAAAACGAAAGAAAAAAGGTCCATGGCCCTCAGTGCTTCTCGCCCTCAGGGCGTCTTACTGGTTTTATGTTTATTAGTTTGTAAAGTGTTTTTATTTTATTCTATTGTGTACTGTATAAATATATAAGAAGAAGTCAGATACAGTGGCAGTGTGTCAGGGTGGTGACTCTGTCTCTCACCCCGTTGTCGTGCGGTGCTATGTCATGCGATTTGAGCCTCTGCCTATGTAAATTGTGCAGCCTTTTATGGCAATAAATGTTGGTTATTGGAGCATCTCACAACACTGTAATCATTCAAGATAGATCTTGGGTTGCCAGTTTGCCAAAACTGTGGTTGTACTGTCTGGGACAGTGGGAAGCTCCCAGTGCTGATGAAAAAGAACATTCATGCTCACTGAGCTACCAAATAAATCAATAAATAAGAAAGACACCAAATTTCAATGATAGCATCTTCTGTGAACAAGCTCTACAGTATGTAAATATAATACACTGTATATGTGAGTCAAGTAACACCATCACTAGTATCGGTAACAAGTACTGATGCAAACAAATTGGTGGTACAGGGTTATGTAGAGTTTGAAGAGATGAGTTTATAGATAGCGGCAGAAGATGGGAAGGGGCCAGGAGGGAGCAGGGTCAGGACTGGAGTGATCTTGCAGTTTTGTCTGGGAGCTGATGGAAATGTGTGGAGGGAGTGTAGGGCTGGATCATATCCTGAAGGTAAGAGGGTGTCATGCCCTTACTTGGTCACCTTCTAGGTCACCGCCAGTGTTTTGAATTGGTTGTGAGCAGCAGGAATGAGCTGGCCAGAGACACATGGAGGGCCTGGTCCAGGCCAGGGGACCAGGTGACAGTGGGTTCTTGAAGGAAGATGAGAGGATTGCTCATTCACATCCCTTGCTCTAATATCTCTTATATCCCTTCTGTTACAGTATATTTCTGAAACTGCATCAGGATAATGTAATCTAAATATACAAGGTAGGCTTTTGCCCTGTGTTTTGATCCTGCCATGTCTGTGAAGTCTTAGCCTCGGTACCCAGACTTTTATTTCCGTTTGCATTCGGCTAGTGAAGTCTTTGAATGGTGCAGCAGCCTGAGGCCTACATGGGACATATTTATTTGGAACCATGCCTATGGCATTTAAAGGATGTGTCCTGTCAGGCCTGTTTTCTTCAGTCTAAGGTGACATTCACACCAGAGAGCTTTGCTGCGATTAAAACGAATCCTGCTGCGCATTTTCAGAAAGTGCACTTCGTTTGGCAGGTGTGAAACACATAAAAACACTGCAGTGTATTATAGCCTACAGAATATTCTGTCTGTCTGTCTGTCTGTGCGTGCCGTAAACATGGAGTGCTGTCACTGTGTGGGAACTGGAGAGTAGGGACTTTCATCTTGATAAACTTGTAAACATTTTGCGCTGCTGTCTGTTATATCAGTGCGCTCAGCGCTGTGCCTCCATGCCCAAAAGAACAGTGCGTGGCTGCGTGCGTATAGTGAGAGAGCGAGATAGAGAGAGAGAGGGGGGGGGGGTCCAGTCCCAGACGGCACACATGCACGTTATGAGTATAATTTTATCACCATAGATTTCACTGTGTATAGGCTAGTTTATGAATGGAACACATTGATAAAGGTCCCCCCTGCTGCGTTTCCAATTGCTGCTGATGACAGTGTGAAGGCAAACCGCAGCAAATTAAATATGCAAGAATCCCAATTTCTCCGTCCATTCGCATTGAGTCTACCGAAGTATTAGGTGGGAATGTGACCCAGGGGTCTTGTGAATCTAAACAGATCATCACAATCTGTATAACTTCACCTAGTAATCATTTGGAAATTTGCATTCAAACAATGATAAAACTGTTTCAGCACTTCAGTAGAATCCATTTATCTTAGTATAACCTAATGCATGCGCTTGCTCAAGGCCAATGCTAATGGTCTGAGCTGCCTGGTTTCTCTGCCTCTCAATTCATCACAATTACTGCCGTCGCTGCTGTGTCATATTTACCTTTCACTTTGAATAGAGTGCAGCCCACAGATGCAGTTTGTCTATTCTAAACTTGCCAGGGAGTTAGCAGACACCATCACGCCTCAGGTGGTATAATTGTAAGTGTTCACATTTGTAGATTAATTGTTAACAGTTGTGCTAGTTAGAAGATGTAGTCATTGTACTTTGTGGAAAAAGGATAAGGTGCCACCTTTGTTAGGCGTGTTACTTTGATATACACCCTCACAGTGAAGTCCCCAGTGTTAACAACACACATTTAATTTCGCACTCAAAAGCTGTGATCAATTATTGCGAACGCAGTGATTGCGAACGCAGTGAGCACTAACTATGAGACCTAGCAGAACATGTCTGTCTGTCTGTGTGTCTGTCTGTCACGCTGTAACCAGAGGGCGCAGCTGTATCACACACAAAACACACACACACAGTCACACACACACACACACACTGCGTTCGCTTCCCGCGTTTGCGCGTCTTACTTGTTTAATGAATCTATTAATTTCGAATTTACATGCACGCACACATACATACCATACTACAATATTGTACAATATTGAAGGGTATGGCCTGGTCAGCCTGCAATGACATGCAAGCTCTGGTCATCCCAGCTTAGTAAGATGTTAAAGGGGGCGACTGTGGCTCAGGAGGTAGAGCAGGTCGTCCAATGATCCATGGGTCGGCGGTTCGAATCGCGGCTCCTCCTGTCTACATGTCGAAGTGTCCTTGGGCAAGACACTGAACCCCAAATTGCTCGGGTGTGCTGGTTGGTACCTTGCATGGCTTCTGCCGCAATCGGTGTATGAATGGGTGAATGTAATGCCTTGGATAAAGGCGCTATATAAATGCACCATTTAACATTTTAAAAGTTAAAATATTTAGGACGACCGTTGAGCCGATTCTACTCTATGGCTCCGAGACATAGACACTTGAGAAATGGTTGGATGGCACTTACACCCGCCTTCTAATGAGAGCACAAAATCTGTCTTGGAAGAGCCACCCATCGACTAATCTAATATACGGCTATATGGTATATCGCTATAGGGACACAGGCGTCAGTAAGCAGGAACTGGGGATGGCAATGAAGGACCGGAAGTCTGGCGTGTTATCCACGATCACGACAGCGGTCGAAAAATGATGACAATATTAAATTAAAATATATTATTGCATATTACACATTGTAATGGTAAAACAACTTTTACCATTACATAATTTCTCTGTGATTTAACTATATGACATTCACCAATGCTGAACATTTCAGGATTGCCACCAGTGAGTCTTACCTCAGCACTTTACTGGAATGCCACAAGAGGGCAACCCTTTCCTTCATTGTTGGTTAGAGTTGATGAGTAGCCTTTTACTGGATGTGTATGGTACAGTGTGTATAGTACAGTGGTAGTATAGTAGCATGTAGTGTGCTTTTACTTGCACGTCACTCTGAGCTCTGATATCTGTGTTGAGCCCAAGTCTTTCTTCAATCCATACACCATGCCTCTCTCCAGGAATAGCTCCTTGATTGTGACAGAACAGCAGTGGTCCTTTATTATCCTTTATTGGTTTTTCACAGAGTTTTGATCGCCATCCTGGAACTGTTTCCGACAGCTAATTATGGATCTGTAGGAGAATCATGATATCAGCATGACTTCCTTTACATACACTACCATACAGAATCATGATATCAGCATGACTTCCTTTACATACACTACCATACAGAATCATGATATCAGCATGACTTCCTTTACATACACTACCATACAGAATCATGATATCAGCATGACTTCCTTATGGATCTGTAGGAGAATCATGATATCAGCATGACTTCCTTTACATACACTACCATACAGAATCATGATATCAGCATGACTTCCTTTACATACACTACCATACAGAATCATGATATCAGCATGACTTCCTTATGGATCTGTAGGAGAATCATGATATCAGCATGACTTCCTAATTATGGATCTGTAGGAGAATCATGATATCAGCATGACTTCCTTGAAGCTGCAGTAAGGAAGTAAGGAGTAAGGAGTAAGATTTTATTAAATAAAGTAAATAACAGAAGAAAATAGGAATACTGTATAAGGTCAGGTAATTGTGAGCAATATTGAGGATGCTGTGATGAGATCTGAAACACACAGTAATACTGCTCAGACCAGTTAGAAGTAACAATAGTAATAATTCTTAACTTTACATTTGTCCTTGTTAGCACTTTTAACACAATTAAGTTCCTTGCTGAAGCCATGCACACCACAGATCAGCATCAGGGCTGCATAGATATGGGCCAATGGGCCTTCAGCCAGAAGGGGTCTCCACCTCCAACTCACTTTTTATGATTTATTGTGAATCAGACCAGGCGCCCTATGAATCCTACAACTGGAATATATATAGGAAAACAAATACAGGAATTCAATTGTATGTGTTGTGTTGATTGATTGATTTAATTTGCTGGTGGAGTATTTACAGTAGTCATCATGGATAAGCCATTTTCTTTGACATGAGTGAGCAGATTGTACTGTACTTTTGGATCATGAACTGCCTTTTCTGATCATATTGATATGTAAAGTGGTGTTTTTGACTCCTTGGTGCTCTCCATGGTGCTGATCATCTGTTATTGCAAGTACACTTCATCGCTTATGCCTCTACTGTTGATCCTATATTATCCAAAATAATTTAAAATCGGAAAGTATAGGAATTTGTTTTTTCTAGAGTTTCTATCTCAGTCTACTGTATGTGTGTTGGGAGTGCATGTTAGTGAGAGCATGAGTTTATGCATTTTCAGTGTAGCCTTTCCGGTCTTAACAAGGCAACAAGAACAATCCCACAACTCACACTGATTTATTCATTTCATTAGTTAGTTAGTTTTTTTTAGTTAGTGTTAGTGTTAATATAAATGCATCTCTGTGTGTACGTGTGTACGTACGTCTGTAATCCATATACAGTAACTCGAGAACCGTTCGCCCCACCGCCAAATTTGCAACACGCGTTTCAAACCATCACAGATGGTGCCCGGTGTCAAGACCGTCGGACCACCGCTTGTCTAGAAACAGCAAAAGCCTCTGCCCGGGCTCTGGACACTTGGACAGGGCCCCTGCCCGGGCTCTGGACACTTGGACAGGGCCCCTGCCCGGGCTCTGGACACTTGGACAGGGCCCCTGCCCGGGCTCTGGACACTTGGACAGGGCCCCTGCCCGGGCTCTGGACACTTGGACAGGGCCCCTGCCCGGGCTCTGGACACTTGGACAGGGCCCCTGCCCAGGCTCTGGACACTTGGACAGGGCCCCTGCCCGGGCTCTGGACACTTGGACAGGGCCCCTGCCTGGGCTCTGGACACTTGGACAGGGCCCCTGCCCAGGCTCTGGACACTTGGACAGGGCCCAGGCTCTGGACACTTGGACAGGGCCCCTGCCTGGGCTCTGGACACTTGGACAGGGCCCCTGCCCGGGCTCTGGACACTTGGACAGGGCCCCTGCCCAGGCTCTGGACATCTCCATACAGTATATGGAGCTGGCCATACAGTATCTGATGGCAGTGTTGGAAATGTTTCTCAAAAACGATTACTAGATACTTTAAAAAGTAACATGATTACTTTACATAATTTATTACTCCTTGCCAAAAGTAACTTATTACTTTAAGCCTACTTTACTTTTTCTTTCTCATCCCCAGTAATTGCATATTTTGGATAATGTACAGACAAGTGCACATCGTTTCTGTATCGGCACTAGTCTAGATCTAGACCGGATTATCAGCCTGCAAAGGAACTCGATCCCAACCCAGACTCTACCATTATAAATAAACACTCAAGCCCACAGTGCCACCAAGGCTCGTGAAGATAATGAGTTACTTTTGGAAAATAGTAACACATTAGTAATATTATTACTCAAAATGTGAAAGTAATTTATATTACTAGTTACTGGAAAAGGTAATATTACTATACTTTAGTTACTTTCCAACACTGTTCGACGGTAACATCTTGACAGGAGTTGTGTTTTTTTTAAATCCACCTGTTGGTGGCGCTATAACCAATGTGAAAAGGGTGGAATATATTCCTCAGCCTAGTAGGAACGTCTGTGAAAGATTTCATGTAATTTGCCCGCTGCATTCATGATTTGAGGCTTTTTGTTCAAAACGGGCCAATCCTGCAAACTTTGAAAGCCAATGTTAGCCAATGAGGATGGAATATGAAATATCGGACAGATCCGTCTTAAACACATGACTATAGAGATACTGTGTAACGATTTGTGGGATCTTTGGACAGAATCTATTCTGGAGGTGTAATATTTAAAAAAAATCTGGAAGATTTGGGGCAGAGGTACATCGTTGGCATCCAGGGAGTGTCTGTGCAAAATTTGGCATCGATCGGCAGACGGATGGACGCACGCATACACACATTGACGGAGTGCAAAACATACTTTCTCCCCATGCCTTCGGCTATTGTGTATCCTCGCCATTCTCAGGGCTCTGAAAAAGTATACCTTTGTTTCAAAAAGCACCAATGAAGTGTGTTTTTATTACTGTAGTGGGTATTAACTTATAACTTTTATAAGTAAAGTAGCTACGGCTAGTTTCTTGAAAAAGAACAATGTTGTACATCTGTTTGTTTCCACAAATACAAATTTGAATGGGCGTAATTCAATCCTACAGTCATGAAACGTATTTACACAATATTACATCTCAATAATTCCCTCTAATCTTTCAATGGAATAACATTCAATCCCCCCCCTCCAAACCTTCATTGGCCTCCGCTATGAGGGAATGAAAGTCAGCGTGTTATAATGAAGCTGGTGTCATCAGCAAAAAGTATTGGAAACAACCTGGAGCAAACAGAAGGTAAATCATTAAAGGACATATAACATCAAATGAAACTTATTATTATTATATATTTTTTCTTTTTTCTATCCCCACAAATAATGAACAATCAGGCTTTCTTATCATTTATGGAAATTGCTCTCAGGAACAGCTCAACTGATTTGGTCATATGCGTGATTTCATCAGTATCACCCTACTTTCAGTTCCAAATTTTAATTTCCACTTTGTTTACAATGTCCGTCATTGTTGATTGTCCAAACTGTCATGGAATGGAAACAAGCCTGGGTTTATTTAACATCAGTATTATAATGACTCAAAGATAAAATAATTGCATATCAGCAATCCCCCACCACCTCAGGACATTGTGGTACTGCAGCTAAAACAGCTTCAGAAGCAGAAAAGAAATGCCCTGGACTGGTTATATCAGAGAGGTGATTGAGGCTCAACCCATTAGAAATACGTTTGAGGGACATAGACAATATGATATTAAATATTAAAAACAGTTTTAAAATGCATGTTATAGCTACTTTAATATATAAGAAATAACAAAGGACCCAAAATCGACCCCTGAGGGACCATTTACTGAAACATATTGTTCGTGATCAAATACATACCTCTGAAGCCATTTAAAAATGTGTCCTTGAGACCCATAGTACGTTTCTTTAGAAGTATATCATAATTGACTGTATCGAAGGACTTTGATAAGTCCATGCAGATGGACTTATCTCTGGCTTTATAAATATGATCAACAAGTTGCAGTAAAGCCATGTAAACCGTACTGGTGTTCATAAAGGATCGTCTGATTTTCTGATAGTTTGTAAAATAGCCAGGATCCCCAGATTTTAAAAGATGAATTATTTTAGCAACTTTCCTCTTCGATGTCTCCCTTTTCACTGATACCTGTCCATTCAAACTGAACGAACAAGTTAGCAGGTCAACAGGCCCGAAAATTAAGGCTACCTACCTACCTGGCCCTACCTGGGCCCTCATCAAACCCAGTACACTCAAGACACTGCCCCCACTGCCACCCTTATATGTCTCCATATATGGAGCAGCTGACCTGTTCTGACATTCCATATGTTGATCTGACCTCATCAAATCCTGTACACTCAAGACACGCTCCATATATGGCCAGTACAGAATTCCTTTCATTTATTAAGTAAGCCAATTCCCAATTCCTGTAGGGTCAGAGGGACATTTGAAAAGTTTATACTGGAGTGCCACTGAGGTGAGGCGGCTGCTTTTCAGTAAACACCTGAGGTCACCCTTGCAAAGACAGACTGGACTTGCCCCTGTGACCTGTCCCAATGACGTCATCATGAAGAGAACCCCTTGCTAATGCTTCAGCACAGGATCATTGACCAACCAGAATATCTACAGTAGCTAAAATGACCTGTGAAATGTTTCACTGCCATCTGTATTAATTTAATGGATCGACTAACACACAGTGCCATCTCCAGTGAAATCCTGATACTATGGAGCAGCTTATGAGTTCATTGACCAAAGGACTACAATAATCATCAGCGGCAGCAGTGCTCCCAGCACCACAGCCACAAATATCTTCTGCCTCCGTCTTATGAGCACTGCAGAACTTAAAGCCAGTAGCACCAAGCCTGTCAATGTGATCACCAGACTGGCGCCATCCTGGCTCCTGGAGATATTTTTCAAGGTACTTGCACCAAATTTACAATTTAACGTGCTCCTTGGCATTTTGGTACTCCAGAGTGTGTAGACCACTCTACACCACTGGTCGCCTGAGTGACGAATACCAGCGACATTGAAAACCTCGTAAGGAGGAATGAGCACTTGCCCCTCTCGGTCTATGGCTGAGTAATGTGTTATGTCAGCTCCGAAACAAGTATAGATCTCAAAGCAAGAAACACTACCGAAAGAATCCAGCAAGTCTGTGCTTGAAGAAGTCAAGATGAAGCTACCAAAGCGCATGTTTTTGTCCAGAACATTCTGATTAAAGGAAGCGTTACTCCTGTGATAGCTGGTAATGCACAGTGTTCGATTTGCCCTGAGTACTAGGATTGCATCAGAGAGGTAGAAGTAGAGATAGTGGTACTTAAATCCATACGTCCCATACTTGTGCTTCTTTGTTTTCACGGCTTCGTTGAAGTCATCCTGGAGATCTTGGAGTTCATCATCAGTGTGCATGTATATCGCCGTGGCGTGGTCATCTTCCAAATCCTTGTGGGCAGGTTTATTTGCTTTTTGTTCAGCTAGAGCCCAAGCGTTACTGAAGTTCTTATTGACGTGCCACTCGAATACGCCAAGCTCATGAATCTTAGCTGCCACCTCTGATCGGCATCCATTGTACATGTCATCGATGGAGTCAGTGGCCATATCCAGAGGCAAAGAATCATTCTGCTGCAATTAGAAACAGAACAGAACAGAACAGAAAATGCCACAGTGAAGTGGAAAAAGTAATGTATTATGCAGTTTATTATTTCAACATTATTATTTAATCAAAAACATTGTATCAATAATTCTCCATATTTAATATGTTTATGTTTTTCATTGAATAAATATTAATGCAGTTTATTTTATAATTACATGCCCAATAGAGGGACCCCAGGATGAATGCGGTTACATGTATTAAGAGCTTGTGACAAATAATAACAACTTTGCTCTCCATTGGAGAGCAAAGTTCCTTTTTCCATTTCCTGAAAACTAACATTTTGGACTTAAAAGGTTGTTTCGCCTGCTGTCTGCCACATAATGTCTGACTGTCTGTTAAGGGCTATTGAACTTTCAGCACACGTGTACATGTTTAGTGCAATGCATGTGTGTGGGCGTGTAACATAGCTCACCTCAACAGGTTGCTCATGCCACCAGAGTATCAGAAATGGGTCATGATATAATACCAGTGTCGTAACCAGCAAGGCAACAGTCGCAAGCGTTGCCCAGTTTGCCATTGACTTGCTCTTCGTACATTTGTCTCTTGTGCAGCTCCATGTCTGAATGGGAGAAATTGTTTTTTTATTATTATCTCATTAACAATATTAAGTAAATATTGAAACAAACCACAATCACAGGTTCTTAGTATTTTAAACTTGGTCCTTGCATTTCTTCATTTCAACTAATTGTACATGAAATACACACACACACACACACACACACACACACACACACAAGAAATGTTTTTCTATTCCCCACATGAACTACACACACACACACACACACACACACACACATGGAAAGGCGCATGCACACACGTTTAGCCACTATTAATGGACATGAACTATAAAAACACACATACGTAGGCTGTTTACATGAATCAAAATACCCTCAAATTTTCCCATTAACACAAACATAATGAATATGATCTTTACGTTTTTAGGCTTACCTTTTGACAGCCAAATGCAATCATTAGGATGGTGGTATTAGAGATTCTGAACTATGAACTGTTGAAAGCACAGCATTCTACCCAAGTGACAAAGTGTGTCCCAACTAAGTCCAGCCAGGATTTGGGCAACAGGATATACTGGTACGGCAACACAGTATGAGCAAGAGTACTGTGCTGTGCCTTTGACTAACACTAAAGCTGTGAGATCGCTGAACAGCAGCTACAGTATAGTGCAGATCTTTTCTTGCACGTATCATTAAGAAAATCTATATTGTTTGATAAGAATGAATTCAGACTTCAGACCAAAGGCAAGCTCTCTGAAAAAAAGAATAACGTGCGTGCGTGCGTGCGTGCGTGCGTGCGTGCGTGCGTGCGTGCGTTTTGGACAAAACATTAACACATATCCATTTGAGTGGTGTTTTGACAGTAAAGGCTAGAGGTGGGGGAAGTAAAACATGCTGCAATAAAGCCTCACTAGCTCTGTCATGGTGTCATTTCACTTTGCATGCAGGAGAAGGCACTCCACATGTGTGGTTACACCAGTACATCCTGTTTGACAGGATACCACACCAGTAAAACAAACAACAGATACATCCATCTAGTCAACTGGAGCATGCAGTAATAGAGAAACAAACAGAAGAAGAAATTGTCAAAAAATGATTTTACGTTTTCCGCAAAATGTTCCTGTTGTATAGTTGAGCAGTAGAGGACTTTCTTCACATGGAATACAACGGTTATAGAAGTCACAATGATGCCGATAACATTGTAAGTTGAATTGTATATGTATGATAAATCCTGGTTAAAAACTTTGAGTTATATGCTGTAGGCCTACAGGTATAGGCTAAACATGAACTGATATGTGTCGATATGTGTTGTCATCAAATAATGTGTTATGACATCCTATTTTATTATTATCATTATATTAGTGTTCGGTGTGTATTTTATGTGATATATTTCATGTGATATTAAAAAGTCACAAGTGTAATTTTTATGTTAATTCTTACGTTTGTCATGGACCCTGTTCACCCTTTCCAGATGTGCTATGCCCTGCTTGGAGAGGCAAGCATGTCAATTAAAATCCTTCCATATCTGTACGATCACCTCACTTCTTCTCTCGGTGGGATCAGGATTATTCATCGTCATATTTCTGATCTTCTGTCCTGAAAAGGTACTTTTTAATATAGTTTATAAGATCACAAAATACGAAAGGGAAAATAGATTATTCAGAACTTTCCTCTTTCTTGACATCATTTAATCTTTTTATTTTCACTCAATGTATATCTTGCTGCAGGGCATCTTCAGCAGTACTGGTGGTGACGGCATGCATGATGGTTGCGACTCTGAAGTTGTCAAAATACCCGTCACGCAGGGATGGGAAGCTGGTACAAATTTGAGTCAAGCATGGAATATTGCAGGACGAAAAGCAAAGAAACCTGTACACAGTCACATGGAGAGAGAACATTCTATGTCCATATACTTGTACACCAACGCCACAAATCCTCACATAGGCCAAGATATCAAATTGGCCACAAGAACAGCAGACATAAATGTTCACAAGGAAATATTTAACCACCACTCCCTTTATTTTTACCTGAGCAAGGCCATTCAGATCCTGAGACATGATCAAGTGTCCTGCGGTTACACGCACCTCAGAACACAGGCGATTTGGAGTCAGAATGTCTCCAACAAGGACGTACACTTTGGCACCTTCATATTAAACTTTGCAGAGCGGAGCATGGACTTGTCAAGGAACACTTCCTGTTTTGACATCTACACATGCTTTAGTGCTGACATAACATATTATTCCACCTTAAATCACACGGGGCAAGTGCTGATTCCTCCCTACGAGGCCTTCAAAGTCACCAGCATTAAGACAAATAACCAGCAGTGCAAAGTGCTCTATACACTTAGAAGTAACATGGATTGTGTTTATGATAGAGATAGGGATACATTGCATCAAATATCTGTACCATATAATGTATTCAAAATTATTCTAGTCACTGTTGTCATCATCGGTGTCATTGTCGCAAGTTCCTTGCTAATCATTGTCTTTGTGAAAATGTTGAAAGTTCACAAGAAAAATACAGCCATCAACAGTTCAGACATGGATGTTTATTACAGTTCCATCGGCGTGGAACTGTGAATTTGTGGTTAAGTTGTATTGGCCAACTTTAGTCTTCAAACTTAACTTTGTACTGGCTAGGGCGCTTGGATTGCACAAGCGTAAAGTGCCTGTCCACCGCAGAGTCTCAGGGTTTAAATCCACTGTGGTGCATCTGGATTGGCCGAGTGTCTATCGATACAAACACAATAAGGTTGTGTTTGAGGGAGGTGGCAGACTCCTACAGGCTGGGGCGTTGCCTGTCAGCAGGGGCTGTTGGACAGGAGGAGTAGGACCGAAGCACTACATCCTTCTGAGGGACATATAAGGGCTCCTCACTGGCAGTGTTGCACAAAACAGTGACAAGACAGAAATGTTTGGGTAGCATTAATTGGCATAATAACTACCGTAAATTAGGAGAAAAAAGGGGTGAAAATAATTGGCTTTAAGTGATATGTTTTGTTTATACAAAACGTGTTTTTGTTAAAAACGTCAAAGCTATATTGTGATAGTATTAATATAAGTTATCTATGCATTGTGTCCCTTACCAATGAGCTGGAGAGTTACTGAGCAAACACTGAAAAGGTGATTGTGAAATGGGAATTCTCCAATTTGACACATGTTTACCAGTGATAGAATATGACCTTTTCATATGGTTTCAAAAGAATGTGAAAGATGTGAACTGACCTACTGACCTACTACTATTGTATAATCACACCACTGTACTATTTGCACAGTGTTAATAAAGTATTCAATCAATGAGGTTAGTTTGGTTATTGAACTTATTTCAATAGGGTTAGGAGGATTAGTTGCCTGTGTCTCTGTTTCCTTGTGTTTTTGTACCCCTTCCCCAGCCTGCCAATTCCATATGACACTTTCAAATAAGCATGCAGTTAATTCATATTAATAGCAGTTATATAGGCCTACTGTCTGATCAAAATATAAAATAAAAACTCAACATGATACAATGGTAGGCGACCCTCCCTCCAATGAACATGCACTATATGACTAAATGCATAGGATAGGTCCTCCACTTCGATTTTCTGCTCACTGGGATGTTTATGCGATTACATCATAGGCCTACTGGCAATTAATGCTTGAAATGTTTCATTTAATTAGCAAAATGTGAAAATGTGATGAACACTTTGTTGACCTCAGTCCTCCAGTATTCCTTGAAGAGCGCCCTTTGCTGAGGATATATTTATATTACAACCTGTAATCTCCTGTGTGAGGTCAGGGGAGAGAAATGGAACCACAGCGTGGTTTCTGCCTCACAGCGGTGCTGGACCCACTGACAAAATTGGCCATTCGTTTTTCCCATAGATATTTACAAAAATATTTATATAAATTATTTTAAGCCTATATAATCAAGCCATCCAGGATCCTGATGACTCATGAGTCATGACCATTAAACCTTTGATTCTGTGAAGAAGGAAAAAAAAGAAAAAGGCCAAACAAATGGTGTTTATTAAATCTATATCAAATAATTAAATATTCAAGCAGTCTATTTTTTTCACGGAATCATTTAGAGATAGATAGAGATATACTTTATTAGTCTCCCGAGGAAGAAATTTGTCTTAGACAAAGGGCCCGCATGCAAGCGTAGCCCTAGTCCATGTCGCCACAGTGCAGCGCCAAATACATCTTTCTTGCATCATAGAAAAAAAAGAGGAAGAAGAAGGATAGGGGGGGTGGAGAGGGGGGGGGGGGGGTAAGAAGACTTGGGTGGGGGGGGGGGGGGGGGGTAATGACAGATAGGGAGGGGGGGGGGGTAGGGGCAGATTATCACACACATTACAGTTGCATTGTGCAGGCACGAAATGACTTGGGTGGGGGTGGGGTTGATTTTGGGTCTGAACAGATAAAAAACACTGATCCTAACGCCACGCTTCTTTGAAGGGCTGCCTTAGGGCAGGAAAAAAAAAAAACGTTCAGCCGGCAGCGGGGGGGGGGTAGAGTGGGGGGGGTGTGGGTGAAGGCGGTGTGTCGTGGAGGTGTGTGTGTGGAGATCAATAGTCTGTGTAGAGTTCGTTGTTTATGTTAGCGTTTCCTGGGCTCCTATCGTATCTGGTCGCCAGAGGTCACGTCGTCTCAGAGTCCCAGATAGTGAGAGGAATAACAGCAAGCTGTACAGACGTTACGGCCTTGGTTCCCAGGCGCAAGGCTCCACAGTAGGTTGTGGGAGGGATAGGGGGGGGGGGGCACGTGCTTTCGTTCCTGTCCGCTGTCTTCCATCCTTGGGCCGAGTTCTCAGATTATGGCGAGAGAAAGTTTTATTTCACTCATCTTCTTTAGTAAATTTTGCCCGTGAAGAAGATCCCTGAAACTTAGTCTCTCGATCCGTGCTTATACCCAGCCTCTGCTCCAAGGCGCTGAGCCGTTCTGAAAGTCTCTGCGCGTTGTTGTCATTCCTGCGAATCAACTCAGCCAAAGTCATGGACATGCTCCCCACTAGTTTACAAAGATCATTTGTCACGGCGAGCGGTATGGAAGGCCCGCCGGTGCTGGCGACACCTCCCTTCAACATTTTAGCAATTTGAATAATTTTCCGGTAGATCAGGCCGCCGCCTAGTCCAAAAAGCAGCCCTTTTACCACCATTATGCCAATAATCCAGATGTCTTCAATGTCTACCACCGTAAGCACGGAGAGACAGAGGATATTCCAATTTTCACGGTAACCATCTCTGGCGTACCCAGCCGGGAAAGAACCTGGTGGGCAGGTCGGTTCGTCGGCACCGGAGTGTTTGTCCGAGAAGATCTTGTCGAAAGCGCTCAAAGACCAATTAATTAGTTCCATGTTTGTTCAGAGATAGACAGGAGACAGTGGAGAGGGACCACGCGGTAGCAGGGAATAGAAGGTGGGAGAGAGAGGGAGGGAGAAAGAGCGTCCGCCTTCTTCAGATAGCAAAGTAAGGTCATGATTATTACGATCCTGGATGGCTTGATTCTAGGCTTAGAATAATTTATATTTTTTTGTAAATCTCTATTGGAAAAATTAATATAGGTTATACAGTATGCATCCGACTCTTCCGCGTTCAGCTTGGGCCGCCGCTCTGCTTCCGGTCAGCCGCGACTCATTCATTGTGAACGTATGGTCGTGATTTTGTAGGAATAAATAAAGTTGATTTCTTTAAACCACTATTCCATTTGATTATTTGATGGCGTGGTTTTTCATAGTTTGTATTATTTGTGTGTCGACATTGACATGATGACATGAGTTAAAACGTCCTAAATCTCCTTCCACGGGAAACGCTTGCCCCCGCGGCAAATGGAAGCTTCATTTTCCATCCACCAGCTGTCTAAAAACCAGGAAGAGACGCGTGTCGCTCGCGGCTTTTGGCATCTTCGTGACGCCAAAGTGTGCCTGCGTTGTCTCTCTCTTAGGCCTCATACCCACTTGTATATTAATGTGATTAATGGCTGCCACAAGGCAATTCCAATGGGAGTCACATGGTTCGACCAAACATTTGTGTTTGATTGCTGATTGCCAGGCTTTTTATGGCAAGTATTTTGTTCTCCATTGAATAAGCAATATTTTCTCACATGTTGCTCTTGAACATTTGTTGAACATAAATTATGTGTAAATGTGTTAAATTAATCTTAAAACATAAATAATTTATGCCTAATGCCCGATCGTGTTTTTCAATAAATGTAGGCCTAAAACACAAACATGCATGCATGCACGCAAGCACACACACACACACACACACACACACACTGTCACACACAGCGAGAGCTTATAATTAATTGTGTCGCTACTCCAAAATACCTTTGTGAAGGCGTCACTGCTCAAAAGTCAACAAACCATATTAACACTGTGGTTATAAGATAAAGGTAAAGGTCTCCCTCACATAAACAATGCAATTCTTTCTCCTTGAACACTATACACAAGTTCGTCTTTACTCTGTGCACAACTTGAGAGTGGGTTTTGTGTATTCAAAATATGCGGTGGAACTGGATGGTGGAATATTTTAGCATCACTCAGATGGTAAATATATGAATGAAGAGACACTGAGCTCATGTTGCCACACAAAAGATGACTTCCACAGGGAGATAGACAGGGATGTTTTCGTAGGACTTAAAATGTGACAGGCACTGATCAAAATAATTAACAACTGTTTTAAGGTCACTAAATACTAAATAGCTAAGCTGTGAATTACTGTGTTTGGAGAGCCAGTGATGAATGATTAGTATATTTGATTTCATTGGCTATTGTCCAAATTGTTTCTGGCAGTGGTTACTACTGAGGTCCTTTGTTTGGAACCTACAAATGTGTTGGCATAACAAAACTAAAGCAGTTAACTAAAGATGACAAACACTGACTCATTGTATTATGATGGTGGAGTTCAATTTGCCTTGAACTATTAGCTCCCATGGAAAAGGCCTGACCTAAACATCCCGAGCGGCAAGGACGGAGTTCTCCGTTCAATTAATTAGTAACGCCCAGTGCTCAGAACGGAGATTGATAAAAGGACGGAGATTTATTGATATCAAAACCGATCGCATCGCTTCACAGGCTGGGAGCGTCATTCGATGTTATTTCCCAGTGGGACGTCATCAAAAATGCCCCCCCCCCCCCATTTTAGCCGATGAGACCGAAAATCTTAAACTCTTGATCCGTCCAATTCTAAGCAAAGATTATGTGTTAGACGGCCCATTGCGGTCCCGATAGTCGCGTTAGAATTAATCATACCTCCCGTTGTTGTTGATCGCCTCTGGAGTGTTTTGGCTACACCAAGCTACTTCAGCTACATCCGGGATAGCGCCTGGTCCGTCGCTAAATGTGCTCCGCTGCTATAAATCGCTGGGCGCTCAGATTTAATGGATTAAATAACCCCGGGCGTTAGGTATGTTTTTAATTAATTGTTCAATTGAATATGGCAACTTTAACAGCAATGATATCATAACTTTATTCTTTTAATCTGACGTTGTCATGTTACCACTATTTTACAATACAGACAGGTTCATCAGTTAATTCATTGGTTCAGTACAGCCCATGATGTAATAGTTCAAGGTGACATTGACAAACAAAAATCGTCGCCGGCTTTCATTGAAAATGAATGTTAGACCGTACCTTTGTATCTGACCGTGTGAACGCAGCATAAGGTGAAGTGAACCTGAACTGTAGCCTCTCTTGCTAATCCTTTCTTTCACTGTCTCTTTCTTTCTGACTAAACATGCGTTGTGCAACCCCTGTGACACCTGCCTGCACCACAGGTGACCATGCAAGGTTATACATAGGTCATCTCGCACCAGTTATGATTATTATTTGGAAGGCACATATTTTCAGAAGTCAACATCTGCCTTTGCTGTGTTTCATCAATAACAAATATAAAAATGTTTAGAATGTTTTTATGTCCTTACTACTGTACATTATCTGCCAAATGTTGCCTGAACCCAATCTCAATTGTACCCGTGTCAGAGTTGAAGTTTGAAGTCTGTAAGGTTTTCGAGTTATGTGGATTACTGATGTACAGACGTATATACACAACAGAGACCTGGCACATTTATAAATAGATAGCTCCTTATCCAAAGTAGTTTACAAACTACATTGCATTCACACATTCACACAGCAGAGGAAGCCATGGAAGCACCCACCTGCTCAGTGTTCACTGGGAGCAGTTAACGGTTCAGTGTCTGAACGGTTTAATTCAGTGTCACATCCAATTAACTGATTCCCAAGCAGCCGATCTAACTCCTGAGCCACTGCCACCCCCAGCACTGGCTCATGATTTCTCACGAGTGTTTCTTCATGGCTGAATTGTCATGTGAAGGATAGGCGTGGGAGTGACCTGGGAGAGACAACCGGACGTGACAATCATGATGACTGTGTGATACCTGAGGACAGAGACTCGGGGGTGTGACTGTGATGTGAGTTTTGACGTACTGTATGCATATGTATGTGTGTCACTGCACCACCCGATAACGGGGAAACATAGCAGTGGGTGGTGAGAACGCATGCCCAACGCATCATGGGAGATGAGTTTCTCTCTGTCCAGGAGTTGTATGAGAGGTGGTGCGTTGTATCAAGAAGAACAATGTCCTCATCATGCAGTCACAACCTGTTCATGCTACTACTGTGACAACGGCCGCCTGGCAACTCTGCCGTAGTACCCCTGACTTAAAATGTTACGTTCCTGTGTTTATCAACTGTATCTCGGTTCTGACAGCTTTACTTTTTGGATACTGCGAAAAGGGTTTTCGCCACTGTTTGTGGACGGCTCGACCCCATTTAGACCTTTGCAGGGATATCCTGCCACGGAACCTCATCTATAGATATTGAGGTTCCAAACGGAGCTAGCCAGGCCCAGGGTATTTGTAAACAATTCACAGTGAAAGTATGGAAACCATTGCTTGTGTCGTGAACAATTATAGATCAGGATTAAGCAATTACACGTGTGTCGTAAACCTCAGATTGTGTCACGGAAGTATTTAAGTATAGTCATGTAACTTTGATCCACTGGGGGCCAGGAATCGAACTGAAGTAGTCACTGCCAGGCATCAGAGCCCATATGGAATGCGCCTAACCACTCAGCTATTGACGCCCCTAAGCTGTATGATGGTACAGACAACAGTGTGATCAGTTTTGAAAAGTTGAGCTTAGTATGAGAACATTTCAATAAATCAATTTGTGTAAAAAAAAGAAAGTCTCTGGCCTTGTGTAATGCAAAGTGCCCACAGTGCACTAAAAAAACTGAACAAAGTAGATTCACGTAAAGAATTCAAACTTGCCCACACAGGCACACACCTGAACACACAAACACACACACACACACACACACACACACACACACACACACACACACACACACACACACACACACACACACACACACACACAGAGAGAGGGAAAGGGAGAGAGAAAAAGAGATCGGAATTCTTTGTCATCACCATGCCTAAGTGGTGAAGTGTCCTCTTATCACCAAAACAAGGTGTAACCAACCAGGTATAAGAGGGCACATGACCACCTGTATACTCTTTGTCTCACATGTGACATAACTCAGTGTAAGAGATTTGACATTGAAAAGTACACATTGGTTCATAGAAACTCATTCTCTCAGGAACTGGATTACTAGGAAAGTATAAGGTAAGACAACAGTGTTAAAGAACTTTTACAGTCTGGTTGTCAAGGTGATTGTCAGGGTTGTACAACATACGTTTTTATTATTTTACAATAATTGAATCATATGGTGTGTAACTTTCCGTACTTGGCAGTTTAGGGTAAAGAAAGTGGTTTGAGAGCCTCTAAGTGATCTATTCAAGTCTTAAAAACTCTATTGTTTGGGGAAATTTCCTACTGAAGGAAATTGGTGAATACATCAGTGGCTTGCTATATCAACCTACTCTCATCTAGTCTTAACTCTCCTCCCACTTGCAATAACATTGGTAGAGGTTGTTTCAGTCTGTTCCAGCAAAACATGTGAACCATGATTAGTTGTAGTACTTATTCTGCTGTGCTGGTGCCTCTTTTTAATCCATCATACACTTTCACACCACTTTCAGGCTTTTTAGCTGCCTCATACGTAAACCAAGTCTTTATATTTCCTTTAGACTGTTCAATAATTTTGAAGCTTATTGTTTTAATAATCCCCCCCCCCCCTCTCTCTCTCTCTCTCTCTCTCTCTCTCTCTCTCTTTCACTTTCTGTTGAGAGAAGCAACAGGTGTTGTCACTTAAGTGTCTCTCATTAATTTGTTAAACTTGACAGGATTATGACCCTCTGTGAATGTTATATTATGCTTCGGTGGCATCCACCCACCTGTGAATCCACCTGTGCAAAACAAACAAAACAAAAAAAAACAGAAGAGCCAGACAAATTGGGCAGTACGTGGAAGTAGTCTTCATTAGAGGACATTTCTGAGGACGGAACTGTGTTCAGCTTTTGGTATCCCACACTAGCCGGGTTATTGCTCTGCAATTTGCGCACATTAAAAAGTAACTCTCTCCCTCTCCGCATTATGGGGTCATGCACGCATATGTTATTCCTCAATTTAGGCGTAGGAGTTGAGTCAGATCTACAGTACCAGCATAAGATGCTATAAAAATGTATAAGTATGGCAGACTCTACACCAAAACTATTAACGACGACAGTGGTGAAGTTATAGTGGGTGTGGATGGTCCTGGTCCCTTATTATTACCTTATTATTACCCTTATTACCTTTTCTGTCTCCAACTTCACTCTATTAACTCATTTAGGACTGAGGCTGTCTAAAAACGCCTTCTAAATACTGAACTACGTTTTCAGAAAATGTTCAAATATTAATTAAATGTTTTCAAAAATGTTATGCTTCTAATAATATTACTACAATTAGTATATTATACTGTATACTGTAGCAACAAGAACCCCAAAAGGGGTTCCTGTCCTGACTACTGTGGGTGGAGAAGGGGAGTACTCCTCATGGGAGCAGTGCCATTGTGCCAGCTAGCTAGGGTTAAAGGGTAAGACCACTTTTGCAGAGGTTTGGGTTGTGTAGTTACCTTGCCATGATGTAACTCCAAATGTGGACAAATACAAAAATAATTGCTACAGTGATTAGAAATTGATCATTCAAAATATACTCCTCATTGACTTACATGCTGAAACAGCTCTCAAAGTCACTCTTTTAGTACATAAACAAACACAAACTAAGTTGATTCAGACAATGTAGACTAGAGCATCACCAAAACTCATGTGGTTTTATTTATTTTTTATAAAAATGTTAACTTGATTTGACTATTTGAAGATCTGGATACGGATCCACGGATCCAGTCCGGGTTTTCTTCCTACTAAAAATGGACAAATCAACAGGACGTTAACATTCTTATAAAAAATTAAACCACATGAGTTTTGGTGATGCACTATTGTCTGAATCAACTTTGTGTTTGTTTCTGTACTAAAAGAGTGACTTTGAGAGCTGTACAATGTAAGTCAATTAAAATGAGGACCATATTGAATTATCAATTTCTAATCACTGGAGCAATTCTTTTTTATTTCTTGTCCACATTTGGAGTTAGTAACTCTCTACAAAAGTGGTCTTACCCTTTAATTGATCTGCATGTGTCCGCTGGAGTGGACTCAGTCTAGTACACTCAGTATAGTACTCAGTATAGTAGGCTACTCAGTATAGTACACTCAAAACACCAGAGAGAATGTGTCCGCTGGAGTGGACTTAGTATAGTGGACTGGCTATAGAATTGGCTATAGAATTTCATCCCAAATCGCCATTGTTGGGCAAGAGTTTCTGTTGTGTTTGATCACAGACCATAACTTGATCATCGAGAAGAGAGAGAGAGAGAGAGAGAGAGAGAGAGCAGTGAGATCAGTAAGATAGAGAGAGAGAGCAGTGATGTTGTGTTCACACAGGCAGATGCAAAGATGCAAAAGATACAAAGATTCACAACATAACATCTTTGTATCTGAAGTTGAAGCCAGTTCAACTTATTTGCAGCTTTTTATCTCTTTATATCTTTTGTAGCAGCTATGTCAGATTTGCTTTGTAGCTTCACTTCGCTGGCTTTCATTGAAAATGAATGGTAAACTATGTCTTTCTATCTGCCTGTGTGAACGCAGCATAAGAGAGAGCAGAGAGAGAGAGGGGGGGGGGGGGGGGAGAGAGGGGAGGAGGAAGAAATACGGAATGTTATTTATTCATTTATTTAACCATGAGGAGAATTAGTAATCACATTTTTCATTGCTTTTCATTTCCTCCACAGCACCCTCCTCATTCTTCGACATGGCTACCAGACGGTCTTCTGTCCTCCTGGTGGCGCTGTTGCTTTGCCTGCCGAGCTTCATCCACAGCTTCCAGCCCCTGTTTGTATTTGATGACAATACCACCACCACTCATCGTGACATCACACAGAGAGCCATCCTCAGAAAGACAGCAGAAGTCTGTCAAACCCTCGCAGCCGATGAGGGCAGAGACTTCAGCCTGACGGTGAGATACATTGACTATTAGCTATACTGTATGCCTGAATAGAGGGTATGCACATACATAAAGTGAGTGGGTGCTGGCGGCGTGTTTCCTCCTCCGCGTCATCAGTGCCCATACCCGAAGGCGGGGTTGGCGAAAGGGCCTTTCTGTGTGGAGTTTGCATGTTCTCCCCGTGTCCCCTAGGGTAGGTACCCTCACAAAAACATGCAGTAATCCTGGTCTCTAAACTGCCTCCCCCTGGCCAGCCGGGGCGCCTGATGGAGGGGAAAGGAACTGGTTGGAATAACGTGTTCCTTCCACGCGCTACGTCCAACCAGGGAAACTCCCCCCTGTCAGGTGTAAAGGAGCAACTTGGACACTCAGGCATGAAGGGAGCATGAGTTAAGTCCGTTGCTCTCCCCAGGTTGGCGGAGGGTGTGTAGAGCCCAGGATCACAGTAGATGATTGGCACAGGGGTGAAAAATGGGTTACCAAATCGTGGGATAAAAAATATATATTAAAAAAAAAAGTGAGTGGCAAAGTGAGGTTAACGTTGTTTAATGCAATCACATATGACCTTTCTGTTGGATGTATGGGCAAGGCCAGAATGTAATTTTTCTCAGTTATTCTTGCTTAACTTCCGGGGATGATGATGATGTCACGCTCATACTCTCCATATAGGGCTGAAGATATGACTTCAAATCAATATCACAAACCATTATGTTAATGAACGATTATTAAAGAAAATGCTAAAATAGCAGAACTACATGCTCACAACGCTCTGTGATGTGTTGTGAGCTTGGAGATTGTGCTATTTTTGTGTGGATTATTTACAACCAATTTAGTTGATTATAAAAAAAGACCCTCCCCCCTCATGCATACAAATACTACAGCATTTTCTCATTTCTTTGTCTCTTGTCTGTAGATTGATGACAGCCTGACAGCGTTTAGTGTGCAGCAAGCATGTTCCTCTGATGGGAGCACCGTCGGTGCACTCCTCTCCACCGTCATGTTCCAGACCGCCATCGCTAACATCTACCTCAGCAACGCCGCCGTAGACGTGTTGCTAGCACTGAGCACGCAGCACCACTTTGACGACGAGTCCTTCCCGGCAGGAAGGGACATCATCAAAGAAGGTACAGATTTCCTGTAGCAACTCAATCAGCAGTGATGGACAACGTATAGAATACTAGGGAAATTAACCTTTGAATTTAATCTCTGAATCTCTGAGTTAGATCTTGAAGAGTAAAGATACATTATGAGGGGAGAGATACAAAGTTTATTCATTAGAATTCTGAAGATTAGACAGAAAAGCAACAGTTTACATATACAGTCAGTAAGTCACTCCCCTCAAGGGAGGGAGAGAGAGCTTGGTACATCATTATAGAGAAAAGAGACATGTGTTCTGAGCGTATCTTTCTGTAACTGGCAGCACAATGTTGCAATAATATGATCTCATCTCAAGTTGATAAACACAGTTTCGGTTTAAGGTCATGCTGACACATACTTAAGGTTATACTATTGGTAACAAACGCATGTGGTCTCAGATGTGTGTGTTGTAGAACGCTGGTGGAATAAATGTGTTTTTCACGTCACGTCATTAACAACTATTAGTGTTATCTTACATGTTTCTACAACTTGTAGAATATATCATTATTAGTTGTTAATGACGTGACGTGACGTAATATTAGTGTCAACATTAACAGAAAATCACATGCATTATATGATGTTTGATTTATACAACAAATTAATAAAAACCCCAACCACCAAAGTCATTTTTATCTCTCTCTTTCTCTCTCTTTCAATTAAATTCCATTCCATTCGGGGCGCGGTGGCACAGTTGGTAGTGCTGTCGCCTCACAGCTAGAAGGTCCTGGGTTCGATTCCCGCTGGGGACGCTGTGGGCACTGGCGGCGTGTTCCCTCCTCCGCGTCATCAGTGCCCATACCCGAGGCGGGGGTTGGTGATAGGGCCTTTCTGTGTGGAGTTTGCATGTTCTCCCCGTGTCCCCTAGGGTAGATACCCTCACAAAAACATGCCGTAATCCTGGTCTCTAAAACTACCTCCCCCTGGCCAGCCGGGGCGTCTGATGGAGGGGAAAGGAACTGGTCGGAATAACGTGTCCCTTCCACGCGCTACGTCCGGCCGGGGAAATTCCCCTCTGTCAGGTGAAAAGAAGCAGCTTGGACTCCTCATGCATAGAAGGAGGCATGAGGTCAGTCTGCTGCCCCCCCAGGTTGGCAGAGGAAGTGTAGCGCCCAGGATTACATTAGATAATTCAGTTAAACAAAAAATGTCCTGAACTCAACTGATGGCCATACCTATGAGGATTAATAGTCCAGACATTGGCTGGTGGTCTTTATGGCCATGCTTTAAGTCCACAAAGTGTCAATTTTTGCTATAACATGCTGGAACACTTGGCTGAAGCCCACAAATGTAGTTGGCTGACATTAAAAGGCATAAGAAAACAACAAACCGATTTGCCATTTTCTAAGGTTACACTGCGAATGATTGATAAAGCACTCATGACATCCGATGAATAATGCTCAAATGTGAACTTTGAAGCCATTTTATCAATGTATCCAAAGCCAAGTATATGAGGGTGTGTGGAGAATATTTGCCATTCAGGTTCTAGAGACAGACACTTAACATTATCAGTGAAGGTGAAATGAACAATTCCAACAATGTTTCTCAAATTACCGGTATGTGGTCCTATAGGTGTGTCAGCTATTAAAGCCAGCGTGAAACGGGAGAACTTCCTCGCAGGGAGACTGACCCTGGGACTAGTATGTCACACCCTGCAGGTGAGGCAAATAGTTATAGAGATGAATAGATGTAGATGTTTAAAACCCAGTCCACACAAAGATGACTGATATTTGTGCCATGTATCTATCTTTAGGACTTCTACAGCCACAGTAACTGGGTGGAGCTAGGCAACAGTGCTCCCTACAGCACTCTGGTCAGGCCTGACCAACCTCTGGAAAACTTGGCAGGTAATTCATTATTCCAATTTATAAATACTCAACCACCCGCGGATTGCGACATTTAGCTGATATTTTGTGCGTTTTAAAAGCTATAATAAGCCTATAGATAGATGCCATTAATTTATTTCCCACATTATTTCACCCGCTGTTCCAATCCAATATTAATTTATAATATATTTTAATGACCCAAATCCACCCTAAACTGTGGTTAACCGCGACAACTGCGGCTAAATCCGCCATCCGCAGGTCTCTAACTTGCGCACACGCTTGCAAGAGTGTGGATGTGTGTCCCATGAGGGAAATAGGTTATGTAGCAATATGAGAGAATAACCTCCTGATGACCATATTTTGGGATGTTTAGTTAAGATATACTTAACATCAGCAAGACTGTACATGTTACTAACAAGACTCTGTATGAGCAAACTGGTGCTCTGGGAACCAACACACGGGCATCGATCGCGAGGACGTCCCACGCTAACATACGTGGATGTACTCGAGCGATGCAGGAGTGCAAAGTCCAACGAACTGGCCAGATGTATGGAGAACCGGGATGACGAAACGAGGATGGAGGGCTCGTCTGAGGACGCCCTAGAGATTAGTCTAAATTCTCCCCATCAAATTCTCCACCAGGGTAACATAAAAGTTGTATCTAATCCACTTACAATTGAAACCTAAAGGTTTGACAGGGCGGCTATTCTGTAGTGAAGGAAAGTGCAGGTGTGGGTGGAGAGGGAAGGGTCCTCCCTTCTTTTGAGAGAGAGGGACAAAGAAACTAGCTGACAACTAGCTGACAGAAACACGCCCACAGCCACTTCTTATCGCTAAAGTATTTGCAGTCTTGTCTTGAGGCCTTTGTGTACAAGTCAATCAGCTGCAGACACAACATACCACCCCCCCCACACACACACACACACACACACACCTCAGCACCTCATCGAAACTACATCGAAACACTGGTGGACCCACATTCTCTTGGTTTTTTCCCCTTGCTGCCAGTCAATCAGCTGCAGTAGATCTTATCTCAACTCATGAGATATGTCACTGGACTCATCATAAATATTACATCACTGTCATGCCCCTGCTAGTCTCTCTCTCACCACACCTTCTTAATATTATCCCACCTGCTACATCTGTAATCATATACTGGTGCACCTGCATTCTCTTTGTTTGTTTTTTAGTCTTGTGATGTGAACAACTTGATCGTTGCAACTACAATGCAACTACACACTTGCACACCCACACAAACATGTTCCACCCTGTGATGCTTTAACTGCTTCAGACTCCAGAGTAAAGGATACTTTCAAACTGTAATCCATTACAAATCTGTGATGACCATATTGATTTTGTGATCAGTTGCACAAACAACTAGTTTTCATCCATTCATCCATCAATCAGATATTGTTTGTCCTCAGCAATATTATTGCTTAATAAAGACAGATAGCTAGAGAAACATATAATCAGTCATGGAAAGGTTGCATTATTTTCCCCAAGAAGTAGCAGGATGTATCTGTCCTTTTTGTTTTGAAACATCCATCCATCCATCCATCTTCAACCGCTTATCCATAGTCAGGTTGCGGGGGCAACAGCTCCACCAGAGCACTCCAGACTTCCCTCTCCAGAGCAACATTAGTGACTTCCTCCTGGGGGATTCCGAGACGTTCCAAGGCCAGTGAGTCGATGTATTTCCTCCAACTGCGCCTTGGTCTGCCCCGAGGTCTCCTCCCAGTGGGACGTGCGTCGAGGACCTCCCTAGGGAGGCGCCCGAGAGGCATCCTAACCAGATGCCCGAACCACCTCAGCTGACTCCTTTCCAGGCGAAGGAGCAGCGGTTCTACTCTGAACTTCTCACCCTATCTCTAAGGAGATGCCAGCCACCTGTCGAAGAAAACTCATTTCGGCCGCTTGTATTCACAACCTTATTCTTTTGGTCATGACCCACACTTCATGACCATAGGTGAGAGTAGGAACGAATTTTGAAACATGTTTCTGAGTAATCTCATCTGACAATCAAATAATCTGCAATCGAATTACTGATATGATACCTGTAACCAGATTACCTTATTCCATCTAAAATTAATGCTGATGTTTTGTAGGCCAAAGCACGCCAACCTGTAGGAGCTGTACAGGAGAGAGTTGCAAGGACAACATTTTGCCTGACGTACTGCAGCAAGGACTTCTCACATCAGGATACTTCAATTTATTTTCCTCAACAAAACCAGCAGGTATCGCGCACGCACGCACGCACGCACACACGCACGCACGCACGCACACACGTGCGCGCGCAGACCAATCAACCCCATAGAAAGGAAAAGGCAGAATGGGGGGGGGTTGTTTAAGACTGGTAACCAAAAGCTGGATGTAGGAGAAATTAATGTGGATGTAGGAGAAATGAAGAATAGAATATAGACCAATCTACAAGCTCACAACGTGTCGATGTAGATCTGCTAGTTGAACTATTTTAAAATGTTTCTCAAGATAGTAAAATATGGCAAAGAAGTGTAGGGATAAAGGGTAGGGGCGCTCAAGATATCTTTGTAGCTGTAGTGTGAACACAGCAAGGGAATGAAACAGAATGTGCATTTTATAAATAAAACATGTGAAGTGAGGGGCGCTCTTATCATCATACATCATCACATTCCGTGCCCAGCCAATCAAATCACAAGCATTTCTTGTCCAGAAATATAGCCTACCTTGAGGAAAAGTTAAAAGTAGCCTTACATACATATTTTAAAAGTTAAATGTACTTTTTAAAAGTATTAAAAAATCAAAATAAAACAAAAGTTACCACCTATTATCCAAGGAGAGTGTGTTAAGGTTTCGAGGATACAAAAATGAATAAATAAACTAGACGAGTACTCTGTTCCTGGATAACAATGTGGTGGACATATTGTGGCAAATATGACCCAGATCACAGCCTAAAATAAAAATAAAGATTTAGAAAAATACCCAGCTACCCTAAGGAGATGAGTGTTTTGAATTCTGAACAAAGCGACTAGGTGAAAGTATGGCAAAAACTCAAACCCCCAAAACTGAGGATACAAATATGTAAATTAAAGTCACATTAAATAGTGTCAATAACATATCTGGGTCTTTACCAAGAAATGGAACCAACCCACTAATAAAATAATAGTTATAACTAGAGAGGTATTGTTCCTGGAGAAACAGTGTGAGCTTGAAAAACGTATTCGTCCATTTAATTCCTTAGCTGTCGTAACTTGGTGTGTTGTTGCGGCGAACGAATATAACCCAGAAATTATAGCCTAAAATAAAAGGTATATAAATTATAAAATATGTGTTTTCAAAAAAGATTGTGCTAAAGTTTTGAGGAGAAAAATAAATAATAAATAGTGAACATAACAATAGATTGAGCCCACTAATACAATATAAAATAATAATAATAGCACTAGAAATAACAATACAAATGAAAATAAGTAGACAAAGTTTAACCTGTTCTTCAGCCAGAGGCAGGATTGATGTGAACAATTAAGGCCCTGGCCTTAATTGTTCAAAACGTGTGTAGTTGGAACTTGATGGACTGCGCAATCCACTCTTGAAGCAGCCACTGTTTTCTATGGTTCATCATTGGTAAGGACTAGATTTACCCGTTTACCTGTTTCCCAGGACATTTAATGACCAGAATGTGGGCTAAACTGCACATCTAAATCTGAGGCTTCATCTTCAATTCCTCAGGTCTGCCTGTGGCTGCTGCTGCAGCTCTTGGAGACCTTCTATTCTCTGCCCCCTTGACTTTTGATCCCTTGGGTCATGAGGCTTCAGTTTCTTCATCTAAGGTCATCTGACCTGCTTCATCTGCTGCTTTTGGGTCATGAGGCTTGAGCTTATTCCTCAGGTTCACCTTCCTCGGGTGCGCTAGCGACACTGGATGTCTCATCACTCTCATCCTCTGGCGGCTGATCTGATGGCAGCTGATCCTGGGGGTCAGACGCTGCCTCTGAGTCCTCTGCCTCTGAGTCCTTTTGGCTTTTGGCTTTCTTCTCCACAGGTTTGCTAATTTTGTGAACGGGGAGATATAGTTTAAACTCATCTGGAAGCTCATCTTCTGTGTACAGCCTATCTGAGAAATACACCCTCCTCACGCGACAGTTAGCATGGATCTGTACGCTTAGTGTTTCAACGTAGGTGGTACCGTAGGTCGCCTGGCAGAAGTCTATCAGACTGAACTGAATCTGATTCCAGCCATCGTCCAGCTCCATGGGCATGGTACAGAGGAAGGGCTGCACCCGCATCTTGGTCTGGTAGTTGCTCGCCCGAATCCGGCGACGTGTATTTTTATGGTCCATTATCTGGATTTCAAAGCTGAAATACTTATTGAGGTTCTTGACGACTAAGATCAGAAAGGGAAGTTTGATGCCCAGTGTCTTTGTGGGGTCTCCAGGATATGTAATATATGTGGTACTGACATTGGTCCCCTCTACCTCCACGACGAGTGAATGGATGTCATCGTCTACGATTCTTTTGACGTGACCATAATTGGTCTTTTTAGCCCAAAACTGAAGAGGATTGCTGCCAACACTATATAAGATGGACAATAACCCATTTTGAAATGTGGGTCTATACATTTTCTTCTAAGTGCTCTGTGCTGTGTTCATCATTTGCTGTTAGAGTTCAGCAGCTCAGGCATCAACACATTTGTTGGGATCGGCCGGATGTCATTATTTAGGCATGGGCGTGACGTAACACAAATGTAGCAGAAACTCTTTCCCAAATATGGACTCCCAGGCAGGCTACAATGCATAGCGCCAGTGGTGGAAACTACATTTCTTTACTTTAAGAAAATGTATCATACTGCAATGTTTGTACAAGACGTAAACGTGATGTCAGACCTCAGCTCCTGGTCAGACTACATAAGGTGTGAAATGTTAGACTTTCACTTCATAGCAGAGGGATGTGTAGACATTTGTGTTAAGAGTTTTACATAAGAGAGACAAAGATAGAGGCAGAGACAGAGAGAAGACGGAGAGAGAATTATACAATAAAGGGCATACATAGAGCCACAACGACCTCTACTGCCAAACGCTGAGGAATGAACAGATGCCCTCAAAAGCCTGTCAGAAAATCAACAGCCATGTAGCCAGCCAGAAACAAGGAGACAAGAGTTTCAATAGGTTTGGTCACCTGGAGAGACTCCTGACTATCCATACTGGAGAAAAACCATACCACTGTAAACAGTGTGACAAGAGTTTTAGTGTCTTATGTAGACTCACCTGCGTATCCATACTGGAGAAAAACCTTTCGTCTGTAAACAGTGTGACAAGAGTTTTAGTCATTTAGTTAGTCTACAGTCTCACCTGTGTATCCATACTGGAGAAAAAACATACCACTGTAAACAGTGTGACAAGAGTTTCAGTCAGTTAGGAAATCTAAAGAAACACCAGTGTATCCATACTGGAGAAAAACCTTTCGACTGTAAAGAGTGTGACAAGAATTTCAGTCATTTAGATAGTCTACGGTCTCACCTGCGTATCCATACTGGAGAAAAACCATACCACTGTAAACAGTGTGAGAAGAGTTTCAGTCAGTTTAGGACATTTAAAGAAACACCAGCGTATCCATACTGGAGAAAAACAGTACCACTGTAAACAGTGTGACAAGAGTTTCAGATTGTTAAGTGTATCCAGACTAAGAGTTCTCAACGGGCCTGAAAATTAAGGACGGTTCCTAACGTGCTACTAGGCCGGAATTACGGCACTTTTAAGATATGAAAACCCTGCTAAACACAAAAAGGTATGTCATTATGGACCATCCATTCCAGAGAGAAAACATCTTCGACGCGGTTTTCGATTGAGCTTTGGCCATTGTTTCCTATGTCTAGCTTTTGGTGTGTAACCCAAATTTTGTCCCAACACAAACATTAAATGCCATTGACAATGAATGCACAATTCTAAGTGTTTGTGTAAACACAAGCATTGCGTAACACAAACATTGATGACGAAGGTGAGGACGCAAATTGTGATGATGAATGAGATGATGTATGTATGATGATGTACGATGATAAGAGCGCCCCTCACTTCACACGCGTGTCAAATGGAAAAGTAATGATATCCACTTTGCTGGCAATAGTCTTCTTCACCGTTGTCAAAAACTCAAAATATCATAATGACATAATGCCTACTTTTCTCCCCCTCTCAGGCAAATGTAGCCATGGTGGCTCATTTGATCGGACCAGCCGACAGGACCCAAATGGGGGCATCAATAAGGATTCCATTTCGGCCAGTCATGGCTACCTCCACCAAACGGCAGCTAACCTAGCTGTTGATGCCACAATCGAGCTACTGGAGGATATCAGAGTGGCTGTTGGTGACAAGAGCTTCCTACGGTAAGGGTTCTTTAATTTGAGGTACGGTACTTTGCATCCACAACAACAACAACACAATACAACTAGAAAATATAGTTCCTGAAGAAACAATGGGGTTTATTAGTACAAATGCAGTGACCCCCCCCCCCTGGCGCCTATGTGGCGCAGGCACAAAACGGAAGCACAGCTGCTGATTGACACCTGTCAGCACTGCGGAGTGCTTTGGTGATGGCCATTGACAATACATTGGGCGCTTGAAGTTATATATTTTGAAAACTGCCAATTATTTCAAAGTAATAATCTCAAGCATATCTCCACAGCAAGCTGATTTTTAAACTGCGAATTGAGTTTCTCCGTGAAAGTATGAGGGAATATGGAGGGGCCAAAGTTTTATCACTTGAATTTTAAAAGTTAAATATAAAAAAAATTACAAAACATTTCAAAGTAAAAGGTTCAGGCCTGTGTGTCCCAGAGTAAACTAGTAAGAGAGTGGCGACACTAGCGTTGACTCCCATTGTAACAATGGAATGCGGAAGTGCTCATTCTATCTCAATGGGATAGTTCCAATGTTTGGAACTATAGCCCATAGGCACCTGCTTTGCGGCGAGATCAAAGTGTGTCGCCACTCTCTTACTATTTCACTCGGGTGTGTCCACAGTAAGGTGATGTTTTTGAGCGGTGCCTCCGCTCCATTACGCAGCTATGTGTGTCCCTATGTGTCCCTGTGTCTGTCCGAGCACGGAAATCTGCGACATGGTAACTGTCATTTCTCAACCGTTTCTGACGTGGGAAGGCTCGCCGGAACCGGGCCAGCCCCCTGAGCGTGGGGTGGTCTGGATGTTCTGGGGACTGGGATAGCCCTAACCCAAAAATAATCAAAGTACAGTAAAGAGCACAGTAGGGGAGAGCCGCCTTGGATGTAACATTTTGCACGTTTCATTTTTTTACTCGGAGATCCGTTTAGCTACACATGTAATATTTTCAGGCAACGGACCTACACATGTCAGCTACCATAAACCACTTCAAGTTATTTTTTTGATAAAACAGGTCGGGAGTTATTAAACCGAACGTGGACGCTGTTTCAGTGTTACATTTGCTGCGCATATCGGATTAATTGTAACAGCATGGAGTATAAATGTAACAACGCTAAAAAACACCATTAAACATATCGTTTTCATCTTAAAGCAATTATATTTCATTGAAGCAACTCCTTAGCATTGTTTTCATACCATGGATGTGATAAGAAAATGTATCAAACATATTGGGAAATATTAAATAGTATCGGGTGTGCAGTTTGGGCTTTTTTTTCAGTTCAATGGGGAAATACATTGATTAAACAAACGTTTGATTGATTGAGTTGTACAATGTTATACAACCCTAAACTAATTTTAGAATACACTACACAATACAATACAATTTTAGAACATATAATATTGGCCAATATGTCAAATATGTAAATATTACTTATAATGGCATTGAATGGAAGCGGACCATTTGTAACACATGTTACAATTGACCCTCCCTCCGAAGTTTTCTTTGCCGTTGCTTACAGACCAGAATGAACGTGAATTCCGTCTAAACACGATGCAAACTAATGAAGAACATAAGCATGAAGACATCCATGTGGATTTTTATTCACCAACACCAAAGAAAAAACTTGTAGCACACAAATACTCCAGGTGTAAAATTATACGCATTTTGAAAAAAGTCAGTTTTTCGCCAATAGCTCCCCGCAGGATGAAGGTAAACACTTCAAACTTCCTGGGCACGTAGAGTACGTTGCTGTACACATACTGACGCGATGGCGTCATGGTGGCGTTGACCAATCAAGAGATAACGTCCATGTTACAACCGTGACGCGTTACATCCAAGGCGGCTCTCCCCTACACTACAATACAGTACAGAGCACAGTACAGTAGCCTACTATAATAACAATAAATGTATAGTTGCACCGCTCAGTTCACACAGGTATGATTTTTAAATTGTGAATGGAGTCTCCAGGTGAATGTAAGCTCCTGTTGTAAAGGGATTTTGTGTTGTGTGTTGTGTAGGCTATTGTATATTTGAATGTATTGTACCTTTTAAAGTTTTTGATTCATGGGTTTTTATTATTGTTTGGACCCAATGTTTTATACATTTGTGTCAATAAAGTAACTAACTAACTAACTATCAAAATCCTTCTTTGACTTCCATTAAAATTAAGTTCCAGTAAAATATCCCAGAAACTACAAAACATTTCAAATACTCAAGAACTTTCCGCTTCCACAGTAAGCTGAACATGTCAAAGTTTGAATGGAGTTACAAAGTGAAAGCGTGTAGGACTAGTTAGGTGACGATAACATGCAACCCCACAATAAAGATTAACCTGTTCCAATAGCAATAGAGCACCGAAGTCTGACGTCACTTTCAGTAGAGGGTACAAGTAGACAGGTTCATGTATTATTTTATTTGCATTGAAATCACCATAGGGCGATTTTAGGTCGCTTCATATAAGAACTGTGTTTGAAAGATAAACCGATCATCCCGGCCTTTCTGTCAGGGGGGTGGCTGTGCGTCGTTAATGATGTCCATTCATATTTGATACAGTCAGTTTCTGGAGAAAAGGTAATTACTTTCGCCGCAAAAGCGTTGAAACTACATGAAAGCAATGTCGCTGCTAATATACGTCACGCCCAGCTGTCAACACATTGTGTTCCTGAGATTCCTCGTTGACGTAAGCTCAGCTGGCGGTGACTCGACTCGTACTAACCACAAAACATTAAATATCAATACAATTTTTTTTTTTTAACTTAATTAACATGTCAGTTTCTGTTGTGCAACGGGCAGCTGAAACCACCGCCTACCCGGAAATGTATAGTCTCTGGGTTGTTTGACTCGTTTTTTCAGTCGATGCTTCATATCCATATGAGTGAAAAGGCCGGGATAAATCCCCCTATGGCGATTTCAATGCAAATATAAAGTACACAAACCTGTGGACTGGCGCCCTCTACTGACAATGACTTTAGGACTTCGGTGCTCATGAGAGATGTATGAGACACACTATCTGACCTCCACTCTCTTACTTTCCCAGACTTATGGGCCTTTCCCAGGCTTCTGTGTTGTGTTTTGTCATCGACACCACAGGCAGTATGAGTGATGACATAGAAGAGGCTAAGAGAGTCTCCTTCGCTATCATCGACCTTTTGAAGGGAACCCAACAAGAGCCTTCAGCCTACATATTGGTCCCTTTCAACGACCCAGGTATAGAGATGTGTCTTACTGCAAACATTCACAAATGTACTCTATTGAGGCTAAAGACTGACTTTGCTCATGAGCTCAAACATCTTAGCCATAATGAATTGTTTAAGTAACAATGTAATAATTAGTAGCTTAATTATTAAGCGTGTTAATAATTACGGTAATTAATTCTTCCAAAACCGTCAGTGTTTTTCAGTGTTTACCTTATTTTGTTGACTCACGCAGCCCGAGATGTGTCCCGGCTGTCTGGAGGGGTGGACGATCATCTTTTCTGGAATTGGAAAATATTCTTTTGTAACTGCGGTCATCAGTTCTTTAGTTATGGGCCGTTGAATATAGCTTGTTTTGACCAAAAACACAATTTGGGAAAAGAATCCGAAATAAATATTTTGGATATTACCCTCACGATTTTACTATTTAAATACATTGTCATAAATTAGTATTTAAATTTGTCTTGTGTGTTCAGATTTTGGACCTGTGATAGTGACAACTGATTCAGACATCTTCAAAGCCCACATCAATAAGCTGACAGCAGCAGGGGGAGGGGACATTCCAGAGATGTGCTTATCTGCTCTCCAGGTGTGTGTTTAAAGTGGATTATTAGCTATGGTACATAAAGACACAAGTGACTCATTGAGCGTCCATTTATTACTATCTATTTTAATTGTGTGTGTGTGTGTGTGTGTGTGTGTGTGTGTGTGTGTGTGTGTGTGTGTGTGTGTGTGTGTGTGTGTGTGTGTGTGTGTGTGTGTGTGTGTGTGTGTGTGTGTGTGTGTGTGTGTGTGCGTGCGTGCGTGCGTGCGTGCGTGCGTGCGTGCGTGTGCGTGCGTGCGTGCATACAAGCTGTGTGTACACTGTACAAGCTTAGATGTTTTGAGCTTGTAGATCTGCTATTTTGGTGAAGACATTTGGTGTAGACAGGGAAAAAAGTACACTAACTCAGATTACAACTGTCAGACTGGAGAAGTGGAGAGTTTAAGTAGCAGATGTGCCCACTGCCCATTGACAAGATATAATGGGCTGTATTTTGTGTGTCTTTACTCTTAAGTACCAGGTCTTATTCCCTAAATTGAGTAAACTAAAGACCTGGAGGCATGATCAATGCCATTTGGCTATTCTGAGTGGCCAAAGAGCATTGATCACGCCTCCAGACACGCAAAATACAGTAGCTAAATAAGATGATTCGTTCAAATCATTTTGTGTCTGTAATTGCAATTACTTAAAGGTATATTTCATTTTACCATGCATAGTTTTTTTGATAAAATTGTTTTTGTACAGAGTTGAATACCCCTCAACTTTGGCGTGTTTGTTTCTTGATTTCTTGATTCTTTATCACATATTATTACAAAATTAATATAAGAGCAATTTCTAGTTACCACAGTGACCTGACTGTTCTAAAGGCGGTTTGTTCTTTGTTGTGTACAAAGCTTGCCCTGACCGCGGCTCCACCCTCCTCCGTAATCTTCGTCTTCACTGACGCTCCGGCCAAAGACGAACATCTGAAAAGTGCTGTAACTGCCCTCATAGAGAGCACCAAGACGGTGGTGAGTTAAGTTTATAGTATACGTTGGTCCCTCTCATTGTTTACCTCTCAAACTTAGGTCTGAGGAAGAGCCTGCATGGTGACTCCAAATGCTATCAAGTGAAAGTCGTTGTGGGAGCAGCAATGCGTGTCTCAAAAGCTACTTAAACCTCAGGAGTCACATACATTCTGTGACACATAATTGTAAAAGCTTGTAGATATGTTATTTTCAGCAAAGATATATAATGTAGCCTATAGAGAAAACACAAAAGATACTAGCATAGAGCCCTGAGGGACTAAGCGCAACCTTAGTGGCCTAACTGTTAGGCCTTTAGCATATAGTCGAGGCTGTGGATGCAATTTGCCCACTAGCACACTTTGTGATCTTAGTAAATTATTCTGATTCACACCCTGTTCCTCTCCCCTCAGCACTCACAATGGTTAAATAATAATAATAAATAATAATAATAATTTTTATTTATAAGGCGCCTTTCAGGGCACTCAAGGTCGCCGTACAGATTAAAAGCAGTACAAGAACACAGTTAAAAGCAGGGGAAAAAAATGTCCTCTTTACATATTTACAGGACTTCTATAAGAACTGCATCTGTCCATGTTGACAAGGTCACGATTCACGAAATGTTACTCAAACTTACGTAGTTGTAATACAATTCTGCACTCCACTTATGGTAGTTTTTTACCTTTCTGTTGTCCTGCTCTTCCATGCATCAGGTGACCTTCATGTTGACAGAAGTCTTGACCAGTCGTCGGCGCAGGAGAATGCTTCAGATTCAGAAGGGAGCTGCTTCACGCTCTATGAGTCAAACAGACGCCCAACTGTACCGTGACCTTGCTCGGGCATCTGGAGGTCAAGCCATTGAGGTCACAAAGTCTGAACTTCCACAGGCTACCAGTGTTATAGAGGATTCTTCAGCCAGTGCTGTGGTGAGACTAACTATCCAACTGCAGTTAGGTTGGATGTTTAGCTATTATAATTATTGCAGTTGTTACTGTATTTAGCAAAGTGGTCTGATGTACTCTAAATTGTTGTTCGGTGCACTGTCAATTTCTTTCTCTTTTACAGGTTACCATTTTCCAGGCAGTAAGAAATCCCGGAAGGCTTGACAACTTTGCTTTTGAAGTTGACAGCTCAATGAGAAACATAACTGCTTACATCACAGGAGCTTCCTCACTCAATTTCAGTCTCACAAGCCCCACAGGTATATGACTATGTTTGTATAGTGTACCCGAGAGGTACACATACATACCTTAAACTCTATATGTAGCCTGTAGGCTACTGTAGGCCTCCCTAAACCATGTATTGTTAAATTAAGAAAAATGAAGAAAAATCAGTGCACCCACTGCACCACCCCAGTGCACCCACTGCTTATTATGCATTATTTTCCAGCAGAAACAGTTATCATTGTGTTTCTCCTCTCATCTCCCCAATAGGTGTATCTCAGGCCTCCACTGAGACCAGTGGCCAGCTGGGCTCTTTCACTACAGTGGGTAACCTGCGTCGGTTCCGCTTCAGCGCTGACAACCTAACAGGATCATGGGATATTAGCATCAACTCTGATGCCATATACTCTCTCAAGGTCATAGGTCAGTACATAGTATCATACTGCCTGGTTACATGTACGTATGTGTACAGTAGATGCTGTTGCAGTAATGTTTTTTTGTGTGTGTGTGTGTGTGTGTGTGTGTGTGTGTGTGTGTGTGGTGGTTGTACCGTTTGTGGCAAAAGCTCGTAAATATCTAAGACCCACACAGAAGAAAACCCTTTACCAGTACTTTTTGTGGTAAACCGGTCAAACTATCAACAAAAAACAACCCATTTTTGTACCTGCTGCTGAGCATTCTGTTGCTTAACAGCTGACTGTTTCATGATTCATGAACTATACAAACAGTAGGCCGGAGGATCTGCTTTTGTGTGTTGTTGCAGGTCAAAGTTCAGTGAACTTCATCTATCACCTTGTGGAGGCACACGAGGGAGCCCACAGTGACTTTGGTCTGAAAGAGGGGCGTCCTCTCACAGGTAAGTTCCAAAAAGTATTTCACTACATGCTGTTTGTCTTGTGAAGTCTGGGGTGTCCTTAGGGGTCCCAGGGGGGTCCCCAGATAACTTATTTAATATAGCAGCTATAGTCTGTTTTCTGACTATTTTCAAAAAAATACTTCAGTTTGACATCCATGGCCAAGTATGTTAATTCAGGGTCCTTGACATGAAAAAGTTTGAGAGACACTGTTGCAAAAATCCTTATTTTGATGTTATGTTATATGTATATATATATTATTTTTTTTCTTTGTAGGTGGTAATGTCAGCCTGTTGGTCACTGTCACAGGAAGTGACACAGCAGAAGTCAGAGAGGCGTCTCTGGTGGAAGGCTCAGGGTCGCAGGTCAATGGATCAGTGCAGGTATGCCACAGCGCTGGTTCCCAAACATTTTCATGTTTACGAGTCGACACGCACATTGAATTTGGCCGCGGACCCTCATCTGAAAATATTTTGTGACAGGGGCAACCATAAGAGAACATTTGTATTAAACGTTTTCACAATTATTCTGAAATTGTAACAATTTTGTGTTGTGAGTTTGTAGAGCACAATGCAGACTGAAGTATGGAATACAATAGGCTTAAAGTGGTTAAACTGATTTTAATATTACAGTATGGTTACGATACTCATTTTCCTGGAACCACCTCAAGGAGAGGAATATTGAGAACCGCTGTGCTATACACTGAATGAATGTGTCACTTTGAACTTGACCTATGTACAGTAATACACTTTTAACAGTATAGATTAAAGTAAGTTTAGGTCTTAACTACCATTATTATTACGATTAATAGATCTGAATCACAACAAAAAGAGGGAAATAAAAGCACTAAGTCCATTATTCTGTCCTCTACAGTCGCTGGGTGGGAGCAACTTCCTGGTTAAGTTCTCTGGCCTTCCAGCGAGTGAATTTGTGCTGCTTCTGAAAGGAGGAGACAGCGCCACCTCCAGGTCAACAACACCATCGGGTAACTTTCAACGGCAGGCCTCCACACAGATGAAGACCTCCAACATCTCTGTCACGGTGAGCACTTTCACATTCATGTAACATGAGTGTTTAAGGTGTACTATACCTGGAAATATACATGCGTCCCTATTCTGGGGCGAACATTTGGAAATAAACAGTCTACAAGCTCGCAACTCAGCATGTTGTGTGGTAGATCAGCTATTTTCGGAGAAGAGATTTGGTGTTGAGGGAAAAAGGGAGTGTATATACTATAGAGCCCTGGCCTGGGGGACACCGTCCAAGGTACTCTATATGGTTTAAGTGGTTTAACATCTGCTGTCTTCTACCATTGTTGATCACTTTACACTGTCAATGTTGAACAGAAAATACAAAATGTCTTTTTCATTCAACTCTTACCTTCATTCTGCCGTCCACATGCACGGGGATTTTTTTTTGATCCTAATGAATTTGATCAAATAATGCATAAATAGATTAAATAAATCTTTGTCTCTTAACCACCATCACCATGGTCATTCATTCTCTATACAGGTCCAAACTGATAGCATCACCGTAAAACCAGGTTCCACCATCTCCATCCCCTTTACTGTATCTACATCCACCAACGGAGTAGTCAACACCGCCGGAAGTGGTAGTTTCGCCATGCGCATCAGCAACGACCGGAGCTACTCCTCCACTTCGCCCACCACCATCTCCACAGCCGATGGCGGCCAAGCAAACGGCACGGTGGCATTAACAGTCCCGGCCAGCGCTGTGTCTGGATCCGATGTGACTCTTATTGTCGAGGCGGAGAACACTGCCACGGCGGACTCCAACTATGCCATGCTCAGACTCTCTGTGGTCGCTGAGGTAACTGCAAGCTGGCTTGCGGGGTAGGGTGGGTGGTCCTGCTAGTTGCTACTGAGGCAGGGCAATGAAATTATTTAACACCAGATCTGTCAAGGCATGTAACTTGCAATTCATTCTGAATTCCATTTATTTCAAATAATTTCTGTATGCCCACCTGGCACTCCCCCATGCTCTCTCTCCAGGTGACAGATGTGACCCGCCCAGTGTGCACACAGGCCAGTGTGTCTGCCGCCTGTCCCTCCCTCTGTAGTACCTCCCAGTGGGAATTCTCTGCGAACATCACAGATGGTGTCAACGGTACAGGCGTTGAAAGCCTCACTGTCCGTAAAGGGAACGGAACCCTCAACACTAGCACGGTCGTGGGAGCTGAGGGGGATAACATTACACTCGCCACCTACAGCGCCTCCTGCTGTTCACGGGATGTAGAGCTGGTGGTAGTTGACGGAGCAGGAAATGTGGGGACGTGTGTGGCGCAGGCGAGAAGCACAGACACAAGCACAACTGCTCCAGAGACCACAGTCACTACAGCAGCTGCAGTTGCTACAACGTCCACCGGAGGGCACACTTTGATTTTGTCTCAATGTCTCTGGGTCAGTCTGGCACTTAGTTTTGTTTGGATATGAAGGAACATTTTTCAATGTTCTGTAGGTTCTATCTTTTCTGTACACTTCTCTTCATTCGCTTCGGGATTATATATCCTTCTCTCCTTCAGGTTAATCTGCACATTAGGGGCTCCATCTCACGCCAGGAGCCCTATTTCATCAATTTGGGGAATTAGTATTGTGTAAGAGGCGTTCCCCCATAAGAAATGCAATCTTGTGCCACCACCTAAATCCTTAAAACATCTCCGCTATCCATTACATTATGCATAGGTGTGGTTTGGGCGTTACGCAACTTAAACCAATCAGTGTGCCAGGCAGTGTTGCCAACTTAGCGGATTTGTCGTCATATTTAGCTTCTTTCCAGACCCCCCTAGCGACTGAATTAGTGAAAAGCTTCTGGCGAGAAATCTAGCTTTTTTCCCCTGGTGAATTGGGGACAAATCGTGTTGACAGGCGCCAGATATGCGCCAGAGATAAAATCTTTTTTTTTTTTTTCTCAGCCTCAAATCCGCGAAATTGGCAAAACTAAAAGTGGTCGGCGCGTCTGGTCTGGCTCACAGGTCACAGCAGGCTCAGTGGCTTCCTCGGCTCGGTTATGTGCACACTGCACAGACTGTCTACCAGTGCTTCCTCCTTTCTTGCTCTGCCTAGGCGAGTGCGCTCCGGTGCGGTATTTCCGAACGCGCCCCTCGAGCTCGACAGAGCAAGAAAGGAGGAAGCACTGGCAGCTCAGTTTAGTCTGCTAGTAAAAAATAAAATACACACTCGGATGCATAAAGTATTAACCTTCTAATTCCTGTATGGATCGGAACAAAATAGCGTTCTAAACATTAGTTAAATTGAGGTATGTTTTTTTTTAATATTACAATGAGTTTAAACGATGTGTTATCAAATGAAGAGATGATACAAACTAAGTGCACTAAGGGGCGCCTAAAAGTCGCTAGGGACGCAAAAAAGTCGCTAGGGGCGGCGCGCGCTACGCGCGCGCATATCCCACCCCTGGCGACTTTTGGCGACTTTTCGAGGAGCCACTAGCTACTTCCGTTACTGGAGAGTTGGCAACACTGGTGCCAGGTGCTAATGCCTTTAAGAGATCTATTATCCATAATCCATTATGCCCTGGATCTTGCCTTATGGAAGAGCAGCGCGTGCTGCCTTGGAATACATTTATATTACAGAGGGTTGTTTTGTGTCCAGTATCTGATTATCTGCCATCCACTCTGCGACCAACACAGCCAAGTTGTGCTGCTCCTAGCATCCCTATTCCAAACATCTGAAGAAAAAAGCAGATCTACAAGTTCATGATGCGCTGCAATGAATCAGGAGCTTGTTGATTGTCTCCTTTCCGCAAAGAGATTTTGTGTAGAGGGAAAAAGGAGGGGACCAAGTACAGACCCCTGGGGGACCCCGGTCAGCAAAATGTAGTTTAAGTGATTGAAACTCAGATTGTCGGCTGGGTGTTTTAAGGTATATAATATTATAACCATGTTTTGAAGACATTATCCCTGGAGTACATCGTTATTTCTATAAGTTCTCCATTATTTTCAGTCAGCGACTCAGCGTACTATTTACCATCTTAAAGACAGAACCAAAGTAAACTACAAACTAGATAAAGCTTGACCCTGAATACAGCCTGCTGACTTCCTTTTATTTGTTCTGTGACTGGCCTGGTAAACTGGAAATTGAGAAAGCTTGAAATAATTTAATATAGTGTTTTAACATGAATGCAATTATTTGGCAATATGCTGACAGTTGAACTAATGTAGCAAAGCACTTTTTCATATGACTTGACATCTCTGTTTATACTGTACAATTACCCGAAAGAAAGTGTGGCCAGACATACAGTGTGGCACTGGCCAGACACTGAGAGTTTATATAGATTTGTGGAGGCAACAGAAAACATTTGCTGAGAAAACCGGATACCACTGAGAAAAAAGACAAAAAATCATGAAGGTAAAGCTATCTTACTTGAAAGTGAATCCGGTACCTTAGCCAATATTCATGTCAAGTAGCTCCCAATGAATGTACTTACTGTATGTATCACAGGTAGCCTATTTGATGTTAAATTGTATACTTGGATATCAAAAGTAAAAGTACAAATAGCTTCTGATAGAACAAATCTCTCCAATGTTTATGGTTTAAAATGATTGAATTAAAGTAGACTGGAACATTTCCGCCCAATTCTTTGAGGTGAAAACAATCTCTCATATGTGATTAGAAATGTATAGGGATTGAACATTCTGCTGTTACAATAACGATAACAAATGGTCACTGAAAGTGTTACACTGGTAAACGGAGGGTTACACTCTCTGTAACCCAGGTTCTCTGAGTGGAGAGACTGGCTCTCCACTACATATTTTCAATATGTACGGGAACTGACCCGACGGGGCAGTGTTCATGGATATCTCTTTAAGACACATCCTCTATGGTGGCCCTGCGCAGATGCCAATCAGCGGGCTATTTAAGCCCCATCTGTGCAGTGCCACTTCGATTAATTCTTGATTGACACGCATTTCGGAGCGGCTCTTTTGTGGAGAGCCAGTCTCTCCACTCAGAGAACCTGGGTTACAGAGAGTGTAACCCTCCGTTCTCTATCGTGTTCGAGACTGGCTCTCCACTACATATTTTCAATATGTACGGGAACTCTCTAAGACACACCGCGAGGAAATAAGCAGACCAGCTGCCCCTGCGGCAGCCCGAGGCAGTTTAACCTGAATTCCATCCGAGCCTATAAGTGGTGAGCGCCGTGAGTCACAGGCGCTTGCCAAAACGCTCCAAAACTTCAGTATTCATACCAAGTAAGTAATACTCGTGGCCTAGGCGCAAGACGCCACCTAGGCTCAGCTGGCCCAGCATGATGCTAGGCCAGTGACCACCGGGGTGAAGGGCTGCTCGAGCCAGCCCGTCAGATGCCCGGCCGACCTGACCGGTCAAGGTGCTGGTGACCCTACCGCTGAGTAGCACGCAGGAGCGACTCCCACAGGGGGAGCGGATGCCACCACGTTCCATCGGTAGGACAAGGTGAATGTAGACAGAGTCGCCCATGTCACTGCTGTGTAGATCTCTGTCAGAGATACACCATTCTACAGCAACCAGGGGGCTGTTGTCCCATGGGCAGAGTGTGCCCGCCTTCCAGGCGACCCTGGCACTCCTGCCTGCTTGTCCCTGTTGGATCACCCCTGTGATCCGGTGGGACAGTCCACCCTTCGACCATGGTCTACCCGAGCACTCTCTGATCAGGCCGTATGGTATAGAGTGCAGGGATTGGTGCCAGCACCACCTAACCATTGCCATGTAGGAAGCGGCAGCCTCCTTCATGCACTGATAGGGACATTCTTGTGGCTGACACTGCTAACAACAAAATGCTGTCCTGCGAGAAGCCACCCAAGTGTCCACGCTTAATTGGCTCATGCCACAAGGCAGACCGTACCACCTCCCGTGGGGGGGCTGCCGACCTAATGTGCGAGCACCCGGTACACCGTGGTCTCCCTCAGCCCTAAGGGGCGGAGGCACCCGCTGGCTCACTGCCAAGAGATGTCAGCCAGCAAACTAGTGCTGTGGGATCCAACAAACGGGCACCGGTCACGAGGACGTCCCACGCCAACATCCGTGGAGTACTCAAGAACGACGCAGGAGCGCAAAGTACCAACAAACTGGCCAGATGGAGATCCAGGATCACCGGAAGCGACAATGGAGGGCTCGTCTGAGGACGACCTCGAGAGAGCTACAACCCATGACATGGTGGAACCTACTCAGGGGTCCACCTGAATTGACCGCCACTGTCTCGAGAGACAGCATGTGGGGGCTGGGTATCCTGAACTGTCAGGACTGAGGAGTGGGCTCGGTGTGCTGAGCACCTCTAGCCACACCCCGCCGGTTGGCCCTGGAATTGTTTGTTTACGCTCTCTGCCGTGTGGTCTGGCCGGACCGCGGCGGCAACGATCAGCGACCGTAGATGGCCTCAGAGTACGCCGACTAGGTCAGCTCCTCTGGGTTCTACCCCGCTACCCGCCGCAACGGTTTACAGCCGCGATGATCAACCAGGAGGTTCACCGACGAGGTCGGTTTCGCTCGGGGTCTCACAGCGCTTCTGCAGCCAGGGAACCCAGGCTCCACCAACGAGGTCGGCTTCGCACTTGGGACCCTTTGGCCGCACCGAGCGCCGTCTCAAGGTTTCCCCCGACGAGCAGGTTTCACCAGGGAGCGGACGCACGGACCGAACGCCGTCTCAAGGTTTCCCCCGACGAGCAGGTTTCACCAGGGAGCGGACGCACGGACAAGACTGAGGCTTCCTCCGCGAGGCAGATTCGGCACTCAGTCTTGTTGCTGTTGTTGTTGGCTAGCTGCGCCTAGATAGCCATGACTTCGTGACTTCTCTGGATGAGAAGAGCTTTCTCTGTGGTTTCAGACCGGTAACCGGATTCTACCCCGCAGAGTCACACCTAGGTGCATAAACGGCTCGCCGTGACACACTGTACACTGTATCGTGTGCTCTGCCCGACAGCCACAGCACGCTCTGCTGTGTCACTGAGCCCGGCTCCACCGTGAAACTACACCACGGACGCCTGAGCTGACCTCGTCAGCAATACGCCCTATAGTGTGATAATGGCTGAGATTCAGGCATACTTCCTGGCAGACCCAGCATGTCATGTCTATGTTACCAAACGTCGGACAGACACAGCATGTCCTGTCTGTGACAGAACTACACCACTGTCGCGTGAGCTGACACCCCGCCAGAAATACGACAGTATAGTGCGCTATGATGACTGCCCAACATAAAGGGAAACCTTCGACTGACCCAGCACGTTCTGTTTGTGTCACTGAACCCAGATCCACAATACCGAACTACATCACCGGGGTGTAAGCTGGCGCAACACCCACAATACATGTATTCATGTACTCTTTGTATGTCTATTTCATATGGACCCCAGGGAGATTAGCTGTCGCTTTGGCATCAGCTAATGGGGATCCATTCAGTAAACCATACCCTGTATAGTGTGCTCTAATGGCCGTCTGACCCCAAGGAATTGTGTTAGTCTCACCTACAAACGAGACAACAGCTAACCCGAGAGGGCGAGTCAACGCTCGCTCCCTAAACTGCACACTGTAGTGCATTAATAGGCTGCTGACACTCGTAAGTAGTCTCGCCGAAAACTTTCACTAAATCCTTCTTTACAGACCTGTCCATACCAGGCAGGGCAGGAAAGAGGTGGAGCTATAGCCTGAGCTTAGCTCGCCCAGCTCTGCCAACCTGGGACAAGGTTCAAGGTAGTCTTTATTTGTCTCTCTTGAGAAAACATTGTCTTGGAGACAGAGTCACAGCTGTATACAAATAGCCTATACCCGTTCACATAAAAAATACATTTTTATGGGTCTGTCAGTGGAAACGACTGGTCTTTTGCCTCTAAAACAGGCATGGCCCCTCCAGCTTCAGCTGGAAGGAAGAGACCATTCATACAGGAGGTCCTCATACCAGGGCCCCCGCAGGGCACACACTGGTCATGGCCATCCTCTGTGGGCGTGTGAGCTCCACATGCAGCCTGGGAAACCCCTGCTATTTCCATCTCCTCTTGTCTCTATATAGATATATTCATATGTATACCTATATATTATTTATTATATGTGTACCTATATATACATATATGTATACATCTTGTATTGTACACCATATTTTAACTGTTCGGAATGTGCTCCACAGGGAGTGGGCCCATAGTAATTGCTTGAACGTGAGGGGTCATAATCTACCCTTTGCAGCTCACAATGCTGCATAAACGAATCAAGGCAACATGGTACCCTAAGACATCCCCCTGACACGGATTCTCCGTGTGCTCTCTCTTTGTTAGGACAGAGTCCATACCAAATCAATGTCCACAATTTGTTTTGTGTCACCAGCAGAGTTATGGACCTCTGGAAGAGGTTGTACATAAACTGCTCAGCCGCTCTGAGGCGCTCTAGCCCAAAACAATCTGACATTAAGCACACTGGAGGCTTCCAAACCTTAGTATATATCATTCCAGTCGGCCTACAAGTCCACATGCATATAGTGTGTTGTTGTAGCCTTTATCATACTTATAAGCATATAAGTATATATTAACCAGAACCAATTGTGACAGAGTAGTAAGCAATTTAATTGCAGCGCCTAACACGGTGGGTCATCAGGAGTTTTTGTCTCCTGATCTTTGAGCCACACCGCCCTCTTGTGACCCATAAGGCACAGTGCAGACTGGGCAGCCGTCCCTGACGGACATACCTCCATACACTATGACGCTCATGTCAACCTGTCAATGAGGAAGTTGGAACACGCTGGAATTGTTTGTTTACACTCTCTGCCGTGTGGTCTGACCGGGCCGCGGTGCAACGAACAACGGCCGTAGATGGCCTCAGAGTACGCCGACTGGGTCAGCTCCTCTGGGTTCTACCCCGCCGATCGCCGCCGCGGTGTACAGCCGCGATGATAGACCCGGAGGTCTCACCGCTTCTGCAGCCAGGGAACCAGGGCTCCGCCAACGTGGTCGGCTTCGCACTTGGCTTTGGCCACACCGAACGCCGTCTCCTAGTTTCCCCCAACGTGGTCGGGTTTCACTAGGGAACGGACGCACGGACCGAACGCCGTCTCAAGGTTTCCCCCAACGTGGTCGGGTTTCACCAGGGAACGGACGCACGGACAAGCTGAGGCTTCCTCCACTGTCTAGCGGATTAGGCCTGCAGCTTGTTGCTGTTGTTGTTTTTTGTGGAGCTACGCGGCGCCCCGAGAGGAGTCGTCGAGACGACCAGCTCTCTTCTTACCTAGGTAAGTGGACTGTGTGCCACGCAGCTTCATGTTCTAAATATATATATTTATATATATATATGTTGTTTAATAGTGTCAAAACTGCTGAGATACACGAAACGTCTGCTCTCGTGGAAATCAAAAAATCGAAGTGGCACTGCACAGATGGGGCTTAAATAGCCCGCTGATTGGCATCTGCGCAGGGCCACCATAGAGGATGTGTCTTAAAGAGATATCCATGAACACTGCCCCGTCGGGTCAGTTCCCGTACATATTGAAAATATGTAGTGGAGAGCCAGTCTCGAACACGATAGAGAAAGTCTAATATACTGTACAAGAAAGTCCAGAAAGCTTACAGGTGTAAATATATTTGCTATAGTATACTGTAATATCTATGCTATACCGTATATGTATAAAAGTTACAAATTATATATCAGTGGCCTACATTGTACAGTTGACCAATTTCCCAAGAAGTGAATTCTATATCCTAGGAAAATGTATAATTTAACCACGTTTCAACCTGGTTTTCCAATTTCAGACATATCATTATAGGTGGAATTAGTTTTGGTTTGATTTGTATTGACCATGTTTTAAATGGTCAATAGCTCTCAAGCTCTACAAGCTCTCATGTGATGCGTACCAAAACATCATTCATTGAAGAATCCTTTGTCAGTTCTTAATTTGTCTCTGTGTTTAATTAAAGTATGGATTGTTTTTACAATATGATTAGTTAAGTGTCATTATCATTAATGCATTTTCTTTTCCTTGTCCAGAAAGCAACCAGGTGTTTATAATATTCTCTGCTATTCCACATGTTAAAGGGATATTTCACTTTAAAAAACCTTTTGGTAATTTGATCGTCTACTCCGGCTTTTGTGAACACCGGACAGTTTTTAAGTTGCTAGATTCAGTATTTAGAAAGCCTAATTGTTATTCATTTCATCAGACACGCCCCCTTAGATACAAACCCATTGTAACTCCATTTTAACCATGTTAGATTCATCAAAAACACCTGTCCTTGTTTCTGGTGACTGATTGTCCTTCTAATTCGGGAATTAGAATTGCCTGCATGTGTTTTTTCAATTACTTTGTTCATTTATTACTTGCATTATACTTTGCATTAAGATGTTCTTTCTAATCCAGATGAGATATATAAATTACATATCACATTAAAAGTATAAATATAGGGTTTAACTGCAACTGTTTCAATCAGGATGAGCACTATACGTACCTTCTTCCTCATCCTACCCCTGCTAATATTTGCGTGCAAATCAGTAGGTCAAAATCTGGGCGTGACCATGGATTCAGACCAAAAACTTTGAAAACCATAACATCATTACAGCTTTTTATAATGAAAGAACATATCGAACGTAAGAGGATTCTTGTCTCAATCTGATGCTGACGCTTTGAATATTATTTGAGTAGCCTATGATAATGACACCCTGTGAAAAGAAAACACACATAACAAAAGGAAAATATGTCATCTGTTATCTGTTACTTTTTTTAATTTTGGGCTATAGGCTAAACATTCTCTAACTTTTTCAAAATAATCAAAAATAAGTTTGCCTGGCTATATGACACATTGTGAGCTTGACACATGACACAGGACAAAGAATAAGACAAAGCTTATGTAGTTAACACTTAACAGCCTTAATTGTGTTTCACAACCAGGTACCATCCTGCTTAGCACTGTTGTATCTCTGATGGCAGAGAGCTGGCATGCAACGTATAAGCCAAAGCTCCAGGCTCTAGAGGACACACACACACACACACACACACACGCACGCACGCACGCACGCACGCATGCACACACACACACACACACACACACACACACACACACGCACGCACGCACGCACGCGCACGCACACACACACACACACACACACACACACACACACACACACACAGAGCATGTTAGTTATGACAGTAGGCTATGTAGACAAGCACATCAATTAATGGGTGAAAAATATTCAACTTCCTCATTGTCAGAAGTCAAAGGTCTATTCTGTATGTCTGATTTGTATATTGTCACGGTCCCAGACTTTGCTCATCTAGATGTTGTTTTTCTATGTTATGTTCTACTTGTTTTGATTCTATGTTCTGTTTATCTAGCTGTTGCATGTCTATGTTCTTGTTCTAGTTGTTTTGGTTCTATGTTCCCCATGTGTTTCTCATGTGTAATCAGCCCTCCTGTGTATATTAGTCTTGTTCCCCAGTCAGTCCTTGTCGGTTCATTGTTTAGTGTCCCTCCCTCCCTAGGGTGTCTCTTCTTTGGGTGTCTTACCTGCGCAGGTAAGATTCTATTAAACAAGCGCTCCCCCTCACGTCTTGTTTTACAGCACGTTGCAAAAATCAAAATGGCGGCTCGATATTGTCACTCTTGGAATATTTTGGACAGAAAGTAGCTCATAACATGTCTACGGGGGATTTTTATGAAAAACAAGCTCAGCTGATTGAAAGAGGATAATTCAAGCTTGGACTGCAGCTGCAATGTTGGTGAGTTTAACGTCATTTAAGACAAGCAGATCACAAACCAAAAAAGATGAATAGGAAGTGGATGGAGGGTATTGCAACTCTAGATTCAGCCCATTGTAAAAAAATCTAGAGTTGCAAATTGCGGCTAGGCTGACCCAGGGGGTTCCGAGAGGGGCTAGTGTAAACTTTTTGCTTTTTTCGGAATTATGGGAGGTCGGAATATTGGGAGGTCGGAATATTGGGTGGACACCAGTGTTAACTATGAGAACCTGAAGTGATTTTGCAAAGCTCTTTCACAATATTCAAATTCCACAACGAAACATGTTTTGAACCAATCACTCATAGTTTCAGTTCTTGAATAAGCAAGTGGAATATCATTCTGCTTTGCTTTCTGTTTCTCAGATTGCAAAAATTGTCTTCACTGCAATACTGTACGCACCCTTCATTTTGCAAGAATTTGTGATGTAAAATAGCTTCCTTTTTGTGGATAAAAGGTTAAAAAGAATTAGATTGCACACCAAATCTGCTGTGGCAAGGCGAGCCATATATAAGACGAGGGTTGTGTTTGTATTAATATACTTGTGAGGATCAAATGTCTTCTATAGACATTTAGAAGTTAGAGATAATTTAGAAATAGAGTTTGGTTATGCCTGATTTACACTAGTTAAGCGCTGTTGTGGTGCACCGTAACATAGCCGAGACATAGTGTAGATCTGCTATTTTTCGGCTTATAGGCTTCCAGTTAAAAATGGATTCCAAGGATTAAAAATAATTGTAAAAATGTTGTGTGCACTATGACAGGTCAAAGAAATACCATGACAAATGTTTTTGTTCAGCTATGCTTTAAGACTTTTCAGATAATTATATTTAACTTTTGTGTCTTGGGCTGAAACCCTGCCTACATTTGCAGTCATAGAGTAGGCTACATCATAGAAATTCTATTTTTTGGAAATCTTTGGTTATCCGAATAATTTAAAATAATACCTCTGGTTTGATGTGAAAACGCCTTAAAGGAGGACCCATTTTCATCCTATCTTCATATAACCAGTAAGACGCCCTGAGGGGAACTCGCCCTAAAGGGTGAGATCGTATGCACGCATCCGCCTGGGTGACGGCAGACTGCTGGGTGAGTGCTGGCGCTTTGGCATGGGGGGTCAGATCAACATATGCATGAATTCTGTACTGGCCATATATGGAGCGTGTCTTGAGTCTACAGGGTTTGATGAGGTCAGATCAACATGGAATGTCAGAACAGGAAGGACGGGTAGGGAAGGATCAACGTATGGAAGGTCAGAACAGGTCAGCTCCATATATGGAGATCTAAGGGTTTGAGGTCAGATGTAGATCGAATAAATGCAGATCGAACTGGGAACCTTCTAGTTCCCAACTGGCAACTCTACCCCTGAGCAACTATCGCCCCTAAATGAAGGTTTTCATAGTTAGTCTTTGCTAATGCTCATTATAATATATGGTACCATTCTTGTCTACCCCCGTCTGTGAGAAGGACTATACAGTTGAGAAAGTTGGAATTCAAGCTAAGAGCCCATGCATTGTTCTCACGTTAAAAAAATCTAATCTTGTTTGGAAAAAAGAAACCTGTCTAATTATGATGTAACTGGTAGGAAGGTCTTTGAAGTGTCCACAGCCCTATGAAACACAGACCGAGTAGAAAAACCAATTATATGAAGAAAGGTTGAAAATAGGTGAAGTTGTCTTTTAATGATCTCTTTTACTTTTCTCTGATGGACATATAAGTCTTACCTTCAAAGCATTCTGGCAATAGGAGTTGCCCATCAATGCACTGAGTAGACACTGCATAGCCACATGCCCTTTCCTTGTTCATACAATAGACTGAGATAATCTCTTGGTGGAAGACTCTCTTAGGCGTCAGATCTTCAATCCAGCGTTTTCCCCCTTCATATAATATCCTTCCTCTTTGCAGACCAAGAGTGCAAGGGTCTGTAGAGCAGAACAAATGGACAGGGGAGCCCGGGAGTTACATAAGTCACATTACAGACGTTATTATATGTGATACAGACAATTTGCAGAACACACACACACACGCACGTACGCACGCACGCGCACACACACACACACACACACACACACACACGCACACACACGCACACACACACACACACACACACACACAAAACATCAAAGGTGTGGGGATACAAGGTTTCTGCCCGACAGTCGACAGTAACACTACAAAGTAGTTACCTGCTTTAGTAACAACACTGAACTGTGGTGCTGTCCTGGGCTATGACATGGATAAATGCATTATTTAGTGCCACATTGAACAAATACAGTAGGCTACCTAGATGTAAGATGTGGGTGTCTCTGTAATCCTTCATATCCAGCTATGCTAATACTCAATGAAGTCCTTCATGTCTTTTAGTTGAACTTGACAAAAAAGTACTAACTTATTGTGACAACTATAGACTGCAACTATCACCTATGTGACCTCAGTCCCACGTGCATTCTGGAGCTGCAGAATGAGTGTATAGGGACTGAGGTCACATACAGTATGGCCCGGGGCTACTAGACAACTAACTATAAATCAGACATGCTACATTGCTACATGCCCACGACAGCCCGGTTCCTACCCTTGCAAGAAGGTAGTTGGGACCACTCCCCTGTCTCCTGACATGTGCTCTCCATAACCCCATCAATTCTGTAGTCTCCGTTGCACCCATATTTGATTGATTCCTTGTAGTCATACTCTCTCTGAACACTGCTGGACATGTAGCCATTTTCAATCAGCTGCGGTGGGGGGCAGGTTACCACTGTAAGGAAACATGTATAATATATTATACACCACACACACACACACACACACACACACACACACACACACACACACACACACACACACACACACACACATATGCATGCAGAGAGAGATGCGTTAACAATCAGTTGATGCAGGAAAACATGAAATCTCGCTGTTATGGTGATTACTAAGGCTTTTCAATGATATAAAATAAAATACCAATTGTTATTGAGCAGTTGAGACGAATAACAGTCCAATCCACACTACATATCCATAATGTATAAATTATCAGGACAGCAAGGCCTTTTCGGGGAGGGGTCAGCATAAATTATGGACTTAATTGGTAAATAATCAACCAAAATAAAGTTTACAAACTTTTTTTTTATTGTTGTCAATGTATACAATACAGTGGCTTGTATGTCTTCTGTGAGCATATCCACAGTAATGACAAAAATATGCTTACAACATACCAGAATGATAGACAAACAGTATGATTGAATAGTCTTGGTTTCTTTGTATAATGGCAAACTTTTTGCACAGTACTGGGGCTTCAATAGAATGATTTTAGCTCACAACCATTTTTACCACTTACGTCGACATTCAGGGGGCTTGGTCCAGCTGCCAGATGCAGTACACTGTCCTCTTGCGTTGCCTGTGACTACAAATGGAGGCAGGCACTTGTAGGTCCCACCGAGACCAAACTCTGTGGTATTCCCTCTGACATACTTATCATAGACTATTATCCCGAACTCTGGGATGGGAGCAAGACCACACATCACAGCTGAGGGAAACAAGTTGGAAAACGATATCATTTAGCTTATTTTGGATGTACTCACTCAGGCCTGCAGACATGCTTTGTAACTACAGGTTCAGGCACAGTCTGTCACCATCCCTAGATCCCATGTTTATTTTAGTACCCGGTTCCGGCTGTGACACTACAATCTAGTGTGCATTATATATTATTAGAGACAATTTCTCCTTCAATTTGTTGTTTAATAAAGAAAAATATATACTCGTCTGAACAAATAATAACTTGACAATTAAAATGCAAGAATACATTTAAGATGAATGTGTGAAGCAGTTTAAAAAAATTAAAAATAAAGGTCAACTCATTCTTTGGAGTGTAAAGTGCCATACAGTATACAGTATACGAGTATACACACGCTTGCATTGGGGTGTCGGGGTGCTCCATGATCCATCTTCTTGGCACTCAGAACTGTTGTGACCATGCAAGATGTACCTGTATGGACAGGTCTTGGATATTAAAGCCAATTCAATATTCGCATGTATTCTACTGTAATCTGTTAAACAAAATAAGATAGACAAATGATGTTCCCAGCATAAAAACATATACCGTAGCTCCATCCACGCAGATCATATTTTGCTCTAACTCTGGGAAATTCCAGACTGTGATTGAGTTAAAGCTGTCCTTCTTTCCTTACCCCTCATTGCAAGTGTAGCTGATTATATTCTTATACTCAGTTTGATGGAAACTTTCAAGCTGAACCTCTCCATTATACATTGTGTGTGGATAGGGGCATCTGACTGCTGTAGGAGAGACATTTAAGACATGTTTACTATGCAGTCCATGTACATTTAGCAACATAAAAGACCATAGTTCTATGATATACTGTATATAGACTATTATTATATTGATATTTTTATTTAGATATACTGTAGATTGACAATAGATAAGAGTCTATTGCCCTCTGCTCTTTTTCCCTCTACAACAAATCTCTTCTCCAAAAATAGCTAATCTACAAGGTCACAACTTGTTACAAATGTCCACCCATTCCTTGCCAAATGTTAGCCCATTATGACATTGACATGCCCAGAGTCAGGATGCTAGCTATGGTTCATGCAGTGAAAACCTTTAACTAGGGTAAGTAACTCCAAATTATGCTACGATAACTGTACCACCAATGAAGTGTCAATATCATTTGGGTTTATTGGAAACAAATGAAGACCTACGGTCGCACTTGAGGTCAGTTTTGGTCCATAGTCCGGTGTTGGCACAAACAATAGTTAGAGAACTTGTGGAGATGCTGTAACCTGGTTTACAGGACAGGGTTATCACAACACCTGGGTTGGAGATTCTCTGGAGCCCTTCTGCAATAGCATTGTCTGGCAGGACTGGCCTACCGCAATCTGCCAAGACACACAATAAGGCCTAATGTACTTACACTCATATGGACCGTGCATCGAATGATTTTGGGTAGGCAACCAGGCCTGGTGGAGACGTGTGCTCAGAGGAGCATACTTTTGTAGTTAGTTATATTATTTCCTATGAAATAATAATCTCTCTCTCTCTCTCTTGATAACTGGATTCAATCAAATTAAAATGCATAGTAGAGCTTATAGAGGATACTGTATAATGATGTAAAATAATAAAAACATAGTACATTAAAATACTCTTTGACCATTAATTAGTTCTTAGACACACTAACCGGTAATAAGGCAACAGAAGGCAATAATGCAATAAAGCAAAGCAAATGTAATCTGTTGAACTGCCATAAGGCTTTGCTTTTTGTCAACGAATACCAGTAATGATAATATTACCCTTGGATGTCACAGCAGTGAAGAAGGCAAATGGGCACAAGAGAAGCAAAGCAGTCGTGTGTCCCATCATCAGGGGCTCAGAAAAGTTCTGTTCAGCTTCACTTCCTTTGTTATTTGTCTGCCTCTGTCCCTGATGTTTGTGTTTCTGTTGAATTAAACCGTTAAGTGTAGGCTCAAGTAACAGTCTATTGATTTGTACTCTGTTTACCAGCAGCAGTCCGCAACCATGGTACCATTTACTGGAAGTGAAAGTTTAACAGTGAACTTCCCCTTGCTGCAATAATTGTTACAAAATAAAGGGGGACAGGGGGCTGACATCTGCTAAACACACTTCTTCAGAACTCACAAGTTGAACAGCATTGCTCTGTTGAGGAAGAACTACATCCTCTTTTAAAGGACCTACAACATAAAACTTTTTCAAAAATGTTGGTGTTTTTTGGGCTCCCCTATGTGTTTTCTATGCCCACAAATACACAATTTTGAACAATCAGGCTTTCACATCATATGGAAATTGCTCTCAGGAACAGCTCAACTGATTTGGTCGTATGCACGATGCCATCAGTGTCACCCTACTGGCATGGAATTAAAACAAGCCTGGTTTTACCTAGCATCAATATTATAATGACTCAAATATTAAATAATCTTCATATCAGCGCTCCCACTAACTCAGGACATTGTGGTACTGCAGCTAAAACTGCTTCAAAGTACAAAAGAAATGACTGGTTATATCAGAGTGGTTTGAGGAACATAGACACACAACAGTTTTAAAATGCATGTTATTTCTGCTTTAAATCAGTGGTTCTCAAATTGACCCTTACAGGTCTATAACTCTCTCTGTCACTCACGCACGCACGCACACACACACACACACACACACACACACACACACACACACACACACACACACACACACACATAAGGTTAGGATGTCAACATGATGAAATAAAGTTATTTTAGATATCACTCTATGCAATTGTATACCACCTAGATCAAACGTTATGTTAACACAATTTTTTAATGAGACACATCTTGTATTGTTTTTATGTTGGTTTTATTAAGGCAGTATTCATGTTCCAGTCTACCCTGGTTCTTTATGTTGGCATTTCAGGCTGCGAAGCGGTAATATGTGACATTATGCAGGTGCTACTGCACTAGTGGGGCCTTCAGGAGGTGCGGCACACATTCTGATCTCTGATGGAAGCGTTTTCGCCCTTAGGTTATACACCGTCTTGCCTGGTTCTGGAAGGAAACGAATGCATTAAGAAACATCTTGACGTGTATAGCCTAATAAGACGGTGGCAGTAGTCAGTGTGAGGTTTCTCAAAGAACATCTCTAAACCACACATCAGTGCTGAGTATTTGGGGGGAATTGTCCAGTCCACCACATATTATTTCAAAATGTTTACTTCCATAAATCCTGTCAGCAATCCAAATCACCCCCTGTGGGACTACAAAGGGATTACTTTGAATTATGTGAACAGAGGCTCACCTTCAAAGCACTCTGGGATGGGGAGCGTTCCATCGTTGCAGACGCTGGCCACAGGGTAGCCGCATTTCTCGCTTCTGTTCAGACAGTAGAAGACAACAGGCTCCTTATGAAGGACTCGGTTTGGTTTCAGATCCGCAATCCAGAGCTTCTTGCCATTGTAGAAGATGCGTCCTCTTTTAATACCGACTGCACAGGGGGCTGTGGGGAAAATGGCTAAAATGAGATTTTCTTTTCTTTTTTTCATGAATTCAGCCGACTAGAGTATAGACTAGAGTATAAGACAAACATAACTTGACTACATCAACTTCCTCAAGTTCCCCCAAGTTGAATATGTGGGTAATTCAGTTTGAGATTTTAACTTGCTTAGTTATCATAACAAAGCACTCTCTTTCTGCTACACCAAATAAGTAATAATAGCAATAATAGCTGCTAAACTTGTTATTTGCGTTTATATTGTCACAATTCATATTACCTTGCAAAACTACATCTCACTCTAAATCATATAAGCCTAATTTATTTGGTTAAAAGGTTTGATTATATTTCTGCCCTACAAAGCCAAAGTGCAGTAACTACGTTTTTGGACACCAACTTATTTGTGTATCCCACGGGTCAAATGTAGCCTCGGGTAGCCAGACTTATCTGCCTTTGCAATACAAATTGCCCAAGGCAGATAAGGTCAAATGAGCCCTCGTGATTTTGACGGATAAGCAATTACCTCAAGAACAATTACATAATATCACTTATGCCGATTCCTCATTGGCCGCAGGCTGACCAGTTGAAACACTTTTAAACCCATTTATCGGTTACTTTATTTAGGCACTATAGTGTAATGTGATTGCTGATTGTCCCTTGACTCACCCCTACAGATTGGTTGGTTGGACCAGTTCCCTGAGTTCTGGCACTGTATCTCAGCATCTCCTTCCAGAACATAGTGCTCATTGCAGGCGAACTTGACCTTCTCCTTATAGCCATGTTCCCGCATCACAGCGAAGGTGATAAAGCCATTTGGCATGGCTCTGGGGATTGAGCAGCTCACATCTGTGTGGAGAAATTGAGTTGAGGGCTTGAGGCATTTCTGAATGCCACTCTTAGGAATGTATCAACGAGTGAAAAAAGATTTCTTTCCACCAAATAATGAATGACAGAAATCAAACATAAATGTGAAAAAGGAACTTTATTATTATTCTTTTTTATATAGGCTACCTACCACGACATACTGGTGGCTCAGTGGCATTTCCATCAGCCATGCAGAAACCCCTCTCGTAGCTTGGTGCTTTGGGTGAGTTGCACTCATATGTCCAGCCTTGCCCATAGATGGTGTTGGTTCCAACAACTCTCTTGTCATGGATGATTCTGCCATCTCTTGGTGGTTTAGGCAGAGGACAGTTCACAGCTGCATGGGGGAACAAGAGGTTAATCTGAATTTAAACTGGGGAACCTATCCTGATGCAGGAATAAAGCAACATTATTTAAACAAAATATATCATGCTTGTATTTATACTGTATCCCCCCAGGGGAAGTCATGCTCTATTGTCATTCTCAACCTTTTCAGGCTGTGACCCCCAAAATGTACATATTTAAACTGGGGACCGCACACCCTGACAAGCACTTGAACTGAGGCATTCAATTTTGTTTGACTCGGTTCCCACATAAATATTGTTATAATAGCAGATCGACAAGCTCACAACGCCTCGCAATGTGAGGCGTTGTTATCTTGTAGATCAGATGTTTTCACAATTCTTGGATCTTTCTTAGATTATTTCACAATTTGCTTCACACCTATTCTTACTGACTTTGTTCTCAAACCCCAATCTGAAATTGTATTTATGACTAGAAGATAATCAAACCTGGGGCAAAGAGTAACTGAAAACTATTAAAGTATTTAAAAGTATTTTTGTTCAATACCTCTGCAAAGGGGTGGTGGGTGACTCCAAGTACTATCATGTAGGCAACTGCTTTCATTGGCTCCTTCCATGACATACCTGAAGGGGAAAAAATGCGTTTTGGTCTAAATGAATATTAAAAACCAAACCACTGTCACAGGCTAACTGGATTGGCTGATTCAATAAAGTAGGTTAGCCACTTTAAACCTGCCATCCAAATGTAGGGCCTGCTATTATAGACAAACAATGTTCAACAGATTACAAGTCTATAACTCAGAGAGTTCTGTATACTATCAGAGTTATAATTCAGTGTCCATTTGGTTCCTAACTTTCAATCATTTACTGACGTCCCCATATGGAACTCCCACAAGAAGACCTGGGGGTCCCTGGGGGTCCCCAGATCCCACTCTGAGAGCCACATATAGTAAAGTGAGCTTACCCGTCGTCACAAGTGTAGTTGAGCACAGTCTTAAAGGGAACCTCTTTCCTCCCCATTGCCAAGGGCTGTAGTGGCTTGGGGATTGAGCACACCTTGGCTACCAGAAAGATGATGGTTACGACAATGTATTAAAGCCCAAACCACACCAGTTGCAAATTGTTGCAAATAATCGCAACTAGTCGCAACAAAACAGTTTTAAGGTCAACCACACAAATGCAACTCCTTGCAACAGACATTGGGGATGGTTGCAAGTAGTTGCGTGACGAATCATTGGTGCAGTATGGGCTTAAAGAACAGTCCACTCAATAAAACCTTTATTTAACGATTACTTAACCAGGCAATTCGTCATCTAGTTCAGTTGAAGATTTATTTTTAAAATTATATAACCATGTGTATTTATAATCAGATTGTATTAATGTGGAGTTTCATATATTATTTGTGTATTTAAATATTTAATTACGTATTACGGAGACCGTCGCAGATTACTATGAAAACCTGCAAAAGCTGTCAGTCTGTCAGTCATTCCACCATATATGGCTGTCAGTCCCTCACGCCTCGTGACACGTCAGGCCACCATGTATGGCTGTCAGTCTGTCATGCCTCGTGACACACTCCATATATGACCGTCTCCATATACATTAAGACTGGATCATCACCTAGATCTGCATATATGGAGCCGGCCAGCATCTCCGGCCAGCAACTCTACATCTGACCTCAAACCCTTAGATATATGGAGCTGACCTGTTCTGACATTCCATAATTGATCCTTCTCCATCCGTCCTTCCTCTTCGATGTCTCCCTTTTGACTGAGGCCTGTCCATTCAAACTCTAGACGGACCTGCCCCAAAGTTATTCGTGCAGCCGCGCCCGGTTCTCAACAGGCCCGTAAATTACCGCCCGGTCCTACCTGGGCCCTCATCAAACCCTGTACACTCAAGACACTGCCCCCACTACCACCCTTAAATCTCCATATATGGAGCTGACCTGTTCTGACATTCCATAATTATGTTGATCTGACCTCATCAAACCCTGTACACTCACGTTCCATATATGGCCAGACCTCATCAAACCCTGTACACTCAAGACACTTCCCCCGCTGCCACCCTCCATACGTAGAGCTGACCTGTTCTGACGTTCCATAATTATGTTGTTCTGACCTCATCAAACCCTGTACACTCAAGACACACTCCATATATGGCCAGTATTCATTCCATATGTTGATCCGACCCCCTCATGACAAAGCGCCAGTGCTCGCCCAGCAGTCTGCCGTCACCCAGGCGGATGCGTGCAGGGGCGAGGTCGCTCCTCGCCCTCAGGGCGTCTTACTGGTTATGTCCAGCTCTTACTAACACATAAATTGTGTTTAATAGCTGACTTGCTGAAAACCTGCAATTAGGTTGTAAGAGTCACTCACGGGCACATGTTATGTCTGACGGCGTCCACTCTCCTGTGGCAGTGCAAGACATCCTCCGAGGGGATGCTGTGGAAGGTGTGTACCCCGGTTCACACTTAAGGGTCACCTCCTCGGCCACCTCATACACACGTTTTAGGGTTGACTCGTCAATGCCATCACTGATGGGCGGGCGGCCGCATACTGAGGGAAACAGAAAAAACCTTTAGTCACTTAAGAAGCCATATACTGTATTATACTAACTGTACAACAACAAGATCTGCACGCTTACAATGCATTGCCATGCGAGTATATGAGGTTGTAGATCAGCTATTTTCAGTACTTAACCCATTTAGGACTACTGCTGATTCTAAAAACACCTTCTAATTCCTGATCTAAAAAAGTTTTTACATTTTCTCAAAATGTGGGAAATGTGCCTATTATGGCAATGTGGCTAATGAAAATAAAAACAAACGATCTGTAAATGTTTCATTTAGGCCACAAATGTTTTGTCTTGGAGACTCCACAGTCTGCACCAATTTTTGTACGCTCGCTTGTGGAGAAGAAGTTGCAGACATCATGGAAAGTGTGTTGATTTAACATAGCCTACCCTCTTTCTCCCAATTTTGTATTAGGCTACTGCTTAAACAGACAGACCTATAGTTTCTTAGAAATTATTATTATTTTGGCAGTGTGGCTCTAAAGCAGAATTGTTCTCCATCTATTGGCGTGTGTGTGTGTGCGCGCGTGTGTGTGTGTGTGTGTGTGTGTGTGTGTGTGTGTGTGTGTGTGTGTGTGTGTGTGTGTGTGTGTGTGTGTGTGTGTGTGTGTGTGTGTGTGTGTGTGTGTGTGTGTGTGTGTGTGTGTGTGAGCACAGTAATGGAAAATAAATAAGAAAAAAAAACGTTATAACTACTCATATTAATTGCATTGATTCCAGGCTCTATTCCAAAACACAATGAAGCATTTCGAAGAGATTTATCATTACCTTTCTTAGATGTTACAGTTGTGCATAAAGCAACTTGGCAGAGGAACAGCAAAGCCAGTGTTGGAGTCATCTTTGGGGCGAGATCTCCAAACTGCACACTCTAGGTGGAAGTTACATAAGAGTGCATGATGTTCTGCTCAAGTTCCAATTTAAGCCAGAATATAGGCTCTGATTGTTTGAATCCAAAGGTCAGTACTAATGCATAATATTTGCTCAGAGTTTAACTTTGGTTTTGTACACAGCTGACACAAATGCTGAATGTACACAGACAAACAGGGGATGAGAGACTGATGTTTTACAAACACATCAAGCATTGGGATTATGCAGACCACTGTAACTAGGTTACACGTAATTTGCTGATTAAAATACAAAAGGGACAGCCTCATTGAAGGTGAACTACATTACTGGGATGAAATGGCCTCTACTGTAGATTAAAGGCTTTTTTAAGTAATCTGTGTCTAAAACTGTGTGTGTGTGTGTGTGTGTGTGTGTGTGTGTGTGTGTGTGTGTGTGTGTGTGTGTGTGTGCTCCATTTACGAAACCGTCCCAAAGTACAGAAGTACAGTACTGATATATCTACACACCAAACTAACAAGTTTTCACTGTCATCCAGGTGGAACCCGTGAATGTCCAAAACTGTTACTTTTCGGGAAATTGGATCTATGTGTTCCAATAGATCCGATGTACTTATTAATTAATTAACACAAGCTCTTGTTAATACTTTCCATTGGTTAAGTAGCAGTAGCAAAAATGGCAGATCACGATGCATTGTAGATTGGCTATTTTTGCTACTTTTGTGTGACACTTCATCATGAGATGAGATTGCATGATTGTGTAGCATTGCGCGGAAGCGGGGATTGAACCTGGAGTTCCCACTCGCCAGACCAACGCGCAACCTATCGTGCCAATAGGGCTGAGCCCGATTAAGCAGGGCTGTTGCGGGCTGGGTCTTGGCTGGGGGCTACATGCCAGTTTCAGAGTAGAGGAGAGGTTGGAATGCAATTTTGTGAGTTTCTTTAGGAATATTTGGCATGGTAAACCTAGCCTCACGTACCCAGCCTTCATCTGCCTTTGCAACGCATATTGCCCCAGGAATATTAAGTCTGGCTTCTCTCAATTGTGGGAGGACTTTACGGCCGAAATGGTGACGAGCCAACCAGATTCGTCTGGAACCAGGTTATAACCAACGAGGGCCCAGTATTCAAATATGGGGCGGGACATTGCAGGAAAAAAATCGAATACTGAGAGACAAGACTAATATCTACACAGTGATATTAGTATCGTATCGTAAACCAGTGCTTCTCAACCATGACCCCAAAATAATCATATTTGAACTGGGGACCCCCCCCCCCACAGGTTGAGAACCACTGTAGTGAGCAACCAGTTAGTCTGTAGGCCTACTCACAAATACAGTAGGCTATGTGAGAGATCATCATAGTCATGCTACCAGGCAGGCTACTATAGGGGTCACATAAACAAAAACCCAGAACAAATGCAGTATGCAGATCTGTAATGTTTAGGGCAATTACAATATGGAACACGTTACCAACTATGATCACTGAAGCACCCAGTAAGGCTAGTTTTAAGAAACTAATTTTTTTATTTTAATTGAGAAAACAAGTCCTTATGCAAGTGCGTCGGATAAATTAACAAGAAGAGTATAAAAAGACTGGAATCCAGTCTTTTCATACTCTTCCAATTTGAATGAACTGACCTGTAATTTAATGGATTGTCATGCTTATGATTATTTATTAATTTTACTTTTAATTTCTTGAATGTTTTTTTTTATTACTTTTTTATGTTATATAGAAGAACTGTTAGTGGGGTAACTTCAGGTTTAACCCTATGATTTCAGGGTAAAGGGCCGCAGTGACCAGACTGCGAAGACAGGCCAGAATCTGCTGTTGTAAAATAAATGACCTTGGCACGCAGTGTGATATTTAACCCGGTCGATGCCAAATTTTGCACACACTTGCAAAACTTCCAGAACGGCCTGTTATAGCGCCACCAGGAGGCCACTTTGTGCAAAATTGGTCTCTCTAGAGCAGTGGTAACCAACCTTTTCAAGCCCAAGAGCCCATTTTATTCCCAATTGTAAGCCAAGATCTACCACTAAAACGTGTAAACATACGACATATGTAAAACACATTTTCTAATATTAGATTTTATCCAAATTTCACGCATTTGATCTAGACGGGTTTGTTTGATTTCTCATAATCCACCCTCATTGGCTACGATTGGCTTCTAAACTTTTCAGGAGTAGCCCGCTTTGTACCCGTTTTGTACAAATCGCCACAACTACTCAACACAGCGTCTGATTGTGGTGAAACTGTGCATGCATATTCTCACTATAGGCTTTGGAAGAAATGCCACTTGACAGTTTTCAAATCAGCCTCATGGTGGCACTACAACAGGCCAAGCCGCGTCACACACACGTTTATATTGCTCCTAAACATTTTGCCAAACATCACACACACACTCCTATCCTCCTGGTGGAGACCTGTGCCCAGAAGGACACTTTTTCTAGTTAAGAGTGCCCCTCACTTCACACGTTGTGATTTTATAGTTAACCTATAGGCCTACTCAGTGTGAAAGGCCAATAACTTCTGATAATGTACAATAATAAAATGAAATGTAGCGCATCAGATGACATTTCAGATGACTTGATTACAGATGACAAATACCAACGAAGTCGCCCTTTTACCAACTTGCGCTGGGCTTACATCTGGCGGAAGTCCTCATTCCTAAAGTAACCTACGTAAGTAAATTATGCTTAAAGAGGAATTTCTCCCTAAACCTTTTTTTTTTACAAAAGTAAGTTGATAATTATTTATATTGACCAAAAATAAATATCTTTTTTAAATAAAGATATAGGGGAGCTGAAGCAGCAGAAGGAGCTGGAGCTGCTCCTGGAGGGGTCTAACGTCAGCTCACAAAAAAGGGCAAGATGCATTATGGCCCAGATATGACCCAGATATGACCAGATATGACCCAGATGACTACAAAGCTATGATCAATACAAAGCTATGAAAATGAAAGATTTATTCTTATTGGCAGATATCAAAATGATTTAACTTCACCAGCAAAGGATGCATGACATCTGAGGAAATATTAAAATAGAAAAGTGTTATAAAATTGTTTTAGGTTAATAACTTATTATTCAGCAAAACAGGCTGTGGGTATTATAGTTGGCAAAATGTTTGTATGCAATCATGCATTGTAGGCCTAAAAATGCACACCAAATCTCTTCATAAAAATAAAAATGTGACCATCCAATTCCCAGACGACCTCTCTACCCTCTCTCTGAGCTGTCTTCAAAGGTATCATGCTTTACATCTGCCTGGAGAACAACCCCTACTGATTTTGGTGGCCCCATAGCCTTTCCTCTAGCACCAGCCATAGCCCCCCCCCCCCCCACCCCATACATGGTACTTATTTCACTTCAGTGAGTATGCAAATATACTAATATGTCCTAAACTGTCCTACAATGTTATAAAAAATACATTATTGGCAAAAAATATTAATTGTTCAAGGTTGTATTAAATACTTAATTTTATTACATTATCGACTTCATAAACTCATTTTCTAAAGAAAATAAATCATTTTCATTTTATGAGCATGGTATTGTGAAAAGTCCCTTATCTTTTAGTGTTTCCTTTCCTCCAAAGCCCAAATGTAGTTGCAGGTGCGCAGTGTGTCCACATGATGGCGTTCTCATCCCAAATTCCTCCGCCGTGACCAGTCCAGCCCTCTGCAGTTGTACTACCAGGGGCCCTACCCTCCCAACCCAGCCTCCCACTGTGGATCTGACATCACCCTGCAGAGTGAGAGAAGGAGGAAGCAAAGCTGTCACTGAAAGTACTGGAGCAGACAGCCTGGATAGATATACCAAACACTCTGTCTCCACTTTACAGCCGAGTCAAGATCCACTACTCTACTCCTTCAACTAGTTGAACACAGCAAGGCTGCGCTTCTAAAAAAAAAGGTGCCCGTTGGATTTAAATACGGAACGAAAAGAGAGCAATAATAACGCTTGTTTCTGTTTGTTTGTTTGTTTGTTTGCTTGCTTGTTTATTTGTTTGTTGTTGTTTTTGTTTGTTTTTAAGCCATGGCTGATAGAAGCTCAGATGAGTCGGACCCGGAGAGGGAGAACAGGTTCGCCCGCAAAGGTGGTTTTAAGCAAAAGAACGTCCACGAAGTCAAGGACCATAAATTTATAGCGAGGTTCTTCAAGCAGCCGACTTTCTGCAGCCACTGCAAAGACTTCATCTGGTAAGCGCATTGGAATTCAATTCATACTTCCACCGTGCGAGTCGTGCGACGTTTGCCAAAAATAACTAATCTTCAAGCATGTTTAGGCTTGTACAGATGAGTTGTTTTTTTGGCGAGCGACACCGCCCTACTACGGAGTATAAAGGCTCTACTACTCTAAACTGCCTGTTGAATACTATAGCTGCTGACTGTGTGTGCACGATTATGTAACTGCTACTATAACTCCCCCAAACATGTTGGAACACTAAAGCGAATTATCCATCCAAATAGCGACGTTCTTATGTTGTCACAAACGTGATGAGTGAGCGATAAAATCTGCATACCAGATGAGACAAGACAACTGTTGCAGGCTTTAAATCCTGAATTGGTCTTGAATGACTGAAGGACAACTTCGTCGTAACCTAGCTCGTCCTCTCCGATCATGTTGTGTGAATATTAAACAGTAACCTACGTATGCATTACTTGATAACAAATTTAAGGCACTGCCCATTGTTGCAGCAGGCCCAATCCCTTAAAAAATGAGAGAGAGAGAACTGCATATTCTATTGGAATTAATAGCTAAGGCATATGCATGGTTTCGTTTGAAAGGGAAGAAGGGACGCACCCATGTTTACAACCCCCGCTGTGGAAGGAAGGGGGTGTGTTCTAATTGGTTTACAGTTTTAATAATTCTGCAGGACAACCTATGGCCAAGATAATCCCACTCCTGTGTGTGTGTGTGTGTGTGTGTGTGGCGACATTCATTGGCACACATAGCCTACTGTAATTTAATACACAAAATGTACAAACTTCCAACTTAACATTTTTGTTTTGTTCCTTGATAGATTCTATTATAATGATCCTTGATTTTTCTTTCACCCTATTATACTTCAGTTAATAATGTGTGTGTGTTGCTGTGTTTCAAGCTGCTCGAATGTAAGTGTCCCTAGTGGGATCCATAAAGTAGTTTGAAGCTAAATTAGAAGTTGATTGCACACTGGTGCACACTGCACCTGTGTTCATTTTAACCACTTCCCTCCTGTCCTGCTTTTGAATTTCACCCAGCTACTGTAGATACTGCACTAGTTAGAGGCAATTGTAAAATGTTATGTAAAAACACACACACACACACACACACACACACACACACACACACACACACACACACACACACACACACACACAGTATGTAAGTCATTATTGTAAAATCATCAAAGAAACATAAAACACACTGTAGCTCACTTTTGAACCCTTTATTTTGATTCTGCTCTGTTTTCACAGGGGATTTGGAAAACAAGGATTCCAGTGCCAAGGTAAAGGACATCCAGAGAAATGGTTGCACTCACTGTGTGTGTGTGTGTGTGTGTGTGTGTGTGTGCGTGTGTCTACATTTTGTTAAAACAACAACTAAAATTAACAAAATAGTTAAAGGGTTTCAGTGCTACAGTATATGCTGATAGTAATCATTGCTATACTAGAGCATGTTCAGCCACACATGTCTCTACACCTCTTTAATACACAGAAATACTGTTGTGTATACCAGGCTATCAAACAGAAATGCTTCCATTCTTTTGATTTGCTACTGTCCTTCTTTCTTTTAGCCTGTCTTTCTCTCTGTGCTTCTCAGGATAGCAAGCTTGTTGTTTAAACAGCCCACGTACGTACAGGAGGAAATTTATGGCATTTGGTTGTCTGTGATTATGATTCAGTTTGTCTGTTATAAAAGCGGAAAAGCCTCTGATTGCCAAGCGAGATAGCCTAAATATCAAGGTAGTCCACATGTTGGCCATAAACGTATGGTCAAATAGGGGAGTTGCTGCTGAATATCTTGCAGAGATGGTGACATTGCAGTATATTTATGGCACATAGAGCTGAAAACAAAGTAGTAGAGAAGGAAAGTGGAAGAGGGCATGCAACTGGAGTCGGACATAAAGCTCTTACCAAACTCAGCCTGCTATTGCTAACAACATGGACAAAAGACAATTGTCTTTTGTCAACCCACTCCTACGTCACAACTGCATAAGTTCTAATGTGGAAACTGTTGTGCTTGCCAGCTTTTACATTTTGGCTCAGAGTGCTCAGGTAGCTGTGCAGATGATGTCAAAGAGATGTTTCCCTTGGATATGTTTTTTTTTTTTTGCAGATGAAAACCATATGTTATACACACTGGAACACATTGAAATTCTTCCTTGTATTCAATTATGTAAGGTTGTGGTAAAGGTTGCATTGTTAGAGAGAGAAAAAGAGAGTGAATGTGAATTGGACTGCGTTATACACCATCAGAGATGCCACGCACAAGTGGTGCACAAGTGTATTATTTTCATTTTTCTGAGATGTAGCACACGGAGGCTTGACTGTCACTGTACCCACCTTTTCCACAATGGATATGCTAACAAATCCACCTTTTTGGGACAAAGGTGAGAACTGAGAAGTAATCAAGGTTCTTTATTATTTGTCTCCCGAGGAAGAAATTTGTCTTAGACAAAGGGCCCGCATGCAAGCGTAGCCCTTATGTCCATGTCGCCTGAGAAGTAATAGCCTTTCTATCGAAGGAAACAGAGTTTCTACTGAAAAATACCTGTCTGTCCATCAATTATTAAACCAAGGTTGTTGGAAGTGAGGGTCACAGCAACAGTCTCTGACTGTCAAGCCCTGAATGAAAAGAGAAAGGTGATAAACTAGACAGTGGCCTTTCCCTAACTAGAGTGACATTTAACTTTCAAGCCTATACTGTAAGTGTCTGCTTTTCTAGAAATAGTGTGTCATTCACTGCTGTGGCAATTATACAGTATGTTATCTCATCTTAGGTGTAGTTTATGTCCATAGAACTATTGTTGGACACTTTGATCAGATTGACATGTCTTGGACTACATTTTTATAATATCGTGTCTTGATCTTGAATTTATAGGCCAGTCAGAATCCCTAATCCAACAGGGAACGATAGTAATATGATTTCAGCCTGGTGCGAGGTCAAAGTTTGAAAGAGGGACAAGCCTATCAGCATCTACCTTACCTCAATGGTATCTGTGTTTTGAACCTGCATCTTATCTCTACCCCCTGAGGCCAGACCTATTACAGCAGGATCCTATTTCCAGGCTCTGACATGCAGCGTGTGTGCAGGTGTCTCAAATCACTAATAAACTGTCGCTGTATTTGAATTCATGCAATCTGTTCCCGCGTCACTCAGTTCTCAGTATCTACTACTGTACAGATCCTCAATCCAAATTCAGGTTATTTTTAGATACTTTAGGCTAACCTTGTTGTTTCAACATTGCCTGGCTTTGCATTCATTTAGTTACTTGATATTTGCCCTAGGGACCTGCACACTTGTGCACAGTCTTGTGGGGCCATTTAGGGCTCAAATTAGTTCCCATCGTTCAGGGAGTCGGTACATGTGTAAGGAAGGGAGATTAGACTTGTCCATGCACCCTGGGCATTTCAATCAGTGTCCGACATCATGGTATGAACTGAACTCTAATCACCACCACCGGCACCAATACCAATCTATCTATAGATAAATGATAACCATCTTGCTCTGTCAAGAAGCCAGTCTCTCCCACAAGACAGGCAACAAATATTGGCTGAAACATGAAACAACCAATGTTGACAAATTAAGAACATTCTTTTAACAAGCATAACACAGAGGATCCTTGATAATAAGATATTAGAAAAAGAAAGAAAGAGAGATCTTGTCATGCCAAATAATGTTTCTATGAGATGGATAGAAGGAATTAATTATCATTTAAATGCTCCACTTAATGCAGTGTTATCCTGGCCTCCACACAAATATAATGAAGAAGGAATCAATGGGAATATAATTCAGTTAATTAAACTGCTGGCTTTGAAAAGGACTCCCCGGTTTTAAGTGTGGGAGGCTAGGCTTCTGAAGTGTATCTCTCGACTCGTATATACTGTATGCACACATCCAATTTATGTAATAGCATCTAAGAAACTGTGGGGACTGCACACTGTGCACAGCCCCGGAGAAAATCGATAGGAGTTGAAGAATGTAGAAAGGATGTTATTTGAACTCGTCCTTCTTTGGCAATTAGTACTCTCTTAGTAATCTCTCTCACTTTCCCCAATCTCTTTCTCTTTGTGAATGTCGTATGCAAAGATAAAATCACTTCAGAAGACATTGCCACTACAAAAAGAGTAGCTTGTATGAGCTAGACTCCAGTCAGAGTTGACATGGACCCTCACTGACAGACAAGTGAATTGTAACAGACCTTACCATTACTGTGGGTTATGTGAAGGTTACATTCCAAGAGCTGGAAGGTGCACGGTAGAATCCAGTATTCAACTATGACAGTTAAGAGTTAAAGAGTTAACACACAGATTTTGCTGTGAGGAGCGGGCATTGCTCAACCAGAACATTAAGCACCACCTTTAGATATACTAAAGCGATATGGCAGGAGAAGAACCTGTGGCATATTATGAATATTGTGATGATGACTAGTGGTTGTTGTTAGGAACTCATCCTCACAGACAGCAGCAGGCCATGCTATTACAGACTCTTACATTGAGAACATGCAAGAAGCGCCAAGTCAATAAACTGATGTATTATCCCATGCCAACCACTATTACTGATGCACATGTGGTCTAGGATGACGGTGGAGTGTTTGGTGTTTGGACAGCACTCACCGCATCCTGCTGCATATCCACTATGGTGGTATCTCAACAATGACACTGTTGACATAACAGCCTATGGAAAGGTAAACTCTGTTAATGTCATACGCTCCAGCCTCCCGCCTATAGTAAATTGCTCTTGTTGCTTAACCGTTTATTATTATTTCTGGATCTGGTTGGCCTGTCTCCCTTCCATTAGCACAATTCACATCTGTCATTAAAGGCATTCAGTGTGAATTGTAATTGGGACAGAGGTAACCCATGTGAAATCTTGGTGTTAAGTGATTCATTGAATACTAATTATTAATGAATTGGATCAAAAACCGGAACATCAACATAGATAGACATAAAATACAACAAGCTCATGATGTAACGCCTTCAAACTAGCAAGAGGTTTCTATAAAGTAGTTATAGACAATGGAAGAATGGATGGTGGCACAGTTGGTAGTGCTGTCGCCTCACAGCTAGAAGGTCCTGGGTTCGATTCCCGCTCGGGACGCTGTGGGTGCTGGCGCCGTGTTTCCTCCTCCGCGTCATCAGTGCCCATACCGGAAGGCGGGGTTGGCGAAAGGGCCTTTCTGTGTGGAGTTTGCATGTTCTCCCCGTGTCCCCTAGGGTAGGTACCCTCACAAAAAACATGCAGTAATCCTGTTCACTAAACTGCCTCCCCCTGGCCAGCCGGGGTGCCTGATGGAGGGGAAAGGAACTGGTTGGAATAACGTGTTCCTTCCATGCGCTACGTCCAACCAGGGAAACTCCCCCCTGTCAGGTGTAAAGGAGCAACACTCAGGCATGAAGGAAGCATGAGTTCAAGTACGTTGCTCTCCCCTTGTCCCCCATATATGGGGACTAGGTTGGTGGAGGGTGTGTAGAGCCCAGGATCACATTAGATGATTGACACAGGGGTGAAAAATGGGTTACAAAATCGTGGGATAAAAATATATATAAAAATAAATGATACAGTATAAGCAAGATCAGATCATGAAACTAATAATAGTATTGATAACAGTGGCATAGAACTGTCTTTCCTCTGCTGTTTTATCTTCTTGCCTATGAGATGTCACATAAAAAAAGCATACGGTAATGCAGTTTACTGATGGGCACAGCTTTAATATTGCAAATGTTTACAATGTGAAGCGACAAGTGAGGTCAGATTTTAGTGTTGACAAATCATATCGCGTAATTTGAGTTGGTGTTCGGGTGTACAGACACCTGTTCTGTCCTTGTCTCTGCCTCTTAGGTTTTTGCCGTTTGTATAGAACTCGTTTGCAATGTATTTGTGTACTTATATATCTAGGAGAATGCCTTTAATATAAAATCCATTACCGGACCTGTAATTGATAGCAATATCAACATGAAATGGTACCTCAGGTTTCACCCGCCTTTCTTAAGCTTTTTTCCCCTTTCCTTTGTTTGTTTGAGTTTATGTTAGAAATTGAGGTCATAATGAACACTGTGCCTGACCTGTAAGCCACAGACTGTGCACTGGCTGTTTATGTAATAGCCTGTCAGGCCAGAATTCAGCTATTGACTATTATTATTGCCATGAAAACACAATACCTTAATATTAAGCTATGCTGACAACATTCCTGACATGGTATGGTCCAAAGACTCTTGGAAGGCCTAGAATACCAAACACATTCCCTGAGGGTTCACCTTAATGCATTGGATTCAAACCATCAATTCAGCCACTGTCAGAGCTTTGAAATGTAGACCGACCAGTGCGACCACCCAACTGCCTCACCCTGCTATCTCCTGTCACCGATTCTATCGCTCTTTTTTTTCTCTATATAATAATAATATAACAATGTCTGAGAGCCAGACTGACTACACTTTTCTGCAACTGATCCTGGTTTTAAACCACCCAAAGATATTTTAATGCATGTATATATGCAAAATACGATAAGGGTATCGCAACAGGCCCACCTTTGCAGGTACTCGCTCCTGCGCCATCTGTGAGCCAGTGGCATTGCTCTCTCCGTCTCTCCTTCCCTCAAGGCACCGACGGGACTCTGCATGGCAGGGGCGTCCTCCTCCCTGAGCCAAGACTAGGCTTGACCGCATACCTCAAATAGACAGGAGTTGGGTGGCTTCAGCAGGTTATCAAATGGGCACCCCCCTTCACTGGTGTTTCGTTGATTTAAGCCCCTGACACCTCGGAGGGGCTCAACGGCAGATCCAGCGTCCTGGCTCTACCCCCGCTGAACACCACCCAACTCTATGTCTTTAGTCCTTCAGCTCTGCCACTGCACCTCTCTTTGTGTTATTATATATATATATATATATATATATATATATATATATAAGAAATAACATAACATATATAATATGTTACATATATGTTATTTTATTTCTTCTATTATATTACTTCTTTGTCCCACCATTCCTGTCTCTCTGATCGCGATCACTGTCCTAATCAAATAAAATTGGTAGCACGGTGGTGCAGTCGGTAGTGCTGTCGCCTCACAGCTAGTAGGTCCCAGGTTCCCCAATGTTCTCCCCTCCGTGCCATTAGCGCCCATATCGTAGGTGAGGTTGGTGAAAGGGCCATTCTGTGTGGAGTTTGCATGTTCTCCACATGTAATCCTAGTCTATACTGAGAGACTAGGATCGCCCTGGTCAGCCATAGCACCTGATGGAGGAGCAAGGAACTGGTTGGAATAACGTATTTGTTCCATGCTCTATGTCCCACCGGGGAAACTCCCCCGTAGCTTAGGCAATGCTCTATATGCATCCAACCCTTCCGCGTTCAACTCGGGCTGCCGCTGCACTTCCAGTCGCCAGCCAACTCATTGATAGTGGACGTATGGTTGTGATTTTATAGGAAACAAAAAAAGTTCTATAAACCACACTATTTCATTTGATTATTTGATGTCGTGGTTTTTCATAGTTTGTATTATTTGTGTGGCGACGACATGATGACATGAGTTAAAAACTAAAATTTCCTTTTAAAAACGGTGTGCGTGCGTGCGAGAATTCATCTATGTATAGTACTGCTCATTGGTCCCCTGAAGTAGACTGCTGCTCACAGTGCTCATGTTCCGTTTACATGATACCCTGTCTTTCTAGTCTCTCTGTGGTTACGCTGTGATTGCTGACAATGCAAACATGAGCCATCGTGTCTCAGGATTGCTGGGATACAGAAGATGGCGAAACAAAAGCCACCCTTTTTGTAATATTCATCTTATCTATAAAAGCAACACGTGTGTGTACGACTGTACGTACGTCTGTAATCCACATAACTCAAGAACTGTTCGCCCCACCGACTTCAAATTTGACACACATGTTCCACACCAACACAGGGAGTGCAGTGCCCGGCGTCGAGTCCGTTGGATAGCCAGTTGTCCAGAACCAGCACGAAAGCCTCTGCCTGGGCTGTGGACCTGATCACCCCTATATCTCCATATATGGAGCTGGCCTGTTCTAACTTCTGACATCACAATGCTTGTTCTGACTCCATATTTGGGCATGCCTGACAAAGAACTCCATATGGGCATAAAAGTGGGACAGTCATAATAACTGGGTGGGGGCATTCATTTCCAAATCATTCCAAATAGGCCAGTGCCCAATGGGCACCGCTCTAATATGTTTAATGCCAGAAAGTTGATGCCCCGCTTTTGACGGAGAAAAAACAAAAATATATATTTTATACACAGTTCAACAGATAACAAGAACAGGAATTAATCGTTGTTGCAGTGTGTGTTCCCTGATGGACGACAGGAAACATTTTCTGTCCCTGGAGTGGTGGGTGTAGAAATGGGGGACTAGGGGGTTGATGATTGGTACCAGTGCCCTAGTATGGCTTTCTCATGATTAACCTTTATTTAAAAAAAAAAAATTGCATTACAGACTGAACTTTAAAATGATGTTGTGACTGAAGCATCTCCAAGCTTGTAGCTTGATGCTACAAGCTTGGAGATGCTTCAGTCACAAGCAGCCACCATAAGTCAATCATTATGGTTATCCAGTGCCACAAATTTGCCTCGTTAATCTTTCTTAAACCTCCTTTTTACTAGTCCTGATTCCTGACATGAGTGTACTGAAATTGAATTTCCCCAGCTCTCTCTGGCCTTGTGTCCAGACTGTAGTTCTTGAGGATTCATATTGCAATATAGATGTAATTCAGGGCTGTGATTTGCAGGATTCGCCAGTAGTGCCAGTAAGAGAAGCTTTATAGAGATTAGTATACAATGTCAATACCCTGTCTGGGAGTGCCTGTCCTGCATAGTTACTTCTGCTGCTGCACCAGCAAATCCCTGGCAATAAAACCGCTTACCTCTAAAAGCCCGTCGAGTTTACAAAGGTATGGCATGTGGATCCACATACACCAAAGAAAGTTGTTGAGAGCTCTTGTCCATCCCTACTTAACTAACACTTTCAACCCAGAACAAATTTTGTATCTCCCCATGTTGTCTTAACGGTGTCAGAAACAAAGTGGCATCACCATTAACTGAGATTATGCTCAGAGACTTCACAACATCTGGCCACTATGTTTTGAAACTCAGTGTTCCAGCCCTAGCTTAACCACATGCACCTTAGCATCCATATTCTGGGCATATCATAAGGCTAGAGAACTGGATGAATATTCTGCAAAAATAAATGAACATTCAGCAAACAAAGTATGTAGATCAACAATTTTGGCCATTTACAGTGTGTACAACAAACTATATATTTAATACTTTACAACTTTAGTTATACTAAACTTTAGTATAACCACTATATAGTTTGTTGTACACACTGTAACTAAAGCACCAATAACGAGGTTTTCTGTGTAATCATGGACACAACTGAGATCCCTGTTATTGGCTGTGAACGCATCTGTAGTCGATTTATCCGTCTCTTTATCTGTGTATATCAAAACTTCAGGACTAACCTCATGACTCATGTTGGACAACTTGAAAGCCTGTCTAGACATGCTCATATCAACTTTTTATTTACAAGCATCTGCTTCTACCTGCTTTTATCCGCTTCTACCTGCTCACACTTACACCTATTGTCTATTGACATATATTTTTAAGATAGTTTGTATCTTTACTGTTATTGTTTTATTGTGATGTTTTATTATATGGTGTTTGAAACAAATAAAAATAAAAACTAAGGAACACATCAAATGATTTGTTATCTCCAACACAACTTTATCTTGTTTCACCTTTACAACTGTATCCATAGACAAATCCTTGCATGCCTCCAGATAATGCCTCCATAATTCTGTTGCCAGGTTATTGGAAGTCATAGACTACTTTTTTCTCCCCCTTCCCTCACAAGATAGCCTGACAAACTACGACTGGCGAAATTATTCTCATCTTTCAAATAAAATAATATCTCAAGAGACAGTGAGATAGTTTTACTACACACACACACACACACACACACACACACACACACACACACACACACACACACACACACACATTTATTTTGATTAGTATGTGAAGGCCTATTATTGTTTAAGTCATTTATGATCACTCTTGAAAACCTTTAAATGTTCTCATGTAGTAGAGTTTTGTCTTTGGACCACTGGAAGATTAGCTCTGTGACTTAGTGCTCAAAATTCCAAAAATATCTGGACTGTGCACTAAACAATACTGTACCACACAGTACAGTATGCATGTGGATATTATTACATCATCTAATGCCATGCCTTGCAGCACATAAGCTGCAGCCTTTGGCCTTTCTCCAAGTTCTACCCTCTGGGTTAGTGCCTATTTAATTAGGGAATATTAGTGAAGTTAGTGTTCATGATTCATGCATGTACTATATCGCCTGATGTCTTCTAAAAGCTATTTACTTTGAGACAGGATTCCCATATTTTTATGAAGATTTAAAATGCTCCGACATTTGAATATGATTTGTAAATATTAGTTTTTTAATGAGTTGAGACTCGCTCAAAAGTGTACACATCCGTTTGAGTTGAAGATAATTCAAACCTTCCCTGTGCTTCCCACACGAACCATAAGGGTTTATTTAGTTACATTTGTACACACTCAGAGTTAAATTAACAGTGAGTAGTTTACTGTGCTCAAATAATGAATACAGTACGCTCTGACAAATTGTATACTCCTGGCCTGTGTGTTGTTCCCAGCCATAGAATGGCCCAACGCTGTAAGTGAGTTGTCAGTGCAGCTGATCTTAATCCTGTCCATTAGCACAGTTGTATGGGTGGATTAGACCTTTTGATCTGGGAGTGTCTGTTTCTTTATGGATGGAGGTGATGTAGTGGCTTCGGCTGGGCGTGGCACAGATGAAAGCCGCACAGGGGGAGCTGCAGCGGCATCCCAACGTGTGCGTGTCAGTGAGTGAGTATGCTTATGCATGTATGTCCAGAGATAGTCGATATGACCCATTTGTCAAGCCTCTTAGACAAGGATAGATAATGTATTGGACATGTATTTACTAGCCTCGATCAGGTTCTGAAAAACACAACTTCAACATTTACACTTACTCTTACAAATGTTTTTATTTTATTTCTTATTTTTTCTTAATTATGATTTAGTTCCACCTTATGATAATTCTTTTAAAGTATTTCCCCCCCCCAGTGCATTTCTATGCTTTATTCATCAGTTAAGAAAATGACTAGACAGACAGGAAACCAGATGGAGAAACGTACATGACAAGCCGGGAGTTGGATTCAAACTGGGTGCCACCATGTCTGTGAACTAATGGCTGGGCCACCACGCACCCTAACCTTTCCTGAAGATGACTGATTGGCAGTTTTGTTTTCAAGCCAAACATGACAGGAGAAACAAAGTCCATGTAGTTGGAGTTGCTGGTTACCAGTAGATCAGTTTTCAGCTGACTTGAAGTATTACAATACCGTAGTTTCCCTGTGGATTTAACTGAATGAAAACCTCTCAGGACTTCCTGCTTCTTGACAATGGATTCGGTCCAGCTGCGTGAAGATGAGAGAAATCCATCTTGACTGTCTGCATTATTTATTGCATGCATCTTTAAAGCTCACCTGGGGAAAGGCAACGTTGTCCTGCTCAGTATACGTGATCCTACATATTGTACATTTGCATGGAAACTGCAATTTATCTTGACTTGTAGTGTAATATGGAAGGAAAATATACATGACTAATGGTTTTAAAATAATAACAATAACAACTTCTAATATATCCCTATATTGAAGACTCAAGTGTCAAAACGCACCGGTCATCCTCTGTTTCCTTGCTCAACAAATTATAGATTTATTTCACCTGAAGACAGAGTGCCTCATTACCTTTTTCCTTACAGTCTGCCTCTCACAAGCAGAACTGCTGTGATCTGGCCTAGTCCTGAACGACACCGGAGGACGTCATCATAATGGCATCATGACGTCATTTGGCTTGCTGGGTAATGACATGCCAAAATTATGAATGCCATGTTTTTTTCTAGCGTACATACAGCAGTGTTTCTTGGCCCGCTTCTGAATTGGTTAGTTTGACTGAACAACACATTAATGCAGGAGAATGCCTGCATGGATCAGAATGAATTATCTGACACCTGCGTGGCATAAGATACCGTAATAGCATGCTGTTAATGATTTAGCCCAAACCAGTTCCACAGCATGACTTGGTTTGGGGGATTGTGCACGCTGCACAGGAAGGGACTGGCTAAGAAATGTCAGGTATAATGACCATGTCCCTCCTAATGTCACTTGGAATATCATGGTCTATTTTCTCTCTCTCTCTCTCTCTGTGTCATTTGGAAAGTGCAAAGGGAAACGCTCATGCTGCACTTTTATGTTTAATTAGCAGATATTTTGTTCTTGGTTTAAAAAACCTTTTGTTGTCATAAATTATCTCAATTGTATCACATCGTTGTAATGCAACCGTTCCACTGCAGGGCCCAGGTTAACCAGCTGCCAGCTTATGAAAAAATGTCAGTAATAACGTAAACAATCATTAGGTTGAATACCCGGGCTATATTCTGGGCTGACAGAGTCAATTAGTGAATGCATTGCCCTTCTTCAAAAGCCATCTTTTGGGTACTGTACGTGCGACGTGCCCCTGATTAAGGCACATAACAGGAACTATGGTTGCAAATTGAAGTTGACGATTCATTGTCGCACAAATAATTAGCCCTTTGCTAAACCCCACCCCGAAAGTGATTGTCTAATGCCAATCCAAATAGTTACAATAGTTACTGTATAGCAACCGTTGTACTGGGCAAGCTTCGCCACCTCATAGCTATCATTGTTATTTTTCATGGCTTTATTGTTGAACACATACAGAGTTTAATGTCTGAAAGTTACACGACTGACGCACTCAGGTGATGTCAATAAAGTAATCACTTAGTCTGACCGTGCATGACATGTCGGGTGGTCGTTAAAGTTTAGTTGGATACTGTTTCTCCCTCATTTCCTCGTATTTCTAGTTTATTGAAATTAATGGACATTTTTCAACGTGGAAACAATTGACGATTATGCAAAAATCATTGCAATTATCTCGGGGGATTATGTAATAATTGTGACAGACATACTGACAGAGCTGAGAAGTCAACTGCAGGGGTTGGCTGGTGTGGCAGAAAAGTGACACCGGTAAACCTTCGCCGGACAGAATTCCGTTTACCAAAGAAATACTAATGACAACATGGGAAAGAGAACTCTGCGCACACAGGCAGCAGCACTCAGTGTCTGTTCTGTGTTTGCTTGGCAACCTTGAGCTCTTGTGAGAGGAAACAGCCTGGCAGGTTGCAGGCAAGTCATAACAGAATGTAGTCGACAGCACACAGTTATGGCATGGTGACACAAAGCATACTGTATGATGATCAATGGTTTTGGCAATGTTTATGATCAATTACTTGTTTTGCCAATCCTCCTCAACTAAGTGTCTCGTTCGAGTTTCCAGTAACTTATTTTCCACCTGACAACTAGGCGTTTCACAGGGAGGATGTAACACCATACAAGGGAATACACTATCCCTCCAAGAGGAAATGCATCACCTGCTGACTTCACTAAATGAAGTCGGTTAGATGTGAGCTGAACTCTTAGAGTATATATGAATAGAGACAGCACCCGAGTTCTCCTCCCATCCACTTGCATTAAGTTGCTCTAAAGCGCATGAGGCAATTTCACGCCTCCTTCCGAGTAGGAACAGAGTGCATTCTAGGGCTGCCGTAATTGTCCAAAAATTGGATTCGGATATTCGTTTTAAAAACCCACGTGGATTCGAACAATTCGAGCCATTCGGATTTCGGATTAAATTCGAGCCAATCGGATTTTTTTATAATTATATTTACACCAATACAACCTGAGACATAACATTTAAGATCGCATTGCTGGCGCAACTCTCTCTCTCCGCGCATTGGTGTTGCTGAAAACTGAGATGGAACACAACGCGCATACATTCTCCCTTCTCCAGTAAAACATTTTTCTTAAATGAGCCATCCTACCACACAGCCTTATCAAAACGAGGCACGGAGGCAGTGTTAATTCTGCTGCATTATTCTTATCTGTGGACTGTGGGTCTGCTGCCGAGTGCCGACGTTATGAAACTTTTTAGCTGGCTAGCGCCTGCTCCGCTGTTATGCTCAAATTAGTGACCCTAAAGAATTCTGAGGCAACATGGCTGGAGACGAGGCAGGCAATCAGAACTGCGCTGCGCTGCGCTGTATAGTCTGTGTTTAGGAAATGTGCGAGGCATCTGATTTATTCTTCAATGTATGCCGTTGTCGGCGTGTCGCGTGGCAAATATAACTAATCTACAAGCTCACAAGTCACAACGCTTACCCATGGCACCGAAAACTAATAATAATAATAAATAAATAAATATTTTTTATTATTATTTTTAATTCGAACCTTAATTTTATATATTCGGTTATTAATTATTTTTTTTGATTCGAATCTATATTCGGATATAGAATATTCGTTGGCAGCACTAGTGCATTCTGTGATGGATTGGGCCCAAACACATGAACGCGCTGCCGTTGACTATCATTGCACGCGTTCACGTGCGTTCACGTATGAAACAGCGTTCACGTGTCATGAATGTGCACAATGATAGTCAACGGACCAGTGTGTTCATGTCTTTGGGCCCACGCTGCAATACCAAATTCGGCCACTATGTCCATTTAGCCTCAGGGTTTCCTCCGGGTGCCGTCTCTATTCATATATACTCTAAGGCTGAACTAGACCCCGTCTTTCATTTTAATGAAGTTGCATGCTCACCCATCGTATGAAGCATGTACACTTCCGGGATTGGCTCCAACGTTCGAGCCAATAGAGCAGGCGCACTAGTGTTTCAGGCATGAATCTATTTAGTATCCTAAATGGAAACATTGGCTGAGTTTGCACTTGAAAAGATGTCACTCTTCTTGTCTGCACATCCGTTGTTTCTCTCCATAGGTTGTTCCTGCAGTTAGGTTTGTATTGCCACTGACCTCTCTAAATACTCCCATTTAACTTTGAAGTCACACATTTAGACGATTAAGAATAAGTCCATGGCTTTTGAGTGAGTGTTAAACCTTTTAAACAGTGGAAGAGCTACTATAGTTACAATTTTTACATCAATGGAAAAAAATCACATACAAATCTTCCTTTTTCAGTGAAAATGGAACCCCCTGCTGCCCTGTGATTTCGCTGTACAGTGTATGCTTAGCAGGACTTAGCTCTGAGTAATTGTAAGCGGTAAGCACCATAGGAAGCATGCTTCCTCTGTGCTCTTCCATGCTGTGACACCCAGACAAAAATTAATGCCACAAATCCCACATCTGTCTGCATTCAAAGCAGGACGTTGGACATTGCCATTTAACATGGACCCAGGCTGACCGCCGGTGCCGGGAATGAAATGCATTTCTTTTAACCGATCTCTGTCTCCGTTTCTATGCTCCATTGTGTTGATGACGGGTGATCTTCTAAGGTCCCCAGTGATCAATATGCCTCAGGCGCCCTAAGGATTTAGCATCCAATGATGACACTCCATAATGTGCCATGGTGGATCTATAGCTGCAGGTTCAATAAAGAGCAGAACTTAAATTATGAAAAAAAAACGGCATCGGCTTTATGAGGCAGCCCTGATGGAAACTGCTATAAAATTGAACCACGGACACCCCCCATATATTTCCTTCAGTGGAAATTTGATCCAGCAAAATAAGATGGTAGTATATGAGTGAAAACAGATGGTGAAGGAATGCAGCAGCCTGCAGGTCTGCCTGGGGGGAGTCAAACTAATCCAGTACTTTCTCTGCAATCGACGTCGCAAAAGGTTGAATGTTGAAAATGTGATTCTGTATGTTTGTCTACGTACATATGGCTTCATATTTATGTTTGTCTACGTACATATGGCTTCATATTTATGTTTGTCTACGTACATATGGCTTCATGGACTTTGTTGACAGAAAAGAGAAATTAGGTCAGATAACCCTGACCATACGATCTCCACCTTTTCATCTAGAGCAATTTCCATCTCATTGATAAGTGAATGTGGCCACTGCAGGGATGCAACCAGGTCTTGCGATGAATGATCACAAGTCTACCGCTCTGATGCTGACTTTATCAGCATCAGAATCCATCCAGTTGTAGCATACAAGCAGAAGTTTAGAATTTTAGCTCTTGATTGAAATGGAACTCACCTGGCCTTGCTATCATGTTTATAATAATAATAATAATAAAAGGCAGGTGCAAGATGCTAAGATGACCAGAGAAACTGTACTCTGGTGGTGATGATAGTGTAGGATGAAGTGCAATGAATAGGGCTGGCTAAGATCTATCAACCAATACAATTGATATCATTTAAGTAATTCAATATAATTTACAACATTGTGCTATTCATATTCATACTTTCAATTTCCTTTTGTCAATGAATAGCATTATTATTTGCCAAAAACCCTCTTCAGCACTGACCCCCTGCCCTGCTCGCCATATTTGTGCTTGCCACTATTTTGATCTGAGTTTCTATTTTCAATACAAGCAAGCAATGTTCTGGCTCCGCTCACATGTTCTCAACGTCCGTAATAAAACCTGTAAGGCAGGGCGACTGATGGTTCAATATCATGTCCTTCACAATTGCTGTCCTATGACGGAATATCCCCTGTCACCTTAAAATGAAGAATGTTGATCGGGTCATGGTGGTTTTGTGTTAGTCATGTTATGCTGCTATAGGATATATTACCACATCCATTCCAGTTATGTAGCCTAATCATCTGACTCCTCCCAACCAGTGGACTGCTGGTCTGTCATCCCATCCGCTCCTGCTGAATTAATATTGATGATCTAGTGTCTAAGCATTTCAGTACAAAACCTGCCTCTTTACTTTCAGTTTGTTATTTTGTGTGACCCCTATCGGCACAGCACTTGCAAACGGATTTAAGACGAGCTATTATGCCTGATCTGAAAGAGAATTCAACATTTCAATTGCAACTGAGTGCATTGGCCTTTCAAGAGTAAATATTGCTAAAAAGAAGTATTTAAACAACAACAATAATTTTCTCTCTGTTGAGGAAAATAAAGCCCCCACCGGATACTATTAGTGCTTTTGCAGTAATCCTCCTGATGATCAGTCATTGCGATGGAATCATCAGTATGTAAATGTGATTCCCTAACCCCGATGAAATGGTTGATTTCAACCATTTGTTGTCATTATAGTAAACGGAAAAGTATACAACCTCTCTTTATCTTTTAAGCTATTAAGGTTTCAAGGTCTGTATGTCAACATCTGCTATCTGAAACATTGGCAGTGGTGGGAGGGATCTGTCCGCATTAGAACATGTGGGCCCGGGGCCGCCGCCTGTGGCCTGATGAACTTCAGCTTACAGCAGTAGTAGGAGGTCAAAGATAGTGGACGTTAAATGAGGTAATGGAATGTATGTGCTACTACTGCATGCATGTGTGATAGTGGTGCAGTTTCTGTGAAGCCCAAACCACACCAGTCACAACTCCTTCTAATTGCCATTGGGGATAATGGTTGCAAGTAGTTGCGTGGCGAATCATTAGTGCGGTTTAGGCTCAACATGTTGAAAATGGGTACAGTGCTTTTGTTGAACAGTTTGTGTTAAAGACAGCACTTGAAACCCTTTGATAAAAACTATTTTATTGTAGGATTTGTATGGAAAATTACTTCAGGAGTGTGTATTGGAATAACAACATGGGAGAGCTTCATGCATTTTATTATCATTTTAATAATATTACATTTTATTATCTATTTTAAGTGTGACATAGAAAGTGTGGAGGAGGAGGAAGTAAGTTTGATCTAATCCCAACCAAATCCTTAGTGGAATGCTGCTGTATCATTTTAAGGATGAAATTAATTGATTTCCACCTATAACCTATTGCTTGTTTTCGACCAGACAAACCTTATAAAAGGTTCCCACCACACAGGTTCCCACACAGCATAAGCCTATATCTGTTTCGACAAAGCACAAGTGTTGTGGTCCTTTTTTCAGCTGGGGCTCTGTCAATGGCAATTGGCTCATGACATCCGTGTGAAACAAAGTCTCTTAGCAATGCTGCTTGGCAGTTAAACTGAAACCTCAACACATTTCGAAATGTGGATGGTTGGGGCCTTTTCCATAGTTTGAGCACAAAATGGAATGTTTTGGGAATGCACACGTTTCCCTGTTTATTTGGAAACATTGACATTTAAATGAGGTACAGCAGTGGTTCTCAAATGGGGTACGTGTACCCCTAGGGCTACGCAGAAGTACTACAAGGGGTACGTGAGAGAAAGTGGAAAATGAAAAAACTAGACACAGTTTAAAGTAAATGTGCTCAGGATGGTTTTCAAGTCTTTCACTCCTTTTCTTATTTGTAATGTTATATTCTTCAATATATTCTTCTAAAGATCGTTTATTCATAGCATCGGGTGCATACCTCATATTTCCGAAACGGCTACTTTTCAGGATTCAAATTAATAAATTGCAGACCTGCTATTCATGCTACTGTGTGACACTGTAGTATGACACAGTAGGGCATTCATAAAAAAGGAGTTATGAGGTTTCTGCCTGACGGCAACAAAACGATATGCTAGGCAGTGGTGTGCACTAGGGGGTGCTAGGGCCCCCTGCCCTTTTGGCAATGTGCCCTTTTTCATTTGTTTTGTACAGTGTACACTGTCCAGTATGTGGACCATGGTGACATTGATCAATTCTTGATAAAAAGCTTCTAATATATTATTTAGGCCCCAAAATAAATAAATCTCACACTATTAAGGCAACCGGCCGGTTGCACACGCTGCACAAGGTGCCCTTTTTTTCATTTGAGCACCTGCCCTTCTAAATGTCTGTGCACGCCACTGATGCTAGGTATAGTTTTCTCCTTTTCTAAGCAACATGTAGTTGGGTAAAGACCAGAAGATCCAGAAATCAGGAAAAGGGGGTACTGAAGCCGAAAACCTTTTAGAACCACTTTGTTTCAGTACCAGAACTGTTTTTCAACAATGAAAATTGAGTCAGTCAGTTAGGGACATTGACCTTCCTAGACTGACCCTGGGTCCGACAGGCATTAGTCCAACAACCTACCCTAAACCCAACCTCACAGGAAGGTTAGTTTTAACCTGCCACACGTTAGTTTTAACCTGCCACGCATGTCGGGAGCCACAGGTTAGTTGTAACCGGTCACTGTTCGGGGGCAACGGTGTTGTCAGACTAATGCCTATAATGGACGGTTAGTATGTCTAACCAACGTATGCACCCCCTGACCCCCCTGACCCCCAACATGTTCAACTGGCTCATGTAGGGGCTGGTGAAACAATGCTGTGTGTGTTCTCTGTTACATAAAAAAATCGTGGTTGTATTTTATTAGCCGGTTTTGCATACACATAATAATTAATCAAAACTAATTTAAATCTAAACTAAATCTAGATAAAGTGCCAATCGGCACAGGTCTCCACCAGGGCAGGTCAGGTTGTGGCCTCATGGTGGCGCTATAACAGGCCGTTGAGGAAGATTTGGGGTAGAGGTTCATCGTTGGAGGGATGCAGGGACAATGTTTTTCCATGTGCGCATACATAAGTTGTATACAGATCGATGCAGTTATAGCTAAAAACAGGAATTGGCCTGTTATAGCACCACCGTGAGGCTGATTTGGGGGGAAAATTTGTGGCATGTCGTCCTCGGCCTAGTGGAAATGTGCGTGTATAATTTAACGGAAATTGCACACTGTGTTTGTGATTTGTGGCCTTTTTTCGAAACGGACCAATCGTGTGAGCTTTGGAAGCCAATCTTAGCCAATCAGGATGGAAGATGGGAAATGGTGCCGCTCCGTGTTGATCACATGACTATGGAGATAGTGTATACCGAATTGTGTGATGTATGGATAAAATGTGTACGAGTAATCTACAGAAATGTGTTAACATAACAGGCCGTTGAGGAATATTTGGGCCAGAGGTTCGTCGTTGGCATTCAGGGAGTGTGTGTGCAAAGTTTGGCATGGATCGGGCCAACGGTGCCGGAGATTAGCTGATAACGGACGTGTGTTTTGCTTAAATCGGCCTCATGGTGGCGCTATATCGGACGGACGGAGTGCAAAACATACTCTCCCTCCATGCCTTCGGCCTGGTGGAGACAATGATGTATTGATAGATACATTACTTATACATTGATACTTACTCTGTTCAGTTTGTCTGTGTGACTGCACTCACGCAAGGTGCAGATCTCAGCTGTCTTGATGTTGACTCTAGGGGAATGTCGTCATTGCTTCTCTCTCCCTGTTGATGGCTGTTAAGCTCTTAATTTACAACTGCTGGACTGGCTCTGTCTGACTTACCTCCATATCCTTCCCCTTGTTTAAACAGTTAATTTACTAGATTTAGAGGGAACATGAGCTGATACAACTGACGACTAAACAATTGAATTTCTGCAGTACTCACATCACCATCTTCTCACGTCTTGTCTGACTGTGTGTACACTTGAATACAGTATGCTTTTGTTTTGGAGTTGCTGTGCGTTTACGCTAGTAGTTTAATAAATTGGATACAAAAATAAATAACACAATGAAAACACGACTAAAGGTTTGATCCACCTGAACTTAGTTGTCTAAACCCTTTTAACCCATTCAGGCCTGAAGGGTTAGAAGATCTTCTAAAACCTGAAATAAATATTTTCATGATTTTTCAAAAATAGCAGACCTACAAGCTCGTAGCGCGCCACTCAGTGGGGCGCCATGAGCTTGTAGATCTGCTATTTTTCAATAGCTAAAGCAAGATGGGTTAACATAACAAAAATACAGCATAAAGATCCTGTTGTGTTGACGTGACTAAAGGTGGTTCCGTCCTGCGATACAGGTCACTTGGGGTTATGGATCAGAATGCTTTTAACTGAGTGAGTTTGGTTAATCCACTGGGAGGTGCAGCACTGGACATTACCATGGATTAGGAAGGATATTACTGTCTGAACGCATTAGAGGTGTATTAGATACTGTAGAATCATGATGGAGCACAGACTAATGCACCAGGCTAAGAGTTACGCTGTAATCTGTATTTACAGTAATTGGCCAGTATTTTGTTTTTTATAATGACATTATCAAATAATGGAAAAGCTTTGCGTTGAACAAAATGCAGGGAAATATGGGATGGGACGAAATGGTTACTAATCTGAAAGTCTACTATTTCGGGTATAGGTAAACAGTGGCAGGTGCTCTGTATTGTCTCCATCCAAATCGTATCATCTCTAGAAAGAACCGTTTCCTTGGTTACCCCAATTTCAGCATTAGAACTCAAAAGACTCATACATTATTTAAATTCACAAAGAGACTCACCTCTTCAGACTCCACCTCACCCCCTATTCCTTGTGTCACTTCTTCTCAGCCATTTTCCTGATAGATGTTTACTTGTTCGCACATCTATGCATAGATACTCTGTTTGCTTGTCTACAAATGCTAAGAATTGGAAAACAGGTTTAAGTTGCTTAGATAGATCAGAGATGCTAGCCTAGTGTTTATCTGGTATTCTAGGGACTTTGCAGCATTTACAGTAGGCTAATTATTTTTGTCATCATTTACTGTCTTGTTTGTTGACTAGGGTTCATGTCACTTCTGATATTGCATTTTGTAAGGCACTCTCGATACAATCTGGGAACCCATCAGCAAAAAACTGATAAACAGTGCCCTCAGCTGTTCTTGAGAGATTACTCTCGATATGCATGCCTCAATTGTATGACTGAGATTATATTCTATATAATATATATATTCTTTGCTTCTCTTTCTCCCTCATGCACTATAAGTGTGTATCTTTGGAGGCTCCAAATCCCACCTTAATTAAGCAAGATCCATAAACAATGATGACTGGAGTCCAGGGTAAAACAGCGTGTGCTTCTGAATTGGAAATATGTTCAACAACCTCCTGTAAACGTGCAGGTTTCTCTACATTATATACCACGAGTAATGGGTTGCGACTAGCCTCAACTGTAAAGTGAATTCTCTGTTCCATTTGAAACAACCCACTTTAATGTCCTTAGTGGGTATATTTCAAGTAAGTAATTATGTTGACATTTGACAAAACGGCAAAGTCAGTCAGTAATTACTCATTTAGAGCAATAACTTATACTGTAGTTTTGGATTACTCTCATTTATGTACAGTATATAGGCTACTATAGGGGTTGATATTGAATTCAAGCAGTGGGACTTGGCTGGAGGGTGTAACTGTGCATTCATTTTTGAGGTGCACTAGCCCCTCCTATATACAGCTTTTCGTTCCAACACGTGTCGCATTTGACATTGACAATGAAAGGAGAATTTACGTCATATGTGGACGAGCAAATCGGCTATTTTGTCCTAACACTAACAGTGAAACTGTTTTAATTCAGCTCGGGGCTTGACAAATTAATTCATAAAGAAGTATATTCATTTTTTATTGGATGATGTGTGACTTCACACGGGTGTGCTTTTTGATAACATTGTGTACTGTAGCTCATTGTGGATTTATCTTACATAAATAGCTCAAAAAGGAAGTAACAGGGTAATTGCACAGACAGTGTTATAATTCAGCTACTATATATATTTCACAGATGCTGATAAATGAGCTCCTTTGACAAAGACAATAGGCTATTATGTCTGGGGCGCGCGCTGACCAAGTGGTCCTCCAGGCGCCTGCCACATACAGTATAGGCTTTGGCCTGACAGTGCGTAAAAATATTTTGTAAATCATCAAATTGTTTCCTCAGAGTTTAAGCCACAAGATTGAATTTAGATGTCACCAGGCAGACTATACTGGTCTAGGCAGAGATCTCCTATCGTGATTATTAGACACACATACTGTACATCTGGATTGCATAATTCTGGTGAGGCAAGGACACAAATGTTTGTTGCCTTTTAAAAATTCCTATTGTGGCTGTGCAAAGTGTGCATGGTTGTGTTAGAAGTTACAATTCAGGGCCCGTGGCGTGCACCAGATGCACACCCGTGAGTCTGTTTTATTGAACAGCTTCCTGCCCTTTCTGTTGTTTACTGTCTGGCTCTCTGTATAATCCCTATTTTTTATCCCCACTATTTAAGGATTAAAAGGGGAGGGGAACATTGTTCTGGCGCTGCATCAACACACCATTAAGGCCATATTGTTGTTCCATTAGCTGGAGTAAAGCAGGATGTGTAGACGAGTTGGTGGACACAATTACAATGCTGATGTCAATGTCCTGTATCAGAGCTGCAGGATTTCCCAAAATATGCCTCACGGAAGGGTGCTGGCAGAAGAGTGCAACAGTATTTAGTGAAAGTAGACCAGTGTAATACTTTTGACCCTAGAAACATAGTGTTTTTCAACTATGATGGCAAATGAACATTGTAAAATCTTTTAGGGTTTCTTCCCATTATGATCATATTGTAATCATTGGTCATAGTGAGCATCTCTAGATGGAAGTTAAGTGGATGGACACTCCAGATGGGAGATACCCTACACTATACAGTCAAACTAGAAGGAATGGGAGCATAACTTTAATCACACATAATGACACATTTACTGGTTGGACGGCTCCAAAGAATCTTATCATGAAGAGAATGGACTTCACAGGAAACTTGGCAGAAGAAACAGACGGATGGCTTTGACCTGAAACACTTCAATTTTTTATGCCATGCCATGTTGCATGTCTTTAAAATAAACTACCTGAATAGACTGAATGTGAGATACTCCACAGTACCTGGCCCATCGCACTCTCATCTGTCTGTCTGTGTCTCACACACACACACACACACACACACACACACACACACACACACACACACACACACACACACACACACACACACACACACACACACACACACACACACACACACACACACACACACACACACACACACACACACACACAAACACACACACAGACACACACGCACATGTTCTGACGTGACAGCTCTCAGATGTGTTGTTGTTCTTATAGAGCTGTCTTTTTAGTCTTTCCCAGGGTTTCTGGGTTCTGCCTTGAACCACATGCATTCACACACTCAGAACGCCATTCCAATCAATATAAACAATTGCCACCATCCATACAGTGTGACTTGTGGTTTCTAGCCTCCTGAATAGTCATACCATAAAGATGTCTCATTCACTTTAAACTTTATGTGACATAATAGCATTTTGTCTTTGGCAAAGGAGCATCTGTAATATACAGTAGCTGAATTATGACACTGTCTGTGTAGTTACCTTGTTACTTCCTTTTTTGTTACTGTTACTTCATTTTTTGGGCGGCTGTGGCTCAGGAGGTAGAGCAGGTCGTCCAATGATCCATGGGTCGGTGGTTTGAATCCCGGCTCCTCCTGTCTACATGTCGAAGTGTCCTTGGGCAAGACACTGAACCCCAAATTGCTCCAGATGTGCTGGTTGGTACCTTGCGTGGCTTCCGCCGCAATCGGTGTATGAATGTGTGTGTGAATAGGTGAATGTAATGCACAGTCTATGTAAAGCGCCTTGGATAAAGGCGCTATATAAATGCACCATTTACCATTTTTTGACACCTGGGTACTGAGCATTCTTGTGATGGTGAAACAGCATAACATTTCATACCCTTCTTGTCACGTCAACTACCTTTACAGCACTGGCATCAGTGCAACTCATTTAATTTGTGATGCTGTCTGCTTCAAAATGGATGCTGTTAGGCCTATAGTTTGAAATTGAACAGGGTTTGCCTTTCCCATGGTTTTTGAGTAGTGCAATCACTCTTATACGGAGCTTTGTGTGTCTCTGGCTGGCTGTGTCCGAGCACGAAAATAGCGTTTAGTTGTTTTCCATCACTGTTGTGCAGCCTAATACACACATACATATTAACTGTATATACGGTATGATGATTTGGGGTGTGACAGTACAGTACAGTGACAGTACAGTACAGTAGAGGGACCCCCTGGGGACCCCCACACGGTAACTCTGTCATTTCTGGACCGTTTCGGACGCGGGGCGGCTTGCCGGAACCGGCCCGGCACCCTGGGTGCATTCCTGGGGGTCCGGATGTTCCTGGGACCCCCATACGGTAACTCTGTAATGTCTGGGCGTGTTCCTGGGGGTCTGGATGTTTCCGGGGACCCCCACACGCCAACTGTCATTTCCCAACCGTTTTGGATGCAGGGCGGCTCGCTGGAACCGGGCCGGCACCCTAGGCGTGTGCGTTCCTGTGGGTCTGGAAGTTCTGGGGACCCCCCGGGGACCCCCACACAGAGTTGCACCACACACTTCACATGGGTGTGATTTTAATGGCTAGAATGACCTTGTCCTACCTGAATGCACTTACATGTACCTGAAATCTGTACGACTATCCACCAGTCTGTGTTGTCTGAAACAACACAAAATACTGTTGCTGCAGTCCGGGCAGTTTAATTCACTATGCCAACCACGCAATTCCATGGAGCCCCGATGCCGGGGGGGCCATGCCACCCGCTCGCCATCCACCGCATCACCGCCAGCCACTTGCCGTGCGCAGGAGGAGCCCCCTGCTTCAGCCTTGCTAGTAGCCCCCAGATTGTTAAATCCGCCACTGGCAGCAGTGCACCTCCATGCTCTTTGAAGTTTGTACTCTCCAGAGTTTGACTTTTAGCCAAAATGTCCACTTGAGACACATTATGGGCCCTGTTTTGCGTGTCTTAAGTACCAGGTCTTGTGTTTTGAGGTGTGCTTGATGCTGTTTGGCCACTCAAAACAAACCAAATAGCATTGTTGAGAGGTAATTTCAACTTAAGGCCTGGAGGCCTTAAGTTGAAATGACCTCTCAACATTAGGCTACAGCAATACAAATTCCACAGGTTTCAGCATGCAGACTCTAGTTTGAACAGGTTTGCACTTTGCAGTCTTTAAATTAGCTGCATGGCTTTGTTTTCAAAATACTGTTACATAAAAATGTTTGACTCCCACATACCTCTTTTTAAACCATTTAGCTTGCAATGAGCTCCACATGGTGAAGAAAAGCAGTGGGTGTCAAATGCCTGCGAGTACATACTGATACTACTGAAAAATGTAATCCTTTTTGTGCTTTGTGGTGTCTTAATTGCGCCATTGTGTGGAGGGTTTCTTCTACCGCCAAAGGACACAATTGGCACCGAATGACCCTACAGTATACAAGTAAGACGCGGGAAGCGAACGCAGCTCGTAATTGCAATAACAACAATTAGAATAAATTACTTAAAGTACTTTTTTATTTTAAGTTTCATTTTTTTTAAGTGCGTCCGTGTGTATTTTTTTGTGTGTGATACAGCTGCGCCCTCTGGTGGCGGGTGGGTGGTGTCACAGCGTGACAGACAGACAGACAGACAGTTCTGCCTGGGTTACATAGTAATCGCCCAATGTGTTCGATCTGAGAGCATTCAAGGACAGATTGGGAGAGTTGTTGAGTTGGCCTGTAGCCTCCTCCAACATGATGATGTCATAGCCAGATTATTTTAATTACAGACCTTTGGTTGAACTGAGAGAGAGAAAAGTTTAACCAGTGTGTTTCTGTGTGGACACTGAACAACATGAGTAAGTTTTGTCTCAGAACGTGCTAGAACGAGACGGAGAGAGATAGTTTGAAAGATAGTGAGGGGGAAAGATAAAGTACAGGCTGACAACATTGACAGGATTTCAGTGTATTTGAATCTTGCACAAGATTGTGTGTACCCCATAGCGATGATTTGATTGGCTGAGCAGTGAGCAGGGAATTGAGGGTAAAAAGTGAAGACACCTTATTGTGATTGGCCGGAATGTGATGATGAATGATGATAAGATAAGAGCGCCCCTTGTATTTAAGTGCACATGCATTCCTTTGTTATGGTCCGTTGAAAATTCCATGCTGGCGGACACGGAAGTGGAATGCTACAGGAGCGGAGATAAAGGCATTTCAGAAACTCTTGTAACATGGGAGTGAATATGAGTTTTTTTGCAATCATGTGATTTCCTTGTTCCTGGTTCCTTTTGTTCCTATGAAGGTTAGCGAAGTGCGCCATCTAGCATAAAAACTAAAGACACACATAATGAGAATTTCTCATTGGCAATGTGAGCCTTGGAAGAATATGACGAGAAATATCATCATCACAGACATGCGTAAAGACACCTGCAAGTTGCAACTAATTTGGAGAGCTTCTATGCAGTAGTTCATTATACACTGAATAACACTGAATAACATTTGGGCAAGATTCCTACCTGGACTCTCTCTCTCTCTCTCTCTCTCTCTCTCTCTCAAATGAAGACTGAAGCTTTTTTGAACATCGATGTTGTGGTGCAAGTCGGTCATCTACAGTATTTGTTTTCCTGTTTCCATGCCTATGTCTTATCTGTTTTGTAGCTGTAGTGCATGGAGTTGATATTATTTTGGCTCCACGTCAATTCACTTCCCAGTCCAACTTGTGTCTGTAGTACTAGTAGTGAGTTTATATACTCTCAATGCTCATGGCTAGCTAATGGCTATCCTAGAAATGCAAAAAAGGAAAAAGAAATGCACATCCCACAGTTTTTAAATACGGTGCTGGACCCAAAACATGATCAAATGAAGAAAAAAATGGAATGTCCGCGCACAATATAATTCTGCTCCCCGTTTATTTCAACCTCCGGGCTTTAAGGAAGAGAAAGCCCGGAGGGGCGAAACTTGTTTTATTAGGTTGAAATAAAGAGGACGGGGAGCAGAATTATATTGTGTGCGGACATTACATTTTTTTATTATTTCTTTTCTTCATTATCCTAGAAATGCATTCATTAAAAAATTATGACAAATGTCACGTTTAAATTACTGTTGAATGAATGGTGGTACGGTACCTGCTTTTGTGAATGCTCCAACTTTAACCGCCCTCAATGTTATTTTGTTGCGAACTTTTCTCTACCGAAGTACAGGAAGGAAGATGTTTGAATTTTGTAGCCATAATTTGACAGTGTCCTTGATCTTTAGACAGATTCGTCCCAAAAGTTAGTGATCTCTTTGGGGGATTTATGTCAGAAATCCAGCCATCCAGCCGTCAGTTATGCTGTCAGACATAGACAGGCAACATAATCCCTGTCCAACTCCGTTGGAACCTGGAGGAAGTAATAACAAAAATCAAACACTTGCACTCATTCGGCACTCATTTGTTACGTCATCCTATGTGGAAAAAGCCACCCATCTGGCCGTTAAGCAGGCTAAAACCAACCATTAACAGTTTTTGCACAAGTAAGATTGGGCACAGGTATAATCCTTGTATAGTTAGTTAGAAAAAATGGGTTTGTAGGGTACAGTGGAGTGCAGATTACACAATCAAACTTCCTGCACGCAACCTTTTGGTGCTCTGCTGCTTTCTAACCTTAATCCTATTATAACCTTAAATCTACATTATACACTGTATAATGTGAATGTCTACTCTACAGTATCACGTTCAGGGACTCAGACACTCACTAGAACCAGGAAGAGTAGGCATTGATTAATTCAAGTAAACACAAACAAATAAAGGTAAGCATGCAAAGGTAAAATAGTTCACACGTTCACAGCTACAGCAATAACACATTGATGATTCAGTTTTGTTTTGTTTTCACAATCTTTATTTCTTTTTCTTTTTCCCTTTCAATTGACACACACACACACACACACACACACACACACACACACACACACACACACTTAGACATGCAGTCCCTGTCACTTCTATTGTTAACCCCCACAGCTTCTCATTTGGGAGTGTTTAGACTCGCACGAGACTCCGTCTAGTACACTCCAGGCCACTTATTTTTACCTGACAGCGAGTAGTTTGACTGGGAGGACGCATGCATGTGAAAGAACCTGCTGTCTGACATAGTGCCTCTCCCCTGCTGAACAGTTGTAGTAGTTTGACTGGGAGGACGAACAGCCCAAATGATTTGCCACGCAACTCCTTGTAACATGCAGCTACTTTAACCATTATCCCCAATGGCAGTTGCAAGGAGTTGCAATGATGTGGTTTCGGCTTTTCATCCAAATGCCCCTTTCTGTGAGTGCATGCCTTTTGTCCGACGGGGCATAGGTCCGATCCATTGGTCCCATCGACTACCTACCCCACACCCTCACCCTAACCATAACCGCGAGCACAAGGCAGCACACCTAAACCTAACCCCACACCCTCACCCTAACCATAACCGCGAGCACAGGGCAGCACACCTAAACCTAACCCCGAGTCGGACCAATGCTCCGTCGGACCAATGCTCCGTCGGACCAAAGTATGCCTCCCCCTTTCTGTTCCATCTATCAATCAATTTCCTCTCCCCTGGACTGACATCCCCACTTTGCTCACCTGTCTGCAATTACACTTTAGGCAAACAGAACGGGGTGAAAACATAATCCCTGTCCATCTCTGTTGGTGGAAGTAATAACAAAATTACATACTTGACCCCAAGTGGCACTCATTGGGCATTTGTTGTGTCATCCTATGAGGCAAAAGCCATCCATCTGGCCGTTAAGCAGACTAAAACCAACCATTAACAGTTTTTGCACAGGCAAGAATGGGAACAGGTTTAATCCTTGTATAGTTTGTCAGAAAAAGGCCTTTGTAAGGTGCAGTGGAGTGCAGATTATATAATGAGGGGGTTCTCACATACTGACCAAAATTAATTCAGTAATACTGTACACATATACCTGAGTGAGCATGCTAGTATACTCCATTAGTTTGCTACAATAGTAGGCCTACATGTACATTACATGGTACATGTACCATGTACCATACATGGTACATGTAGGTGCGAAGAGCAGTAATTGATATACAGTCACAATCATGCCAAAATCCATGGCACATTATTCAAGTCATGGCCTGCTTCGTTTCCGCCCAGTGTCAAATAAAACGTGTCTTTGATTGATTAAATCCTTTATTAACAGTACGACAGTATAGTCAAAATTGGTCTGCTAAAGAATAACAGAAAAGTGCCTGGGGATTTGTTTCCATTGTGGTCCATTGTACTAGGCTTACCATACGTCCTCTTTTGCCCGGACAAGTCCTCTTTTGGGGGGCTGTCCGGGCAGTCCGGGGGGGTTTTATAAATTCCTTCAAATGTCCGGGGTTTACACGTATCGCCTGTATATACATAGGGCGCGTTCGGAAATTGCGCACTGAGCACACTGTGCAATGCAAACTAATAGGCGAGTGCGCTCCGGTGCGGTATTTCCGAACGTGCCCATATCGCTACGCTCACAGACCATTCAGACCAATGTGTATTACAATGCACGTTCAATGGTTCGTAGTGGAAAAACACTGTGGGAGGTGGACTTTCAGCCCGAACCCCGGAATGTGTATTATTCATAACTCTGCATGCACTGCGCGCTGACAGCAATGGTCCCGACCGCAGAGCAGAGAATGGCTCCTCGAGGAAACTATCTGGACTAGCCCTGAAACATGACTGCCATGATGATTATCATGACAGTCATGATGTAACTTCACCCTATTTTTGGCACTCGCTGCATTTACAAGTTTTCCGTATATATAAACATTCAGATTTCAAATATAAAGTACTCACATTTTGTCCCACGGGTGTTAGCTAGTAGCAGCCCAAACGCTAGCACTGCTGCATCCCGCGTTCTTTAATAAAAAGCATTTTTGTCCGAGCGCCCCGGCTACTTTTTTCAAACGGGGTTCGTTTGGGAAATCCACAGTTGCACACCGGGAGCGCACTCGCCTATTAGTCTGTATTGGCAGGGCGGTCAGAGTACCTATATCGAACACACCGAGTGCCACCCTCCTCCCGACCGATAGGGGCGCGTAGTTGAAAGCCAATGAGAAAATAACAGCTCGGATAAAAATGCTTTTTATTAAACAACGCGGGATGCAGAAATTCCAGGATCTGCTACTAACTAACACCCGTGAGACAAAATGTGAGTACTTTATATTTGAAATCTGAATGTTTATATATACGGAAAACTTGTAAATGCAGCAAGTGCCAAAAATAGGGTGAAGTTTCGTCATGACTCTCGTATGAATACGAGAGTCATGAATCATGGCTATATCTGGACATACCCACGCATTCAGGGAGATGTCCTCTACCACACCCCACTCTCCGCTAAGCGGGAGAGGTGTAAAAATCACAGCAGCAGACCTTCTACTGGGGTCAACGCTCAAAAAAATACCGTTTCCAGACCCAGAATGGACACTGGACAAAAGAGGCCTCCGCGAGGCAACTATCTGGACATACCCACGCCCCCTGCGCCAAGCCCCCTTCGTGTGTGTGTGTGTGTGTGTGTGTGTGTGTGTGTGCAATGTTCATAAAATAAGAAAACATGGAGTAGGCCTATGTACATACAACATGCAATGTACAGGTAAAACATGTTAGTGCAAACATTATCCAAACACAACATCAGCAAATGTACAACATGCAATGTGCAAAAAGTTCAAAATCCAAAACAAAATCACGCAGGTATAAAAAGTCTAAAAATAAAAACATAATTTCAACAGGTGGTCCGTGGACCACTGGTCAGCCGTGAAGGTATTGCATGTGGTCCCTGACCATAAATCTAATAATGTAGCAAAGTGAGGATTTGGCATTTTCTTCCACGGAACAATGCATTACTTTTGGCGGACGTGGAAGTGCATCAATGTTATCAGTTACTGGGAAGTCTGAGGTTAAGACATTCCACAGAAAATGTAGTTCTCAAGAAGGGTGCAGTCTACCAGCTTACCTGATTGAGTCATGTTTATTAGGAAATACTGTGAGTGTGCAGACTTGTTTGTGTGTGACTTGTTTGTGTGTGTATTTCCAGGGAAGAGGGTGTGTGTGTGTGTGCGTGTGTGTGCGTGCGTGTGTGTATAATGCTGTTTGTTTCCACTTTGTTTGCAGTGATGTTTTGGCACAATGTGCTACTTTTGCATGATGTTTTTATTTTTAGACTTTTTATACCTGCGTGATTTTGTTTTGGATTTTGAACTTTTTGCACATTGCATGTTGTACATTTGCTGATGTTGTGTTTGGATAATGTTTGCACTAACATGTTTTACAATATTATTTTGTACAACCTACAGTAGCAAAGCATAAGATAATGGTTTGGAGAATAGGCTTTTTACAAGAGATAAGCCATTGCATACAGGTTCTTAAACCTTTTAATTTCAAGGACCCCCATAACTGAGAGTAAAACCAGATGGACCCATAAGAGTCCCATTTGATTCCATTTGTACAGTATCAGAGTTAAAAGTTATAAAAGGGTCCATTTGGTTCCATTTGTACTAGTACACTCTCAGAGTTACAGACCTGTAAGGGTCCATTTGGGTCCATGTGTTACACTCTCAGAGTTACAGACCTATAATGGGTCCATTTGGAACCCCCTCAAGGAACCATGAGGGTCCCTGGATCACACCTTTGAGAGCCACTGCTTTAAATATTATGCATAACTAATATAGAGCATATTTGATCAAATTTAGGAGCCAAACCTTTTTGACAAATTGATTTAATTCAAACAGAACCACACATGCACGCGCACATGTGTCCTCTTTTTGGTCATTCAGAATATGGTATGCCTAATTGTACTCAATTCATCAATAGTGAGCTGGTACTGAGGTGCTTAGGTCCTGGGTCTGATATTGTGCAAGCTGTAACCATCCCATTTGTCCAGCAGCACTGCATAATGCATGGGTTTCATTCAGTGTTGGCTGTCAACTAGCATTTTAGACCTAGGGCTTTCCCCTTCATCCATATGCTACCTTCTTACTCCGCTCTGCTCCTTTCATCCATCAATTTCCTCTCAGCTCAAATTTACTAGCCTGTCTGCAATGATTCTCTCTAAGTAAACACACACACACACACACACACACACACACACACACACACACACACACACACACACACACACACACACAGGCAGATGCATACGCTCTCTCTCTCTCTCCCCCTCTCTCTCTCTCTCTCTCTCTCTCTCTCTCTCTCTCATATACAGTACACCCATAGCTGTGATGATGCCTATTTTGTGATGGTGTTACAGGTGGTGTGATGACCTGGCCAGGGCTGCTATTCTTAGCCACTATTAAAGTAGCGGTGAGGCACTCTTGCCCCGGTGGGGACATGCGAGATTGACAGATAAGGAAGAACAGTGAAATGGAACAGGTCACAGGATTATGTGATTGTACTGTCCAGCCACGGCTTTGTCCTCACCCCAGGCACTGTGGCAGGGCCCAGAACAGTCTACTGCATTGTGGGTCTTTGATTGAGCGGCCTCTCCAGAATGAAATTTGTCCAGGGAGGTGGCGAGGTAATAACAGTTTGTGGAACATGTGTGTATACCGTACAGCATGTGTGTGATTTTCCTGTTACGTATTTGTCCTATAAGCATGCAAACATAAACTTGAACATCATGACATTTTGCAGGTCCCCATTTTCCGTTCGTTCACACGAGGCAGATGCAAAGATCACAGGATATTTGTTGCTTTGCATCCATAGTGATTTCTCATTGCATCTAGTTGTAGCTTTGCATCTGGAAGTTGAACCCAGCTCACCTTCAATTTCAATTTGTGGCTTTGTAGCTTTTGCAGCAGCTACAAACATTGGATGCTCCTTTGTATCTTCTTGTCGCTGGTCTCGGTTGACAATTAATGGTAGACTGTATCTTTGCATCTGCCCGTGTGAACGCAACATTACAGCTGGTGAGGCTTAAAGTGGGCATTATGGTTTAATTGGAAGTCATTAGAAAGTTCTCTATTGTAATTAAGTGGCTCGTTTCAATAGAGCCTTGTGGAACTTCGTAAAATCAAAGTCCCGGCAGGGAAGAGTCCCATATTTCAGCTTTGGTGGGGTCTTCTGGCTGCATGTTAGCAGCCATGCAGGGTGAAAAACAATAATCTTTCATCATCTTTTCCACCATCTCCCCCTTTCCTTTGGGAATGCAGATCCCACCTGTGGACATCACATTGATCGATCAAATGTCTGCTGATGGTTAGCCAGGAAATGGGGTGAGTGGTCAAAAAAGGTGATTAGTTTGCGCCAGGAGAGTAGAGGACTACTGTACATCATTGGGGAGATGTGTGTCCCGTGGCAGCAAAGGGGAGAGTGGATTTGTCTCGCCAGGTGGCCTTATTTCTACAGCAGCGCAAGGTGACAGCCAGCATGAGGTCATCTGTCACTTTATCGCAGCACACTAATTTTAGCACCGTCCTCTTAACACCCTCGCCACCATAACCACTGTCTAGCCACACGAGCCCCTTTGTATCAGCTGTGACATATCTTGTTTTTGCAATAGTATGACACGTGCAAGAAAGAGGAACGTGCAATTGGATCTTTGTGTGTGAGTGGGTCTGCATGTGCGTGGACAGTGTTTGTGTGACACATGGTGGGCCTTGCAGGACACGTTCTTGACACTTCGTTGCTCATGTCATCTTTCCCTTTCATCCCGGTATAACAGTCAATGTTGTGAAATTGGCAGCTGGCCCCAGGAGTGATTAAGAGGCACTCGACGCACGAGCCCCTGCTCGTGCGTCGAGTGCCTCTTAATCACTCCATAACTTGTATAACTTGTGCAGTTCCTTGTACAATGTACACAGTATGTATAAATACAATTCTCCCCCATTAAACTGAAAATTATGCAAAAACATGACGAAATGATCCACCATTCCACCTTTATGCCAATTCCATATTATTATCTAGCAATATGACATTTTCTAGTTCGCTGCACTCCAATAGAGGCATTACCTATTATTTCCTGTTCCACATGGGCAGGCCCTGATGCAACAAGAAGAAGGTACTGTAGGAAGTCCGCACACCGTTCTTTAAGCTCCATCAATTTTATTTAAAGGATCAGGATTCAACGTTTCGACCTCCTTTAAATAAAATGGATAGGAGCTTAAAGAACGGTGTGCAGACTTCCTACCTTCTTCCTGTATGTATATTTTTGTCCTGCACCTGTCGACATTTTTGAGATGTGCGTGCTTCCCTTTTGGATGTTCTCCCTGATGCAACAACACACAAAATAACGGCAGAGACATTTACCACACTTCAAGTAGTCTTGACTCTTCGGTACAGATTGGTTAGACATGGCAACCATCAGTGGTGTTACATGTCACTGACAAAGCAGGCTGGGTATTTGGCTGTTTTATCAAATTATGGATTGGGTGTAATGTCAAGCACTTACCCAGGCACAGTGTGATCTGGCTGCTGGCTTTTATAGCCCGGCTACGCCCATATCCTGACATGTCATCTGTCACTGCTTCTTTTACATCAATTTCCTGCTTCCTGCTCTCCCATTATTGGCTGTTGTTTTCTGTGACAGGAAGTCATAGGCTGATATGGATGGCCGTGGGCTGTGTGCTGTTGGCTCTGCTTCCGTTGATACATAAATAAGATGATACAAACAGTCCAAGCTGATGTCATCCATCAGCTACTTTGTTGGGACAATTCCTAAAAGGCTTCAGGTGGAGACAATGTCAATTTGTTCTATTGGAAACGGAATCCTTCTAAATGAATGTGCCTGCCTGTTTTGTTGTTGTTCTGAAGTTACAGTATACTAAAGTAACATATATTATAAATAGTGTTAGTCATACTGAATGCACTGTATTAACTATATTGGGGGTTCTGACAGCAGTGAACAATTGAAATGTCGTCAATGAACAATTGAAATGTCGTCAAAGCATTGGCTTGTAGCAAAAGTTCAGTACATGCATGGGCTTAGTGTCAATATCAAGTATTTACCTAGGACTGTCTGCATTCAATGAGCGAAGGTCATATAAGCGTGGGATTTCTATCAACAGCCAACATTTACTGACTTTCCTTTTGCCTGCAGAGCTGCACTGACAAAGGATGTGGTTGATTTCAGCATTGAGCTGTGAGGTAAACTTCTCAACTGTGTTCCCCACTCATCTCTGTTGGGCTAATGGGATTTTAAGCCGCAGAGCAACTTTAATAAACTGTGGCATTGGCTGCACAGATCTGTGACTGGGAATCCTGTCACACAACCTTCAAAAGCTTGCTGCTCAGTGCTGTTGACACGTGCTCTCTGTGGAAGCCATGCAAGACGCTTTAGATATAGGACCCTGTCAAAGAGAGGGAGAGAACGGCTGATTTGCAAGAGAGACAGGCCCCCTGACCTGCCAGAAGTTAAACTCCGTAGTGACACCTTGGAGCTTTGCCAGAACAACATTGTATATGCATGCACACACACACACACACACACACACACACACACACACACACACACACACACACACACACACACACACACACACACACACACACACACACACACACACAGAGAGGCCTGTGAAGAGTAATGCCCTGTCTGGCTGCAACATTGTAAACCACAGTAAGCACTTTCTCTGGCCAACTGAGCTGAGCTGAGCTGGCTGAAACTCACACAGTGGTCATACTGTCTGGATAAGAAGACCGCCGACTCAAACAGTTTGACGTCATTAAACTGTGATGTCAGGGGTTACATTTGTAGCTCTCTTCATTCCTTTTTCATGCAGTCTTTCTCAAAATGTCTATAGATTATCTGATATCAGAATAATATTTAGTTATTGAGTTCAGCTACATTTCTCAGTGGGTTTCGATGATTCTAGTCCGCATACTTTGTCTTATACTTCCTCTTTCTTATCTCTTATCTGTCTCTCTTTCCATCTGTTGTTCAGCTAACGTTTTATAGTGGTATAGAGTTTATACATAATTCCTGTTCCTTTAACTCCTTCTGCAGTAGGACTGCATTGAATGTCTTTGTATGCATACAGTGAGTATACTATAAATATGTGCCACATTCTGTATTTTAGAGTAGATCATGGGTTTTCACTTGTCCACACTTTTCTTTGAAACGTTCGTTCGGTTTCCTGTTGAACCAGCCATTCTGGCTTTAAAGCACACAACCTGTCTGGCTGTAGAGAGGTGGGCTCACAATATCAATCTGCCTTCCGGACTTTGAAAAGTTAACTTAAAGTTGTCATGGGCAAAGAATGCAAGCAAGCAAAGTAGCAAACCTCCTGCACTCACTGCTTCTATAGAAGAATAGAGAGAGAAACCAAGGAAATTACGTCGCATAAAGGGATACAATGTCTAGAAAACGGTGCTTGTTGGAGTGCAGATGCCACACCCAGGTAGCCTGGTTAATAAACCAGACCGAATCAGCCGTTGGCAACAAAAAAAATTGCCTGCCGGCGGATTACGGTCTGGAGAGGCTCAATTGTACGCCCATTTCCTACACCAGAGAAATGGGGCGGCCAATTGGGACACGGTATGCAATATGGGCGGGCTTTGGTACAGTGACTTTCAATGCTTGAGACTGACAGTAGCTCTGACCAATTGCGTCAAAGAGAAAATGTTTCAACCCGCAGCCCTGGAAATGAAATCCAAGCTGAGCCTCCCCAGACTAATATCCCGCGGTCCGTGCGATATTAGTCTGGTTTATTAACCAGGCTAACACCCAGGGCCTGTGGCAGTTGTGGGTTGCAGCCAGCAGGCTGCAAGGAAATGGCATTTCTACAAAATGTTGAATTGTGGGTTTGAGCTCACATGCCCTGTTGATGTAAATCAAAAGGGGGGGTAACTACTGGGGAGTGTTGGCTGGGAGGAGAAGTATGACTAAGTCCCTACATGTCCTCTCTGGGTAGGGGGGGGGGGTACTACCTGTCAGTGGGGAGTGTTGGCTACTGGGGGGTCAAATCATGACAGGCAATTCCTGCTGTCAAAATATGACCCCACAGTCAAAAAACACTTTGTTTGAAATAGACACTCACTCATGCTTTCCAAGGTGTGATTTGGGGTCCTAAGGATGAATACAATATGTATATCAACATCGTAAAACAACATACAGTTAAACGTTTTTTCATTTGTGCATGGTCTACTGAGAGCGTGCATGCAAAATAAAAATGATATTGGGCTTGGTTATGAAGCAATTTACACTATGTTACTTTATTATGACTGCTCTCGTTTTAATTGTACATGGCACCTCTGCTCTGTTTCAGAGAATTATGAATGATGAACATTTTGAGGTGTTCATTGGCCTTCTTGTCAAGAGAATTATGAAGCACTAGCAGGCAGCAACCAGCTCTGCACAGCTGATGTTCTGTTTGCCATCCAGACCATAGTGACGTTACTCTAATCTCCCAAGGCTGTTCCTGTTTGCCAATATGTCACTGTCTTAATATTTACCCCCCACACACAGTAGTGTAAAGGCTGTGATGTGAAGTCAAGCTGTCTACCATCATGACCATTAATCTCCCAAGTTTATTTATAGCATTTCCCCATTGCAGGAGAGGAGAGAGACAAAGTTTAAACTGTTATGCAACATAATGTATGGTCTCCACAGCATAGTGTGAAGTCTGTAGATGCATCTATTTATTTGTGTATGTAAGTATGTTGTATGTGTGCGTAGTAGGCTATAGTACAGTATGTAGTTTATTTCTGCTTCTATCAAAATAACCTTTTAAAGTTGCTACAGTACCTCAATCAAAATTAGGACTGTTGAATATAGACTGCCGGTAAACATAGAGACAGCTAACATAAAGTATATTTATTTGTGCAGAGGAGTTCAGTGGTAATAATAGTGTTGGCTGGTGCTGTTCTCTGGCTCGCCAATCTCATAGGTGGTAAAGTCTATCTTTTAGGGACCGTTGGCAACACCCACGCACACACAGACACACCCCTCCATATGGACCTTACACTCCTGAGGAATCCTCATCTGTCCTCAAGCAGAGTATTGTTGCGACTTAGATCGAATAGTACTCAAGGACATGTTGCAACTCCACTCCCACTCTGTTTTCAGAAACCTTCTTTGTCTGGTTTGTTTGTTTGTTTCTTTCTCTTTCCGTTCCAACCCCTCCTCTGCTCTTGGCTTCATTATTGCCTGCTCTCCCCTCCCTCCCTCGTGTCTCTCTTTACTATTCTCACTCTTGCTCTACTGCCTTCTCTCCCCTTCAGTCCCATTATTTGTCTCTGCTTCCCTTCTCCTCCTATTCATCTCTTTCTCTTTTTCTCTCTCCCCTACACCCCCCCTCTCTCTCCATTTACCACCTTTTCATGACTTTCCAGCTTGTCACACTTTGTCTCAGACGATCTAGCAAGCATAATCAATTAATCTGGCCCTGACGAAAACAACGACGGAGAGAAATGGTAAAAGAATGGTGGAGAGTGAGACAATGGAATGGGGGGAAAAAAAGTTACACAGAAGACTTTGTGAGGAGGTTGGAAGAAGCCTGGATGTGGATGGTAACACTTTTCCCTCAACTACATAACAACGCTTTTATCACAATTATAACCTAACCATCATTTCTGCCTTCATTTTACACACACACACACACACACACACACACACACACACACACACACACACACACACACACACACTCAGGTTCTGACAGATCTTTTTACATGGGTACAAAGAGAAGTCAGGTAAGCCTCAGCCAGTTGAAGGTAGATGGGGTCGTCGGTGCTCAGCAGGGACAACTTGAATCAGAGAGAATAATACCTCTGGACTTCAGGGGAGACTACCCAAATAAAATTCTGGAGCACTCAACTATTATTTTGTAGGGGTAACCAGTCACCCTTGCAAAATAATAAATACGTTCAGAGCTTCAGACCAGTCGAGTGCTCCGGTATTCTATTTGGGTAATCTCCCCTGAAGTGCCCAGGTATTATTCTCTCATCTTAGTGCAGTATAAAGTATGTGCATAGATTTTAGTTATTTTGCCCAAGTGACTATATGTGTCACCCTGTTCCATACATGTATATGTATATACTTTTCCCCTTAACTGACCTCTATAAATCCTTTGTGAATGCTTAACTCTAAATTCCAGATTCTACTGTATATCTCAAAGCTATGCCGTTTTGTTATGTTTGGTCATTTGGTAATTTTTCACTGGAAAGACTGATGTCGTTAGCCGGATCGATTTGATTCTGCTTCTCTGCACATGATCTAGCCTCTCCTCTCTGGCTGTTTCAATAGTGGAACCTGCTAGCTATGGCACTTTGTTGATCTAGCTTAGTGGTGTTGTAGTGTTGTAACTAGTGAGCTGAAAAGGTCTTTTTAGACCTTCTGACTCTGAATTCTTATGGTTTGGTCCATCCACGTCGTGAGCAGTTATGCATTTTCCCTTTAGGGAAGCATCCAAAGTCTGCATATTACCAAAAACACACCTGTGTGAAGTGAGGGGCGCTCTTATCTTACAACATGATGATGTAAAACAAACATTGAGACAAAAAAAACATCTAATTATATTTATTGTCAATGGCGTTTTTAAAACAAACATTGAACTAAAAACAAACATTAAACCTGTATATAGGAGGGGCTAGCGCCCCTCAAAAATACACCCAAACCAGAGAGCTAATTAGAGAGCCCTTGGTGACCTACAGATGGTGATTTGATTTCTCTCCTGCCCCAGGGTCTCATCAATAGTCAGTCAGAGCAGATGGATGTAATGGAAGATGCTGACGTACCAAAGAATGATCACTGCAAACATCAAAGTCACAAAATGAATCCAACAGTCTGACACTAAGTCCAAATTTAATTTAATTTCACTTTTATTGAAGTGGGCATGACTTGCAATTCAGGGGATAGTGGAAGGCAATGAAACGGTGCAGCCCGGAAGAGTCTCTTTTCCCTGTAGCGTTTAGCCCAAGCGGACAGCGTATTGACTCCTGAGGTTAGGTTTAGGCATAGTTTTAGTGAAGTTAAATGTTACGGTTTAAACGCAATCAAGGAAACACCAATGAAAGAGGGAGTCCCGTGCGGCCCAAGGGAATGATTTCCTCTGCCTGAAAGAGGTTAGCAGCTGTACTTTGGATTAGCTCTGCATTAGTCAATAATCCCTTTAAGTCTGTGGCACAGTTGGTAGTGCTGTCACCCCACAGCTAAAAGGTCCTGGGTTCGATTCCCGCTCGGGACGCTGTGGGTGCTTGCGGTGTGTTTCCTCCTCCGCGTCATCGGTGCCCATACCCGAGGCGGGGGGAAAGGGCCTTTCTGTGTGGAGTTTGCATGTTCTCCCCGTGTCCCCTATAGGGTAGGTACCCTCACAAAAAACATGCAGTAATCCTGGTCTCTAAACTGCCTCCCCTGGCCAGCCGGGGCGCCTGATGGAGGGGAAAGGAACTGGTTGGAATAACGTGTTCCTTCCACGCGCTACGTCCAACCAGGGAAACTCACCCCTGTCAGGTGTAAAGGAGCAACTTGGACACTCAGGCATGAAGGAAGCATGAGTTCAAGTCCGTTGCTCTCCCCATGTCCCCCATACATGGGGACTAGGTTGGCGGAGGGTGTGTAGAGCCCAGGATCACATTAGATAATTGACACAGGGGTGAAAAATGGGTTACAAAATCGTGGGATGAAAAAAAAAAAGACTACCATATCAAGTCCTTCATGTCCAAGCTAGGACAAAGCCATTTGAACGTAAAACGTGCACATACATATTGACCCCAGGCTGTGAGAAATGTCTGTATCTGTAAAGGCTCTTGATTGGTATTGATGCATTCTATCTACACTACAGTATAGCACCACTTGTAAGTTGTAGCTGAAGTTAATGGCCGTGATTTGCAAATCAAATTGGATTTGGGATACATTGCATGCAGTGCATCATGGTTGAAACATAGGACACAACAAATCAGACGTAATTAATGATGTATACATATAGAAAAGGAATATACTATACACATACGTACGTAAACACAACACATACACAATACGCATGCATAAATAGAAACATATAGAATCTCAGTCACTCTACTCTACACAGTTTCAAGTGACTGATGAGCTGATGTATGACACCAGATATGATTCAAAACAAGAGTGAAGAGAACGATGAAGGTCATTCTTTCAACTACAAAATTGTTGTATTTCTCAATCCACCCACTTAGACACATTCCAGACAGCCAAGCATGATAGGAGCACACTTCACTGCCTCAGTACAGTATACTGGAATCTTGTCAGATTCTCAGTTACTTGAGAGTTAAAAGCCTGCATTCCATTGGATCCATTGTAGTTAGTGTATTATCCTTTCTTTAGACAATGTGATGGGTACAGTTAGATTAATGCCTGTGTAAACCTATACAGTATGTTCTGTCTCACATCTATGCTTAAAGGGTAACGACAGAGAGCGACTAGCGCTGCTCAAAAAGCGACCACTTTTCTCCACAGTGGAGCAGCTATCTAAACAAAATCCACCTGTCTTCCGCTAGCTAAACAGGAAGCTTAGCATAGCCCTCCGAGGAGAGCTCCAGGAATGCTCTGAGGTTGCCATCGGGACGATACATCAAAATAAAAGTATTAGTCCTTGGTGAGGTGTACAGTTACAGTAAGTAACTCCCAGTCAAACTGTTTTCCTGTAAGGGTCTGTCTCAAGTGGTTCTGTCTACTCTCTCTTTGTGCGTGTGTGTGTGCGTGTGTGTGTGCGTGTGTGTGTGCGTGTGTGTGTGTGTGTGTGTGTGTGTGTGTGTGTGTGTGTGTGTGTGTGTGTGTGTGTGTGTGTGTGTGTGTGTGTGTGTGTGTGTGTGTGTGTGTGTGTGTGTGTGTGTGTGTGTGTGTGTGTGTGCACAAATCAATGTGACTGGAAGACAGTGTTCTCATAGTCATTAGACTAGGATTTCAAACACTACTCCTTTGGCCAATTGGTCACCTTATCACGCCTCACAAATAAGGAGCAAACACTAAACTGAATCGTGTGCAAATCCTCTCTGCATATCTCTTTCTCGTCAAGGAAGACAGAGAAAATAATACCCATTTCTTCACCTTTTTAATTTAAGCTCAAATTCACTTAATTCCACCATTCCCACTGCCCAGTATTACCAAACTCACAAAGGTAATCAAAATTTGTGGTCAAATGTAGAAAATTAGGAATCTGATTAGTCTGCAGTAAGAATGGGGTAGGGATTTAGTTAAGCTCTAGGTGTGTGTGTGTGTGTGTGTGTGTGTGTGTGTGTGTGTGTGTGTGTGTGTGTGTGTGTGTGTGTGTGTGTGTGTGTGTGTGTGTGCATGTGTGCATGTGCGCATGTGCGCGCGTGCCATTAGATGCACAGATAATAAAATAAGTACAAAACGTTATTAATATCCCTAAATAAGCTTCACCTTGTATCTGTGTCTGGTTATTGCCTGCTACTATCCTGTGACAGAAATACAGAATACAGTGTATTCTTAACTATCATTCAGGACAGAGTGAATCAGAATACCGTATGGTACTGTAGCTGTCGGAACAAATGTTATTGTTGCCGCCTGGACAGAGTGAATCAGAGTAGACAGGTACAAACAGTAACCTGATTCAGCCAGGCCCATCCACTCTCTGTCAGTCCTACTCCTCGCTGACTGACAGGCTCCTACAGTATCACCGAAAAGGCATGGTTGCATAATGCACTGCTACCCAGGGGGCATGCAGTGTTTTTGCAGGTTTTTTCTTTTTTTCTTTTTTTCTCTGCACAGTACATACAGTAGATGAGCAGAACATGTGCCGACGTACAACATACACTCTGGAGTGTTTGACTTATCTCTGAGTGTGAAAATGGTCCCTTATACTAGTCCACTTTACACTCAGAGTTAAATTAAACACAGGGTTTTGCTAGTTTGGCACAGTGTGCTGAGGTAGAGTTATACCGTAAGTTGTCCTGCAGTTTGGACACGTGAAACCTGCCGCATGTCATTCTCTCTCTATACAATCTGAATCTGTGCTGGCGTGCTTTTTTTGCAATCTGTATCAATCAATGTGTCAATGTGTGCGTTGTTGTCTGAATGAAAGGGCTTACACTATAGTTATTTTATTTATTACTATTATTTTTGTATGATATATCAAACCTGTCAGCTGACATGAGTGTGACTAGGAAGTGGCCATGGACTGTCTCCTGTGAAAGAAAGGCATAATAAGGATCCAGTCCAACCCCACAGTTCCTGGAAAGAGGACAGATCAAATAACCATAAAATGTAGCATACTAGTGCTGCACTGCTGCTTCCATTCATCACTAAAACCTATTAAACGTCCCCTGCTTCATTTGGGCGATTAATGTTTATCATTGATGTTAAAATCAGCTTTACACAGCAACTACAACTTGTAATCACTTGTTAACTGTTTTTATTGGGTTTTATGAGTTGGGTTTTATTAGTGTTTATCATAGCATTTACATATGCACAGTTTGAGTGTGCACATTAATTGGAATGTGCACATTTTGCAAGATATTAATAATATCTTTGTTTTTTTTTGTAAGAGGCTGCATGCCTGCCAAACAAGCAACAATGCTTACTGTAGCCAACTAACACCTTTAAATCGCAGTCTTAACTGTCTTGCCATCTGCCATCTGTTCCAAATATTTTTGCTTCAAAGTTAAAATGTTTATGTCTGGCAGTGATTCTAACCACAGCAGCATGGCTTAGAGTATATATACAATAGAGAAGACACCCGAGTTCTCCTCCCATCCACTTGCATTAAGTTGCTCAAAAGCGCATGAGGCGATTTCACTCCTCCTTCCTGGTAGGAACAGAGTGCATTCTGGGATGGATTTGCCTCAAACACATGAACGCGCTGCCGGTGACTATCATTGTGCCGTTTGTGTGCGTTCATGTATGAAACATTCGTGCACGTGTCATGGCCTCAATCACATGAACGTGCGCAATGATAGTCAACGGAGCAGCGCTGGCTCGAGCTGCAATGACAAATTCGGCCACTATGTCCATTTCGCCTCAGGGTTTCCTCTGGGTGCCTTCTCTATTGTCTATATACTCTAAGCAGCATGGCCACTGTGTTTGCACCAGTGTTGTTTTTGGCAGCAAATTGCGATTTTAGTTTAGTCATAGTCTTTGGACTGAAACTTCATTTAGTTTTAGTCACATTTTAGTCACCTGGAAATGTCTTAGTGTTAGTCTAGTTTTAGTCGACTAAATGTCATAAGATTTTAGTCGACTAAATCTACAGGTGATTTAGTCGACTAATGAGTAATGAGTGTTTTTACACTTGCTGAAAATAGCTGATCTACAAGCTCACAACGCGACGCGTTGTGAGCTTGTAGATCGGCTATTTTCAGCATGCAACCAAGAGTAAAATTACTTATAGTGGATCTCTTGTTAGTTGGGGCCCTTAGGGAGATTTTAGGGTATGTTCGTTCACTTTTGTCTAAAAGCGCCAAATTTGGCACAGGTGTAGCTCAGGGCATACTTAAATGATTTGGCTAGGGCGCCCGCGCCGGTGACCTTTGGGGTCGCCACAGCGGCTGATCCAATATGGCCGCCACCTGAACACGCTTTTGCCTCTACATTTGAACCAGATGAGCTACAAATCCAAACTTGGTGTCTATTTCATGTTTTTTGACAATTAGAAATATGATGGAAAAATCATCTTTATGATTGGGTGTGTCTGGACACCTAATTAGCATATTTCCAAGATGGCGGCCATGTAAAAAATAGGTGTACCTTAACTTTTGATACTTTTGGCAAACTATTTTAGGTTTTTTGAGCATCAGAAACCTACTGGAATGATCAGATTTATGATTAAATGTATCTAGTGCACTTTATCTTCCATATTAACATAGGTAGCCATTATCCACCAAAATGTATTGCACATATATTTTCACACAGATAGAATGTAAAGCTGTATCTTACACTTGGTGAGGATAAATTGGTTTTGATGATGGGAGCATATTGCATATTGAAGACAAAGCTCATCTTATGGTAGGAAGACTTCTCCATAATTCAGGTTGGACCACCGTCCTCTCCCAGGCCCAGGTGTTAACTTCAGGACGAGCTCAGTCTGCCCTCAATGAGCACCATATAAAACGGACACGCTATGCCCATCAAGTCACTCTCATGTCCCTTCAGATTCTCAAACAAAATGCATACTCTGCCTATTGTGCAGATGTTCTTGGTCCACCTGAGTCATTTGAGATGTGGGACCAACGAGCTCAAGCAGAGTTTCCACAGTTCAAGTACTGGTCCACCATCATGGAGCTAGAGCTACTACTGTGTCGATTCATTCGGTCACTTCGTGAAGGAAACTTCAATTTGTATGTTCAAGTTTGTGATGAACTGTGTGCTTGGTTTCATGTGATGGATCACACAAACTATGCCCGCTGGTTACCTATCCATGTACGAGACATGGTTGAACTACCGGAAAAAACATCCGGGAATTTATGAAGAGTTTTTGAAGGGGAATTTTGTAGTGCAACGTTCAGAAAACAAGTTCAGCTTGATTGCAAAGGATCAATCACATGAGCAGTCAAACAAAATTCTGCAGTCCTATGGTGGAGCAGCTGGACTCTATGAAAAGCCTGAAGCTCTCACACTATTCATGCTTGCAGGGTCAGACAGTGCCAGGTTGGTGCAAGAGTTTGAAGCTGTGTATAGTAACATCAGCTCACCATCCTCAACTTCTCATCATGAAGAGGCACATAGCTTGCAGGTCAAGTTCATGAAAGATGTCAAATCCTTCACAGCCATTATGGAAAGTCACAGGAATCCTTTTCTATCAGTAGATCATGACCTCACAGCACTTGACACGCAGGAAATTGTGGAAACAGAAGTATCTGAATCACTCACAACCGTTCACAAAGTTGCTATAGCAATACATTTAGCTTATGTAGAGGAGCGACTTGAGAAGGCCACAAAGCCCATTTCGGATATAATTCCACGGACAAAAATGACTTTTGCAAATCGACCAGACCGAAAAGCCAAACGCAATAACAGCAAAACATGAATCTCATCACCCAACTATTCCTTTCCCTTCAATCGAGGCCTGATGCAGACATGGCAGAGTTCTTCAAGAATGAAAACCAGAGAGAGCCACCCAGCATTTCCAACCAAGAGCTTTTACGCTGCGGCACAAAGGCGGACATACTTGAATGCTTGAATGTCCAAAAAGTCTGCATAGCAGCAGCTAAGAAGGCCACTGTAGTTGTGCTTGATTATATTTCATATAAACATCAGAAAGGAATCATGCATGTCAGAATTAGTTGAATTAGACCTATTGCACCAGGTTTTACACATAACAATGACAAAGTTACGTCCAATGTCTTCAGAATAGCAAAACGCCACTTGGAATTATGCAAATTAGGGGTCTAGACACACCCAAAAATAAAAAAAGAGCATTCCAACACATTTCTAATTGTCAAAACACATGAAATAGACACCAAGTTTACATTTGTAGCTCATCTGTTTCAAATGTACTAGAGACAAAAGCTATTACAAGTGGCGGCCATATTGGATCGGCCGCTGTGGCGACCCCAAAGGTCACCGGCGTGGGCGCCCTAGCCAAATCATTTAAGTATGCCCTGAGCTACACCTGTGCCAAATTTGGCGCTTTTAGACAAAAGTGAACGAAAATATCCCTAAGGGCCCCCACTATGTCCACTAGTCCCTTCCTAACATTTTAGTCTAGTTTTCATTTGTCGACGAAATTGTCAGTATATTTAGTCTTAGTTTTAGTCATCATAGCTTAGTTTTCATTTAGTTTCCATTCGTTTTTGTCAGTGGAAAAAGGTAGTCGACGAACATTTTTCGTCTTAGTTTTAGTCGACGAAAACAACACTGGTTTGCACACGCACACGCACACACAAACACACACACACACACACACACACACACACACACACACACACACACACACTCGCAAACACACACACACACACACACACACACACACACACACACACACAGTTGATGATTTGGGGTGTTACGGTACAGTACAGTGACAGTACAGTAGAGGGACCTCCTGGGGACCCCCTCACAGTTACTCTGTCATTTCTCGACCGTTTCGGACATGGGGTGGCTCACCAGAACCGGGCCACCCCCCTGGGCCCGTCCTGGTGGTCTGGATGTTTCGGGGACCCCCACACGGTAACTTCCCAAATGTGCCATTATGTACAGTAATGTACAGTAGATACTGAGGGAGGCAGTGTTTGGTTGCTTTCATGGTTGAGTTCATATTGAATTGTATGTGTAATGACATCATCCAGTACGGAGTTAAGAAAATAATTATGCACAATTAGTGCTTCTATTCTGTCCTTTTTTATGTAGAACATTTCAATTAAGGTGTCAGCCAACATTTCGTGCTGAATGAAAAAGGAATCGAATACATTTCTCATCATTACTCTTTTCTATTTGTGCTTCAGTTGATTAAGTCAGTGCATTCTGTACAGTGTCCTCAGGGTGATGAAGCTGAAATTTGTGATGAGACGTTTCACAAATCACAACCAGTGTTGTGGTGGTGTGAAAGCTGGGTAGGTTAATCCACTGATGTGCTTGACTGGAGGTGTTGACATGTTGAAGGGAGCAGGCCCTTCCATCCGCGCAGCTCCTAATTGACCAACCAGGAGAGCACTGTCTCTGTGGGAGATGTAATGTTCACACTTGCTAAGCAAGGTCTGCTGTGCATTCAAGCACTGTCCTTCTGACCTAGGATGCTGCTTCAGTAGTTTCTTCAGGCTGCTGGTGCCACGACATTGAAGATGACTGAATACCGTATTTGTCCATTTTCGATGGCCATATGTACATTTATCGATTAGACTTTATGTGTTATGTGTTTACAGAGCACGCACGCACGCACGCACACACTCACTCACTCACTCACTCACTCACTCACTCACACTCTCTCTCTCTGCCTCTCTCTCTCACGTCTCAGATCGATATTGAATGACGATGGTTCAATGGGTGCATGTGTAAGAGCTCATTACTACAGTAACATTGAGGCTTATGATATGATCCCTGCGCTTTCTAAGATATTACTGTTGGGCCTGAGTACTGGAGAGAAAACACTCAAACGCTATCCTCACCAACCTAACGGTTTTATTTTATAAGACCCACTGCTTCACCTTTGAACAAGGCTTTGCTCCAGCTCCTTTTATCCTCTTGTTTACTACAGTAGTTGTTTGCAGCCCTGATTCTTTAACAGTATGTCGGTGCAGTTCATGAATTTTTAAAGATGCCATTTATTGCAACAACAAATCTATCTGGCACTTGCCGTTATAGATCATTTGTGTGTTGGTGCACTGCCTACTGTTATTGTGCAGGTACTGGTAGGGGTTCAGCTAGGTCCAGATCCAGCAGGAACTATTTTCTGCCATACGGCCGAGCTACACCAGGCTTTTCAAAGCGTGTGTGCGCATATACACACAAATGCACACACTCAGTTTTAGATCCAGTCCTATTTTAAAGTCTGCGTATGCGCAGCTCACACACACACACTTGGAGTAGCACGGCCGTTATTGTTCAACCCTAGCGAGAACTACAGTACCTGGCTAATATCTTGCATTCGTACTTGTATACTGTATATGTACTTTGCACATACATATACTAGTGGTGTGAATCACAGTGCAATAATGATTTGATTCAGGGTCCAACTATTGATATGAGACAATATCCTGTGCCCTTTAAGCTACACTCTTTCAGATACCTCTTAAAGACATATGGTGAGACATAAGCCTATACTGTCATAAATGATTAATAGTCCTTACAAAAGCAATGGCATTGATCGACCTTTTTCGGCACCGTATCTTCACACACATTATTTCCAATTTCCCATACTCGTTGCTGTCATATGACAAAATCTGAATTCACAGCTGAGTATGACAATGGCTACGTTTACATGAGCAGTTAAATCCCCTTTTCATTCCGAATAGAAGTTCAATCCTATTAAACGTTGTTATGTAAACACCTACAAAAACTTACATCCGAATGAAAACGCTCGATGCGATCTAAAAACCATTCCGATGTCACTGGCCGGATTACTCCGATTTTCAATGCGATTGAAAGAAATTTTACTCATGTATACACTGCTTCGGATGTAAATTCATTCTGGTCTTTCTGAGCATGCTCCAAAGCGCTCATATCCAAGGCGCGCCGTCGGCGCCGAGGAGTTTGCACATAGAGCGCGTTATTTCGTTCCTTTTTTCAGATCCGAAATCCACAAAAAAAAACGTGGAGCAGCAGCAGATGAGATACCCCTGCTCTGTGTGTGTGTGTGTGTGTGTGTGTGTGTGTGTGTGTGTGTGTGTGTGTGTGTGTGTGTGTGTGTGTGTGTGTGTGTGTGTGTTCAACGGTGTTCAACGGTCTCTCTCTCTCTCTCTCAAAAATTACGAGCGACCCGATACAATAATAATCATCAGTGTTGCGTTGCGTGCCCTGGCCGTGCTGTAGATACAAAGTATAGTAGTAGGCCTACAAATAAAAACGAGATGTCCAACAGATGGCGTAGTTTCACGTGAATTAACATGTATCATGTCTTCTATCACTTCTCCATATAAACACTCATTCGGAATGACCATTTCCCATGTAAACTCGCGGCAAAAAACATTACATCGGATGTATTTTATTCGGAAGTATTTATTCGGAATGATCACCCTTCATGTAAACGTAGCCATTGAATAATGCTTGCTGTCATGGAGTTCTGGATCAATCATGAGGCAAATGGGAGTCGAGACAATATTCTAGGTGGTGATGGTTATCCCCATGATATCACATGTACATAAATCATAAGTACAATAACACTCTAGGTCAATGGTACAGTAGCCTGAAAGTACGCTCCCTTTCCAAGGCATAGAGGGGCCGATTCAAACTAGCACTGGAAACCGATGCAGGCTCCCTATTGGTTCACCAACCTATGTCCCCGCCTACCCTAGCAATGCATTACATACAATGGCTGGATTTCCCAAATAAATGTTGTGTTGCATGTAGCTTGAACACACCCCTCTACGGCCTAATTGGCTCATTGTGCAAGTGAATTAAATTGAATAACATTCGATTGTGGGTTAATAAATATAGGCCTAGACAAGGAGGTTAAATGGAAGGCTATTGTGCAGTCAAAGTTACCAAGCTAGTTAATTCAGCATTATTTTATTGACCGGTCAGGCCGGTATGGTAGGCCTCAGGCCTACGAATATAGGCCTCAGGCCTACCATTGTGTGGCACATCTATGCACGAAATATGTTCACAGTGAAAGGGGGTGTTGTTGAGAAGAACCACACGCATACTCACTATGCATATTTCCTTTAGGAAACCCAGCCATTTGTCTGTACTCTATGGCAAACTATGTTCAATATGATTGTCTCCTCAAGGTCCCAGCCCTCATTCTATAGTTGCATGTTGCAAGGAGTTGCGTGGCGAATCATTGGTGCGGTTTGGGTTCAACACATCTTCAACATAAGAATGCTGTGTGGCAGAAATGCTGTTTTATGGACCCAGCCCTATAAAGAAGCTCATTTCAATAATGATGCTTGCATAATTCATCCTTTTCTGCTATTTATATTCATTCAGAGAGATCACCAGTGCAATAGTATCATGTGTTTGGGCTACATTACTGCTGTTGCATTACATCTTAAAATAACACAACAAACTAGAGTTGTGCCTAGCCTAGCTGAACACAAGTTTCTTCGCGTTTTCACCACCCTCATGTGCAGACAGTTATAGTACACAGCCATACAAATGCACTGCTTCATAACTTCACACCTAATCATCAAAGACCAAAGTTCTTTTTTTTTTTTTACCTTAATAATGCACTACCTTAGCTCAGGGTATTTACTGGAAACATAAAAGTTGTGTGGTTTCCCAACAGCAGTGTGTTGTTCAGTCCTAATTGTTGCAATGCCATGTAAAACATATTAACAAACCTTTGACTGTGTCTTAATAGCAGAGCCCCATATAAACATCTCATCCACTGATCTCAGTGATTCATATACTAATGTGTATAGCCAGACTCTGTTTTGTCAACATCCATCCTGGCAGCATCCGGGCATAAACCACTTTGGGTACTTTAAAAGAGTGGTGTCCATGTAGTATTTATGAAGCTGTTGCAGTAGTGTGATACATGAGTAAGGGTAAGTGGAGGGTCACTGAATGTAAAGTATGTTTGCCGCTCTGTTGGCTTCATGAGTCAAGCGCCTAAAGGTAACGGTGTAAGGCACGGTGCTAGAGAGGACATGAGGGCATGATCCTGCAAACAGTGGCTCCTCAGACTTCTGACATAGAATTATATGCAAATTAATTTTTGTGTGTGTGTGTGTGTGTGTGTGTGTGTGTGGAAAAACCAGTCTGATTGAAAAAGGAGTGCTCGTTTTCTGTGAGTTCACCTCCCACGCGCCCCAGACACTGACAATGACTGCAATTACAATGTAATGGCCGATAGAATGTAAATCAAACGGATAAGATACTAACATTCATTCATTAATGATAGACCAGTAGCAAGTAATTGCTTCATTAAAGAAGCCCCTGAGTGTGAGAAGAACCTGTAGCGTCTACTTTGTCCACAGCAGACCTTTTCACTTTCTATTACAGCAGGAATGTTGGTGTTGGCCAGGCATGGAGAGCAATAAATCAAATGGCTCAATAATGTCTGAATTCATTTTTCACTTTTATGATCCTATGATGCCATTACTTAATATGATGATATGATGACGAATGACCTTAATGTTATGAGCTGGCCCTTAAATATATATCACAGGGGAAGGGAATAAACGGTAGAGTCAAGCCTCAGTCTGTCGACTCTTAAATTATGATCATTATGACATAAAAAAAGAAACATTTGATGGTGGTGGCAATTATGGTAATTTCGAACCGTCTTCTTCTTCTTCACTGTTTATGACCTTTATCATTGTCATTTTCATCAATATTGCCATTTTCATTATTCCCATAGCCAAGAGCATTGTACATAGTCCCATTTCTGCAATATTCCTCAATGATGAGACCACTAGGCCTGTGGTTTGATCTTTAAGGCAATACTCTTAACACAGGGATTTCTAGTTTTATTGTATCGTTTTATTTATTTATTCATTGTGCGTTGTATCATTTTATTTATTTATTGTGCGTATATCTGCCTCTTTATTGAATATTTGATCAGATTTAGTTGTGTATAAATACTGTCAATTATGTTTCATTCCATGCCATGAACAGTTCTTCATGTGACCACCATGCTCTGACTTTAGGTGCGTTACCCATTCAAAACAAATCAAATAAATTAACATGAACATACAGTAGTATACACAACCTTCTTTCACCCTCTCAGCCACTAGCTCGGTCTCCACCAAACGGCATGTGTGGTTCAGTTCAGAGCTGATGCAGAATCGGATCGATTCATTCTCATTTTCCTCGAAACCCCCAGAGATCCATTTGTCATGCCATGCCTGGGGTAAGTGTCCATACACTCCCACAGTAATTTGCTGGTGGCTGGAGAGGGGTGGGGGGGTTGTGCACTGTGTTCCTATAGTTCCTACTGTACCATGCTGAAATTGTATTATTATTATTATTTTTGAGTGGTGCTAGGAATGTGTGTCCTTGGATGGGTCTGTCCTTCCGTCCGAGTACGGAAATAGCATTTGTTGACCATCAAGTGTCACTGTTATGCAGCCTAACACACACACACACACACACACACACACACACACACACACACACACACACAAACAATATTTTGGGAATGGAAATGTTGGGAATGTCGTGATTAGCACTGTTAACAACTTTGCACTTTGGCTATTCGAAAAAAGTACATCTACAATGTGAAGTGTTATGAGCTTGTAGATCTGCTATTTTCTGAAATCTTTACTTTTACTTTGGTACTCAAAGTATATTGTGATAATAAAACGTTCATTTCAAGCTCCCACCTCCCACACCACATACTTTGACTATTAAAAAAAAGTTGATCTAAAAAAATTAAGTTGATGTAGTCATTCAGAATATATCGCTGCTTCTATATCTATTCATAATTAGTCACCAATCTGTCAGAAGACATGGTAAATGAAACAAAAGTCATAGGTGATTAATTGAAAAATAATAGGTTTCATCAGATGTGTGTCTGTGCACGTCTCTACATTTAATTTGCTCTTTCATAGCCATCAAACCATTGTTTGGTGAAATGGGATAGTGCACTTGCTTGCAGACTCACTGATGACTTATTCTAAAGAATGGATAGGATGAATACAAGCTCTCCAGCTTTTCAATAAGTGAATTTTATAAAGGCCAAGAGTGGGAAGCAATTAAATGTTCCCACTGAAAGCACTCGCCCACACATGCTCCTTGTTTCTGCAAGGCACCTCCATATTTTATTTGACATCAGTTAAGCTTCCTCATATATCCTGAAAATACGCATTCTCATAGCCCGCCCTCTGATTCCACTGCAGACTCAAAATGACAAAACAAAAGGAAATCATTCCTGCATTTCCTCCAGTCCGATGGAAGGAAATTGTAGAGAGACTTATTATCTTTGCAAACAAAAGCAGGGGGGTCGAGGGGCTAAAGCGTTTCACTGTGCTACAGGGTTTGTAGAGAATTGGATAAGTATTGATTTGACAGCCCTCATTACATTCTCACCTGCTTTGTAATTATCCTTGTCTTTAGAGTGAGAAACAATACAGTCACGACTCGCAGACTCTTAGTTCACTGAAACACCTTTGCTTTTCTCTGTAGATGGAGCCAAGCTGCCATCAGCTCTTCAGGGCGTAAACATGTATTGTTTTTTTAATTGACTTACGTCAAACAATAGGAGCAAGAACAAAAATGAATCTAATCATCTGTAATTGTTCCAAAACAGAATCCTTAATTGGAATTTTCATTATAGCAGTTAAATAATGTTTTTCATTCATATATTTAGCAACAAGTAACTCCCAAACTGCCAAATTTCTTCGATTTACATAATATTTTTGTGTGTGCCTGTTTCAAATTGCACGCCTATATACGCAGCATACATTTTCATCCCTGAAGTTGATTGTTTCCCTATTAAGATCATCATTGAAGGACATTATTTTATTATGTTTGTACGGCAGCCTCTACAGATGAGACGCGTACAGCCGTCTGTATTTGATGAAGCCCTGTATTGCCACGACAACGGATAGCAGTGTGACGTCACAGGCACAGCATGACGTCACATCGACCACAAGAAGGGCTATTTAGGGAGAGAAGTTCAGACCTACTTAGGGAGAGCAGTTCAGCCCATACACCGATAGGTAACCAATCGTTCCCTCTTTCCAGACATTAGTAACTCCTGGGGGGATTCATTCTCTGTCCAGAAGAGAAGAGCTAAGAGATTACCATGGCAGCTCGCTGTTTTGCAACAAAGGCCCTAGACTGGGTGGCATTTGCTGAGCGGGTGCCACCCAACCAGAGAGGCATGTTCAATGCCTTGAAGACTCGCAGCGATGCCATCGGTGGCAAGGTAGCGACACTTCCAGAGACCCCTGTAAAGATTGACTGGGCTTTCTACCAAGGTGCTGTGGCCAGATCTGGGATGGTGGCTGAGTTTGAACAGAAGTTCAGCGCACTGCAGATCCCAGAACCTGTGGACACACAAACTGCATTAATTGACGCACAAGAGGCAGAGGCGAATAAAAGTGCTTTGGCCTATGCCGAAGAGTCGAAGGCCCGTATTGCCGCATATGAGGCAGAGCTTGCTAAATTCCAGAATATGATCCCCTTCGATCAGATGACAATTGAAGATCTGAATGACACTTTCCCCGAGACCAAATTGGACAAGGTCAAATACCCCTATTGGCCACACAAGCCTATTGCCGAGCTGTAAACTTCTCACTAGACACTTGCCCCGCAATAAAGATTATGTTCATTTAATAATAATAATAAAATAAAATAAACTTCCTCCTGGGGGATCCATAGGCGTTCCAAGGCCAGTGAGTCGATGTGATTCCTCCAACTGTGCCTTGGTCTGCCCCGGGGTCTCCTCCCAGTGGGACGCGCCTCGAGGACCTCCCTAAGGAGACGCCAGAGAGGCATCCTAACCACCTAAGCTCTAATCCGAGTCTCTCTCGTGTGACCGAACTTCTCACCCTATCTCTAAGGGAGATGCCAGCCACCCGACGAAGAACTAATTTCGGCCGCTTGTATTCGCCACCTTATTCTTTCGGTCATGAATGTTCTGTTGTTTGTTTCTTGTAAACAATTGCAATTGTACACTTCACAATAATCCATTTTATATTATTAAACAAACGCTGCATTCATGCTGCATGGCATACATGAATACATGCGTGTGCGTGGTGTAATGTGACATCTAATAAGAAGTGCAAAGTTATTGTTTTTCTGTTCTTTCGCCTCAAACAAAAAGATTTGTGGAGGCTCTATATTCAGGCACATGACCTGCAAACTATTTTCAAGTAATGTGGAGGAGTGGAGAAGAGAGTGGAGGAGAGTGTGTGTGTGTGTGTGGTGGAACTTGAGTGATGCTTGTGGAACTAGACTACGTCTTGTTCCTGACCACATCACTGTCGTGGCAATAATCACGTTAAACCACACCCTCTCGTGTAATATTGCTTAACTGACCACACTCTGTGGCCACTAGTACTACTACATACTGTATGTGTACTGGGAGTGGAGTAGAGCAGAGAACTCTGAAGAGCTCCTATGATGAGGGACTGATGTGATGTTGCCCATTCTGACCTCTTGGGTGACAGTTGGTCAGGAAGTACAGTATCCAGTTGTACATTGGGTTCAGGTCTAGGTCTAGGTCATCTCTAGAAAGTACTCATTATGCAGAATGCCTCATTTTTCAAATTTATAAAAATATTTTGAAAATAGCTCATCTACAAGCTCACAATGCGTCGCATCGCGACACATTGTGAGCTACTTGTCATGCAAAATTTGTAAATAATTACTATTAATGATTTAATCGTTGTTTTTGTCATTGGAACATGATTTATAACAATTACATTTCTGTTTACATTTTAGGCTTTGTAAATAAAAAAACAGCACAGGGCAGTTATGACAAATAACTTAAATCTATCGAAATATCACTATCAGGGCATATACTTTTCCACAGTCCACAAAACTGCAAAAAATAGGTACTACGGGTTAAGACTAAGAGTGTGGACAATGATGTGGAAATAACAAAGTAAATATTACAGCTGTTCAGTTCCAACTGCTTTTATACGGTTTAAATTGTGATGGGCTGAAATAATTGCAATCAGGCGATTACGCAATAACTGTGAAACATCCTTGTCAATTTTTCCTGAGAAGAGTGTCTGTTGTGTTGGTGTGAGATGTTGGCCTCTCACAGGGGGTTGCTGGTCTTAGAAGAATGGCTCTGTAACCTAGTGTATTTATGAATAATCAGATTGATGAGCCATCTTGTGTGCGTGTGGGCGGTGGTGTGAGTTATATAGATCTGGGTTGATGTTCATATTGACTGGACCAGCCATGGGGCAGAGTGAAGGGTTGGGGGGTGTGGCTGTATTGATTTGCATCAGTTTCTGTTAATCTATGTCACTGCACCCACATGGCATGCTTGCCTCGACTGTGTTCATTTTGAAGAGGAGATAATAAGTCGATATGCTGTTAATAGGCAGTTTTTGTGGCATTTTATATATACGTAATGTGTATATAGTATATATGCACATTCCGTTAGGTGAAATCCGTCCTCCTATTAAGTGGGCATTCTACGGTGCTCGGGGAGCAATCAGGGTTTAAGAGTTTTGCTCAGGGACAACCAGAGGCTCTGGCTCCCCAGGCAGGCACACTAACCATTCAGCTATGGCCACTTGGAAAAAGAAAGAGAAATACTATTCCAGTGTTTTGTTTGGTTGAATAATTCATTAACGTTTAAAAAATAATACAGAGGCTGAGGTATAGTATACAATAATGCAAAAACAAAGTTTCCATTGTGGTCAGTGTGAATTTAATGGTATGAAAATGAATGTTCAGTCAAACTTGTTCTTCCTGAGAACTATCAGCCACATCATAATCTAATTAATGTATTCAAACTGTAGAGAGACAGAGAGAGAGACAAAGACATACTGTATGCCTTTTCTCTCCTCTCTGTGTCAGGCAGTGTCTGGGAGATGGTATCCAAAGGTGCCATTTTCTCCCTTCAATGACCGTACTACACTGCAATCTATGTTTCACTATGCATACAGTACTATGCAATCACTGTTATGTGTTATGTGTGCAGGTGTGTTTTTGATCCTGGGAGGTTCACAGTCAAATCATTAGTTTTAAACCTTAACAGTGTACACATGTAACCAAGTCATTTTGAAAAATTTCACAACATCAGAGTTACACTGAGGCTCAGTATTTTACAGTGTAGCATTGTACAAACCTTAAAGAGGTGTTAAACTGGCCATGCTGACACATGTTGAGAAGCTTTCCCCTCTTCAGTCATTTTAACATTCTCTCCCTTCCCCCCCCCCCCCCCCCTCTCTCTCTTCCCCTTCAGTTTGCTGTTTTGTGTGCCACAAGAGGTGCCATGAGTTCGTCACGTTCTGCTGCCCCGGGGCAGATAAGGGACCCGACACAGACGTAAGTAACCAAACACCAGCTGTTGCCTCTCTGTACGTTTTGCTGTGTCGTGGTCAGAGTTGATCCCTTTGTTTTGTTTTCTGTCCATCACATTTATGCGTGATGTATTCGCTGATGTCAACAGGCCCTGGCTCTTGTCGAAGCCCCCCCCCCCCCCCCCCCCCTCGCTAGGGGCAGAGCTTTGCACTATACCATACATCCATGTCTTGTTACAAAGCACTGGAAGGGACAGGAGAAAAATGAGGCTTGCTTTACACATCCTTTACCCCCAAGCATCTAGAGCCATATATTGTCATTCAGGGGTATGGAGCGGCAGTAACTACATTATCTACGTTTTGCTTTAACTTTTTCATTGATCTCTCAGAGATTAATGAACATTGAACTGTAGATTTGTCTGTTCTGAAGTTCAGAGAGAGGGCGAGGTGTCATCCCCCAGCCATGATGTACAAGTACACCCACTGGACATGACACGTTGTGCGCTTGTAGATTGCAATTGTTTACTATTTTGAAAAACCTTTTTAAATAGTTCAAATAGTCAAATAAGTTTAGGGATAAGGGGTAAGGGTAGCACAACATATAGCCCAAAGTGTTTGAACCGACAACATTATTATCGTAGACCTCGAGGAAAGGCCATTGGGTCATCATCCAAGCAGCATGCATGTGCTCAGCAAGTGTCATAGTATTCCAGCAAGTGTCATAGTATTCCAGCCAGGCTCTTTCAAGATAATGCTGTTTGGGACGAATTGTTGGACAGACAAAAATGACTGACATCCTTAGAGCCCCACCACCGGTAGCAGGTCTAAAAATCCTATTATTTGCCAGTCTCAAGGCTGAAATAGAAATAGACTTTTAGTCTGTAAGGTGTGAGGGCCTTATTGGCCATTCTACACCAGCAGAAGTTAATTTGTACACGTCCTCCATCATGCATGTTTCTCCATTGGTATGAAGCGCTGATGATAGATTGTGCCATCAGATCATCCTCTGACTTCTAACTGATTGATTGATTGGTTAGTAATCAATTTAATTCATTCATTCATTCATCAATAAAGAAGTTATTTGGGCCGGAGACATACAATTAATTTTCACAATGCAGAGCCTTCAGTATGAAGAAAGCACATTGTGATCAGCTGTTCCAATTCAGAGATACAATCTGGCCTATTGTGTGAAGCTTTTCAATGAGACTTCCTCTGCTGCTGGTGTCATCTACCAACTATTGCTTGCATATTGCTAAAGACAAGTGCACATGGCCATAGCCTCACTGCAGCGCAGTTTGGCCCCTGTAACTGGAGATATGTCATTCAAGATTCCCCTAGACTCTTTTAATAGAGCACACCATGGATGACACAGAAGCCATAACGCTGTAGAAAATAGTCTGTGGGGAGCTGGGTGATTCTTTGTGAAGCGCCAACCTCAGAGTCCTGTAGTGTATTGTAGGGTAATGAGCTAAACTGTACTACTTTATAGTTACCATTCATCATCTCTGAGTGTCTGGATACGCATTGTCAACAGGCTCATACACACACCATGCTCTATTGTGAAATATGCATTCGACATCTCAGTAATCACAAACGTGATCTATTTGGCTTTGTTTACTTATGTGTTATGAAGCACATGCTTCTGTGTTGAATTAGACTGCTCTTATACTGGCTATCTTTGTTAGTTACATCAACTAATTTAATAAACTCTCAATATAAAAACACGGAGTGTTTTTCTAATTCTGTATGATTTGTTTCAGTTTGTACCAAAATAAATACTGTTACTGATACTTCCTTCTTTTTAATATAGATGTTTGTGCAATAATAAATTCTGTTGCTTGGGGCAACCACTGAGATTTGCTCAGTTTTGAGATGGACTCGCCCCCCGGGTGTGCAGTGAGAAGACAATATCTTCCAAGGCTAGCAAATATCCAGGAAAAACTGTATCTGTTGTAGCTTAATGGGCGTTGATTTACAGTAGCATAACGAAGCTGAACTAGCAGCCCAAGAGCATAATACCAAAGAATCGGCACAGTGCTGCCAAAGTGTTTTATAACACCTCCGCTGGATGGTGTAATAAAACTGTAGCGTTGCCAGCCAGGACTGAGGTGAGTGGAGGCCCACTGGGTATAGCAGCTATGGAGGACAGGAGTGCCCCTTCAAGGGAAGCCAATTCCATTCTCTTTCTCTCAGGACAAACCTCTCAGGATAAACCTTCCAAGGAAGGGACTGCACACTCCAGGGAATAGAGACAGACAACTTACTGCATCATCAACTTATTTATTAGTACGACACGTTTCGCGTGAGCTTTGTCAGGTGATAGCACCTGACGAATAAGTTGATGATGCAGTAAGTTGTCCGTCTCTATTCCCTGGAGTGTGCAGTCCCTTCCTTGGCAGGTTTATTTCTCTTTTTGAAGTCTATGCCTGCTAACTAGACTTGCAGCTCCCAAAGGGATTTTTGGATGTGCTGGAGTCCCCTTTTTTGTCTCTCATACAGTATATACTGTATATACATTGCAAGTTAAACTCAGCCCAAAGCTCATTACTGTATGGACTGCGTATTTTCCCTGTTTGCCCAGCCTCACACTCAGGTTGGCTGGGGCAGAGGCCCCCGGAGGTCGGAGTCCATTATCCATCATCCATGCATTATAACAGCAATCACTACCATATTTATCCACTATCGATGTTGCCTCAAAAGCAAACTCCTAGTTAATGTGGCGAGTTGTCTAGGAAGACATTCTTCTTGACAGCAACAGCCTGGGGTGTGTGAACATAACAGATCTACAAGCTCACATGGGATGTAAAAACCAGGCTTTAGGGTTATCCTCACCACGTGTTGGGCCACCTGTACTATGCACAGCGTATCCACAGTGGAGTAGGGAGGGGAGAGCAAGACTTCCACATCTCTTCCCAATATATTCCCTGGAGAACTGGACCTGATGACCTTCTGGTTACTTGAACCATTAAGCTACAATGCCAGTCATGTTAATGTCAATTAGCCCCATTAGGCCAATGAATGAAACATAATGTTTCCATTTGGCAGTGTTTGGTTGCTTACAGTGAGAGCAGGGCAGCGATTTGCAAAACAAGCACCATAAATAATGCAAGGGCTTCCCGTTTCACTACAGGCGCTCTGGAGATGAAACCGAGAGCAGGGGGGGGGGGGGGGGGGGGGGGAGGTGTGTGTGGCGATATACTGCATCATTGATGTCCACTTTTCCTGGTGTGACCTGGGGAAATCTGCAACTCTTTCTGCACTGATTATATTTTACCCTCACACACACATGGTCACGCACATGTTGAACACACACGATCACCCGGTCCCCTGAGGGCAGTTCAGTGTGGCTCTAGCTAAGAGAAGTAAGTGAATTAAACAGAAACACGGTGCCCTCTCTGTCTCCTCTGCATGGAAACAGACAGGACTGACCTGAGGCTGACATCGCATGGCTCACTGCCGTCAAACACACAAACACAATGACACACAAATTATTTTTAAACCATGACTGAAATAAAATCTAAAAATAAAATCAATGTTGTGAACATCAGTGAGGAACACTATTTGTCTGAATTGTTTTTGTGTTGCAGTATCTCCCGCACAATTTTCTTCCCCTTTGCAGCTCTTTCCCTGGAGTCCTTAAACGAGGAGAGTGACAACAACTTCCTTGAATGTGTTATTTTTAAGGCGTCTCAAGCTAATGTCGGATATTACGTTTCTTTTTAAATATCCTGGGTTGTGGAGAGATAAGAAACAAGGTGTGCAAAAAAAGAAAAGAAAGAAGATTAGTTATTTCTGACTGAGCTATGCTCAGAGCTTCATTCGTTGTCATATTTCTCTCTAATAAGGCCACAGAAGAAGACTGTCACCATTGGAAGCGAAAGTCCCACAGAGAATTGACTGCCTGACAAACCGCTTCCATTACAGTGGAAAGGTGGATATCAAAAAAGCATTAGGCATACAGCAGTGAGTGATCCTCCTCCAACTCTATTTGATTCTCCTAGAGCACAGCGGTAGGAAGGCCCAGGAGGAAATAACACATTTATACGTAGCTACAGTATTCCTTTGTTAGGGTTAAGACTGTTTTCAGGAAATGTTATGTGAATATAACATGTATTAAATTCAGTTACATTTTAATAAAGTGTCAAATCACAACAAGTTGTTTCAAGATACTTTACATGTAGAGCAGAGAACCGACAGATCACCGACCACCCTGAGCAAGCAATTTTATAACAGTGGTAACAAAAAAACTCTCTTAGCTGTAAGAAACGTCAAGCAGAACCCGTCTCTAGGGTGGGTGGCCATCTGTCTCGGCTGTGTTTCCAATCATTGATGCCGAGTACCACTACCAAGCAAGGAGGCATTGGGTCCCATTTTTACAGCTTTGGTATGACCTGGCCGGGGATTGAACCCCGACCTCCCAATTTCAGGGCGGTCACTCTAACCAGAAGGCCACTGAGCTAGTTTCGAGTTATAGTTATAGTGCTAAGCCCTGGAAGACCAGCTCAATAATGGGGATGCGAGAAGCGTGTGGCAAGGACTTCAGAGGGCGAACCAGAAGCCCTCCCCAATGAGCTAAACACGTTCGCCCATTTTAAGACAGACGGCACCAGCACCAGACCACCAGGCCAGCCCATTATCCATCTCGGAGGCTGATATGTGTGCGGAAGGCGTTCATGCGGGTGAGCACCCGTAATGTTGCGGGCCCTGATGGCACACCAGGTCGTGACCTCAAAGTCTGTGCACAACCAGCTGGCAGGTGTGTTTGTGGATATTTTTAACCATTCCCTTTCTGAGGGTCTTGCATGCTTCAAAAAAGGGATGCACACACAGACCCGATCCGACACACCAAAGGGCCGGCATGCGGAAATCAACCGTCGCTCCCGACAATCGATTATAGGCAACATTTCATCTGGCCAATCAGAATGTTGGCAGTAAAATCGAGTCCTCTGTTTTACTGTTAATGTTAGCATGGTCTCCTTCAAAAAAATCAAATACAGTTTCAGTGGCTGCCTTTGAAGGACCCCACCTCTCAGCCTGCCTGCCTGCCTGTAAATCTAGCCAGCCATGCCCATGCGATGTAATACTGTCCGTGCCAGTGTCGACACCACCCCCCCACCACCACCCACCCTCCCAGCCCAACGCAGAGTCCCATTGCATGCTTCATGCTTCCAGAACGGCACGGCCCAATCCTTGGCACGACTGGTGCAAGGAAATTCAATGCCCCAGTTTTGTGCTTAGCACACCGTTTTTATTTTGGTGTCTTGAGTGTTGACGTGTCCCACTGAGCCCTGTCAGGGTTCGTGGTTTCCGACAGATGAGTTCATGGGAGATGTGCTTGTAGACACACAAGGTGCACGGTATGCACGTTGCACTCGCAGAGTGAATGTTTTCACATAATGATGAATACAAGCCATTGAAGAAACCCTTGCAGTGGGTGCCATAAGTGGATGCGCCCCTTCCACAAAGAATGAGTGAATGTGTTCTGCAGCTCGTTCAGTCTGACTAAGGAATTCAAAAGAAATACTTTTGTGTTATCCCCTGTATTGTTTATTGTTATGGACACACACACACACACACATACATTAAAAGTTCTCTGCAAATTTACACACAGGTTTGTTTTATGCCAAATGCTTACATGCATAGATTGTAAACAACATATAGCGACCATAATTTGTAAATAAGAAACAACTTTTTGTCTGTTATTATGTGAATTAATATGGATAATTATTATTGGTGTAGCACCACCTGGTGAAAAATCCACCAGCCGCCACTAGGAATGAGTGTCATAAGTCAACAACACCCAGCAGTCTCATTTAAGCATCACCAGTAATGGATACACAGTTAAAATTAATTGAGTGCGTTACCCAGAGCAAGATTGGAGTACATGGCATGGCATGAACCCTACGTTGAAAAGAGTTCAAACAGGAAAGAAAAGACTGAGCTGCAGGGACGAGTACAAATTAATAGATAGGATAGATTGAGGGTGTTTTAAATAGAATAAATCACACCCGTGTGAAGTGAGGGGCGCTCTTATCGTACATCATCATACATCATCTCATTCCGGCCAATCAGAATTTGCGTCCTCACCTTCGTCTTCAATGTTTGTGTTACGCAATGTTTGTGTAGGACAATGTTTGTGTTTGCAGCACACACACACACACACACACACACACACACACACACACACACACACACACACAAAGCTGGATATAGGACGTGCTATCGCCCCTCAAAAACAAGTAGTCACACTGGTGACACGCACACATCAATTGAAAGATGTGTGTTACTGTTGACGGTGCATTTTGTGTTATTTTCTGAAACTGTGGACCTTTCAACACTGACAGCTCTCCAAACACTTATTCACTCTTGTGGCTGACAGCAAGTATTTTCTGCAGTTGCATGCGCGTGCGTGCAACTGTGCATATGTTCCTCCTTCGCTTGCAAAGATGACTTCCCAATGCCTTGTCGGTGCAAAGATGACTGATGAGACTGATCCTTGAACGGAATGACCGGTTGTGTGAGGGCATGCTATGGTTGGGGGATGAGTGGGTGAGAGTGCGGACTCATGCTGGCTTTGGTCTTGCGGAGCTGTCGTTTCTGTTTGGCTTCATCGATGCGGCACTTATCATACTATATTACACCATGCGTGACTGCAACGCAGTGTTGCCTCCCAGGTATCCGGATCCAGATAACAGCACGGTAGACCTTCAGTTTGGTCTATGCTCCCAGACAGAGGTGCGGAGTCCGAAGGCAGCACTTCTCTGGGCTACCCTGTGCATGACCTCCTCATTGATGTTGGCCACATGAGACAGGGTGCTGCCTGGGTAGACAAGCTTTGTTTCACCATTTACACTGAGGGGCTCGGTGTACATGGCTCTAGGAGGAGGTTTGTGCATCACCTCTGTTCTCTCCATGCTGATAGTAAGGTGTAAGTGTGTGCATGCTGTGCCAAGCTTATCCATGATTGGTTGCATTTCCAGCTGTTTGGAAGCATTCAATGCACAGTCGTCCACAAAGATGAGGTTGCGAAAAGTGGTCGTTTTCTTGGAGTCTTCGCAGATTGAGCTGCTTGCCGTCAGTGCAGTAGTGCAGGTCGATCTCCATGTTCCTAGATCGGAAGGCATCTGTCAGCATGGCTAACAGATGCCTTCCAATACAGACACACACACATGTACACACGCACACATGCACACACGCGCGCACACACACGTACACATTTCTCTCTCTGAAAGCCTTGCCTCCTTTGGGTGATAATAGCCATCTCTGCCATAATTTCTCTCGCTCTATTTCACTTTCTATCTCTATTTCAGAAAGTTTTTATTCAAATAGTTTAGTTTTTATTTGCTATGCAGTGTTCAGTCCAGTGTGTTGTTTGGATTGAGGGGTTGTGGCATGTCCATGCATTCTACAACTCTGTGTGGAACAGAGAAGTACTATCTTTTACCGTACACTAGGGGCCTCAAAACTCTCCGAGGTTAGCGAGGTGCAAAAACTGTGAATAGCTGTGCGGGCTTGCGTGCATCTTCAAAACTATATACCAGGGCGTTGACCTGTATCACCCCTGGTCTCACGGTAGCGCTATAGAACACTAAGAACAGGTCCCTTCACGTTTTGGCCTATAACTCTTGAACAGTAGGTTGTACAGACAATGACTCAACATCGCACAACATATGAAGGAGAAACTCACATATACAGTAGGCCACAGACAGTCACAATTTCGCCAGAACAAGATCTTCTGCAATTTTGCATTTGCTTCAAAACACACTTTTTGCTACTACTCTACAGACTTTGCCCAAAACTCACACAAAGCGGTACACATTATCTCTGGGGTCATAAGCTCTACCAGTCCGATTGTTCTGATTCTTTTCCAGCTGGTTATGACTGCCTTCCATGCAAATGTCGTGCTCCCTGGGTAGGCAATTAACCAGCCTGCTCCAAGGAGTGCACTTTTCTTGTATTTTCATGAAACTGAATGCTTGTTTGACGGTAATCATTCGTGTTCTGGGGATGAAAGAGTGGTGTCCTAGTTGCTTGTGTTTAATGTTATGTGTGTCCAGTGGGAATTTACCCCCTGTGTGTTGATGCCATGTGCTGCCCATGACCCACAGTCTGTCCAGAGGCTGCCGCTTTATCTATTCTGCACTGTCTGGCAGCCATCTGCTTTCTCACAATGATGGGAGCCAAGGCTTGCCAGAATTTATCTCTCACTTATTACACGCGTGCGGGCGTGTGCATACGCGCACACACACACACACACACACACACACACACACACACACAGACAGATTAACAAAGACATACAGATGTTACATTATACAGTACATATACACACACTGTCCGGCTGTGCATACACTGTACGCCATAGATTACTCCAGTGGTTTGCTTACAGAAAATGTAATTTCTCCAAACCATGCTTTAAACCAAGTATTATTAATGATGCACTGATGGGAGTGCTGGACTCCCTCTTGACCTATACATGTCAGCATAGTGTGGCAAATCATTTAGGGCAGAGGTTTGCCCACACTAGACTCCTTGCCAGTAAAATTGCATACAGTATATCTTGTTTATGTATCTTGTCAAGTTATTAGGTTTTTGGATTTATTTATTTTTTCCACATTTAACACGCTTCCTTCCTGCCATTGCTGTAGATCTGCGTCAATTAATAAATACAAACAACACATTTGAAACAACATAATATAGGGTTGTGTAGTGGTGTTTATATCAGGTTAATCTCACCTCATTTAACAACAAAACAATACAAAGAAATCATAAAAAGCAAACTTATATGTATAATATGTTGCCATAATATTTGTTATTAGGATTATGAACATAGGCATGTTTTTTGTGACTGGTCAGTGGTCACATGTCATCGCCCCAACTGTACATTGCCTCTCTTGCTAAGAGTGAAAGGTAGACCATGGAATGGGAAACTGTTGAGTCTGACTGTAAAACATGGTGGTGGGCAGCGAGCAGGGGAAGTGAGGCCTGTTCGACACATGCCCCGAGCAAGATAAAGGATCCACTCGCCATCAGCTCTCACAGGCAATCAGCTCTCCTGTCATGCCTGACATCCTTACATGATTAGAGGATAGAGAAATGAAGGCATTGTAAGGAACCATGGGAAAACAAAGAAAGAAGAACAGGCAGGGGAAGAATGGAGGGATGAGGGAGAATTGGATGGATTTGGGTGAGGAGAAAGGAGGGAGATGGAAAGAAGGGGGAGATGAAGGGATGGGGAAATGAGGGAGAGGAGAAATGAGTTAAGAAATGAGTTGGAAATGGAGAAAGCGATGGTACAGAATGCAATAGACAGGCAGTGGGAGGTAAATGGATATGAGCACCGAATGGGAGATGAAAGGGATGTACTGTATTGTCACAGCCAGGGTAGATGGATTGATTATGACAAGGAATTGATACAGTGATGCAGTGGAATCATGGTAGGGTGTAGGAAGGGGGCAGCCTGTGACTGAAGAGAACAGGACCAAAACCAAGTTAGTTTGGTGTGTGTGTGTGTGTGTGTGTGTGTGTGTGTGTGTGTGTGTGTGTGTGTGTGTGTGTGCGTGTGCGTGTGTGTGTTTGTGTGAGATTTAGTTGTTTCCATAGTGGCTGCATCCAAACTCTTCCTTAATCAAATTCGTTTTTACACCATCCCAAACTGGCCTATAGTGTCATCTTGGGATAAATGTGACCAAGACATGACAGGGGTCCCTCCCCTTCACGCCATCTGACATCTTCGTTAGCCAACTATTTTTGTATGCTAAACCCATCTGATTAATCTGTTCCATTCCTAATTTATCCTCTTTTTCGTTGTGCCTTAACTTCTCCCAGAGACGTCTTCGGTCCAAACTCCATACTTTCCCACTCTCTCTGTTTGACTTGCAGACAAATATTTGTCCACCCAAAACCATAAATAGATTGTCACATCCTGATGAAGCAAATATTAAGACCTAAAAAAACCCTGGTCTTTCTTTTAAATCGTCCCTTTTAAATCGTCCCTGGAGAAGGATTCTGTATGTATGTGGAACAAGAAGAACTCACTGTTGTTGTTCTTGAGCCATAATTGGTGTTGGGCAGCGTGGTCTGACTCTGGGAAACACACAGTGAAGATGCATTAGTGCAGGCACTTGTTTGTGCTGACACAAGGTTGGTTTTATCAAGTGTATCGATTTCTGCTTGCTTTTAGCTTTTTATTATATGATTATTTCTTTCCGTACCGGGTCATACAGTATTTATGAAGCCTAGTGTGTCAAATGTGTGTCTCTCTCACACACACACACACACACACACACACACACACACACACACACACACACACACACACACACATGGTGTAATTAAGTTTCTACTTTACTTGAGTATTTTCAATTTCCAATACTTTTACTTCTACTCCACTACACCTTAGAGGCAAATATTGTACTTTTACTCCACTACATTTATTTGAAAACTAGTTAATAGTTACTTTTTAGATTTTGATTATTATTACAAAACATACATTAACCACTTCAGCCCTATATACATTTCGGCCATTTGAAAATACCAGATCTACAAGCTCACATCAACGCATTCGTGATGCAATGCATTGTGAGCTTGTCTACAAAGGTGGAGATCTGCCAATAAAAAATAGAACCTACCAGCATTTTTTCAAGCAACTGTATGCGCTCATGTGAATGTTGTTGTCTCCCATCATCTATCTATACATAATAACAATTGTAATAATAGATGCATGCATGCATGCATGCATACATACATACCCAGCCGATTGCACTACTTGCGTGCTCTGCTTGCGCAAGTAATAACAGGTGGGCAACGTAATAACATCCATCCAGAAACTGACATTGAAGGCCATATCATCACATCAGTAACAGCAAAACATCCAAACGTGAGCCTTTGAACATATATGCCTTCAACTGTATGTGTTCATGTGAAGGTTGTTGTCTCCCATCATCTATCTATACAGTACATAATGATTGTAATAATCATTATCATACAAATACCTATAGTAGGGTCTATCATACTGTTATGTTAAAAGTAATAAAATATGGAGTGATAAGTAACGATGCAATTTAGGAGCCCCTGAGCCCAACAAATTTGCATCTACGAACCGCTTTAATGTTTTGTTCCGCAAGAGAAGAACAAAGGAAACCCTCCTTTACTTTATTCCATAATTAAACCCCTGACACCTCCACATACACAGGCATACACTGCATTAATTTCCTCATTGCTATTTTCTGCGCTTTTGCTCCCCGTAAGGGTCCATTTGGTTTCATTTTACACTATCAAAAGTTAAAGATAATTATTTTCTTCATCACAACAGAGCCGAGGTACAGGAACACACACATACACTCAGTTTCAAACCTTTGCAGTTCAAGCACTTGCAAGCCATATTTAAACTGATCATGGGAGCAAAGAGCCACAGAGCAGTGAGATGAACGGCCACGGCTGCTCTCTGTCACACTGTTCATTACCGTGAAAAAAGACTGCCGAGACTTTGGCCAGAAGATAACCTATTTTTAGCCTCACAAAGTTCTTAATTATTAAAACCTTTACAGATGGCCTGATACGGCAATTTATTCAGACTTTGGCGTGTCTGCGACACAACCCAGTGAGCCAGGAGCTTTTCATCACCCCCCGCCCCCCAACACACACACATACACCTTCTTCTGTTATCACCAAGTCTCTCTGCGGTAGTTTGTGTGGTGTTGAAAAGGTCGCCAGAGATGACCATGTATGATGCGGTCAGCCTCAACCCGATGTGACGGCCATGACAGCAGCCTCCTATCCTCTCCTGACCCCACCGAACACACAAATGCATGCAAATGAGCTGGTATGGATATATACGGTACATCTCACTCCTCCAACTCCTCCTTTTTTCATGTCTCCATGGTGCCATTTTAATTGGCAAATATTTGCAGTTGCAGACTGTTTGGTGCCTGCGTTCCCTCGCAAATTAGTCTTTGGGTTAGCGGGTAAATGCGTCCACCACCCACAAAGCAAACAATACTCCTGTTTATCTTCCTGAGGTTTTGCATTTTCTATACTCTTGAACACCAATGAAAAAAAACATCAAGATTGTTCTTACTTCCTGGTCTACCAAGAACGTGTCTTGGTAGAGAGCATGCAGATCACCGCTCCACATTGAAAGGACAATGAGGATGTATGGCATGAGGAACGGCGTATATCTCGTTTGCATCCGATCATAGACATGGTAACGCCCCGTCTGCCTCTGATTGGCCTACCGACAAACTCCCCGTCTTGACTGTCCTACGCTATACTGAATAGTCTGATGCGAGGTTACTCCGTGGTGGAAAATATACGGTATATGATACAAGAGAACTATACATTTTATATATATATATATTTTTTTTAATATCCTTAAGCAATATCCCAACAATATTCTACGTCTTGCTATCAGTGTGGCAAATGCTACCATATTAGACTGTTTCTGGGTTAGAAGTTCAAAATCTGATGGTACCCCAAAAATAGCGATCTGGGGTGACGGCGCCAAACGAACCTCAAATATATATATATACATATATACATATATATATATATATACATTTTATTTTTGTAGAAGAGGAAAACTAATGTTGTTTATGCTGTTTGCTTTGATGGAATAATTGATTGGACATAATATAATATAATATTATGTAATATGATTTGATTTGGGTGTATTCTAAACAAAGTGTTTGTGTTGATTATTGTGTAATTTATTTGTACTGCATGTGTAAACTAGAAGCATTGTACTGTAAAAAGGTCTATTTTCCCTTCATCTTTATCGTTTTTAGTATAATAGTATTAGTTTACTATAATTAGATTAATACACGATAATTAACACTTGATTTAGAACACACCCAAATCAAATCATAGTCAAATCATACACGTGTGTTAAATCAATTATTCAATCAAAGCAAACGGCATAAACAATATTAGTTTGCCTCTTCTACAAAAATAAAACGTACAAGTTAGTTACAAGGCTGCATTCTGTCGCGTGTGCCAAGCTGTCATTCTCTTGTATTATTTCCCACCACGGAGTAAATTCGCATCTCGGAGGACATTACCATGTATAGGCTCGGACGCAAACAAGATATCTTCTCATTAGTATTCTGTAAAAGAAAACCGACGTTTCACAGAGGGTCGTGTCGACATCTTTACCATAACGTCTCACTCTGTATCACTCAAAACATGGAGGCATCAATGTTCCTTTATTTGTAAATTACATAGTTACTATAGAATTATTTTTGGGTTGTTCAGAGGGAAAAGCATGTGATACACAGTATTAGACCAAATTTAATTTCAGATGTCACTTGGTCCCAGCCTGGAAAGTATGGACTTGGAGAGGTATTACATTGTTGTTATTTGTATTATCTACCTTAAGAGCTCCTCTGAGCTGATAGATGTAATGACTGTAAGTGTGAAGCGAGGAACCGTGCAAGTATATGTAATGTAAAACGCATGGACAGGAAGACCCCAGTGAGGTGCAGCAGCAACCTGCCCCCCCTGCTCTGCAGTCAACAGCTTAGTGAAAGGCCATTGGGGAATCAGGGTGCTGATGTGTATATGCTAAAAATAGTGGCATCCAGCGTCATAGCTCTATCTGGTAAATGGTAGCCCCAGTTTGTTCTTTCCAATGCTTATCCCCGCCTCCTGCACTCCAAAAGAGAGGGGGAGAGACGTGCTGCCAGGGGGATATAGTGAGCTTGCCCTAGGCTGGCTGCTAAGCCCTGGTAACGTTGATAGAATAAAGGTCAGGGCAGCCCCATGTTAAATTCCACACTGTTTTCAGCGTCTCAATTGTGTGTGTGTGTGTGTGTGTGTGTGTGTGTGTGTGTGAATGCACATGACTAAGTGCACTCTCATGTTTGCTTGGCTGTGTGTGTAGTGCAAAAACAAGTAACAAGTGCTGGAGGTGGTTAATGATGTGAATGCATAATTAGCTGCTCTAATAACCAATCGTGTCAAATTATTGTTGCGGAGAAAAGCATTATTATAATGTATCACTTATTCACTTCACTCTAAAGAGTGAAGGTGAAAAATAGACGGGTCAAAATTATGAGATGCCTATTCTGGCGAAAATAGGCAGATATTTGACTACAAGCTGTAGTATTGCGAGGATATTTTGTGTAGCTTGAAAAAGTATCGAAACTGGGGAACCCGGCCATTGAAGTATGTACTTCTCAGTTGAGTAACATTTACAACATGGACAATTGCATTACTGTTGAATTGTGTGTGTGTGTGTGTGTGTGTGTGTGTGTGTGTGCGCACACACACACACACACACACACACAGTGTGTATTCACTGCACATATGTTCGGCGTAATGCCAAGAAGGATTCATGGATCTGTCGCTGTGGGTTGCCAGGGGAGAAGTTATTGACTTAAACCCCAATGGAAGGAGAAGCCACCTGTTTGCCCCAATCCAAATGTCACCTCCTGGTATGGGGGCGGGGCGAGGAGGAGAGGAGAAAACACCTCCTGGTATTGGCCGAGGAGGTGAGGAGAGGAGTCACCTCCTGGTATATGGGACGAGGAGGTGAGGAGAGGAGTCACCTCCTGGTATGGGGCGAGGAGGTGAGGAGAGGAGTCACCTCCTGGTATGGGGCGAGGAGGTGAGGAGAGGAGTCACCTCCTGGTATGGGGCGAGGAGGTGAGGAGAGGAGTCACCTCCTGGTATGGGACGAGGAGGTGAGGAGAGGAGTCACCTCCTGGTATGGGGCGAGGAGGTGAGGAGAGGAGTCACCTCCTGGTATGGGGCGAGGAGGTGAGGAGAGGAGTCACCTCCTGGTATGGGGCGAGGAGGTGAGGAGAGGAGTCACCTCCTGGTATATGGGGCGAGGAGGTGAGGAGAGGAGTCACCTCCTGGTATATGGGGCGAGGAGGTGAGGAGAGGAGTCACCTCCTGGTATATGGGGCGAGGAGGTGAGGAGAGGAGTCACCTCCTGGTATATGGGGCGAGGAGGAGAGGAGTCACCTCCTGGTATATGGGACGAGGAGGTGAGGAGAGGAGTCACCTCCTGGTATATGGGGCGAGGAGGTGAGGAGAGGAGTCACCTCCTGGTATATGGGGCGAGGAGGTGAGGAGAGGAGTCACCTCCTGGTATGGGGCGAGGAGGTGAGGAGAGGAGCAAACAAAAGAGTGAAGGGAAGAGGGAGTTAGGGGATATAGAGGAGAACTGTTCTACTGCACCTTACAGAACAGAAGAAATCACACCCATGTGAAGTGAGAGGCACAACTATACTTTTGTTATTATAGTTACTGTACTGTACTCTGTACTGTATGGTACAGTTTTATTGTTGGTTATACTTTAATTTTTATAGTTATAGTGCTCAGTGCAAAGGTCCGTTAGGCTGCTCAACCCAGCGGTATTGCAGCTGTTCGTACCCCAAACAGACATACATAATCTTTCAGATTTTACATACTCTATCCTGATTAGCTTAGATTGGCTTCCAAAGTTTGATACGCAAATCGATTCGCATGATCTCTATAGTCATGTGATCAACAAGGATCTGTTAGATTTTTCATATTCCATTCTGATTGACTACAATTGACATATAGAGTTTGCACGACTGGCCCGTTTAGAACAAAATTATGCAAATCATGAACGCAGCATCCGATGGTAAAACTGTGCACACAATTTTGTCCAAACGTTCCTGACCTGGTGGAGAACTGTGCACACTTTTTCTAGTTTTAATATGTGATTCTCTCTCCACTCTGAGTCACTATGAGCAACTTCTTCCTTGACTGTAACTTCAAAGTCACCTACCCTGTCTGTTCCCCAGGAGACCTATTTAGTTTTGCATTAGTTAATCACCAGATGGTGAATTCTGCACCAAGTCATTTTTCTACCTCTAATTTATCATTTATTATGGTGAGAGACTAGAAGAGTTGAATCATCAGTAAAAAAAGAAGAAGAAAAAAAAGATGTGGAGGCTGTGGAGCCTACGTCCTACTGTCGCCCTCCACTGGGAGGCTGTGGAGCCTACGTCCTACTGTCGCCCTCCACTGGGAGGCTGTGGAGCCTACGTCCTACTGTCGCCCTCCACTGGGAGGCTGTGGAGCCTACGTCCTACTGTCACCCTCCACTGGGAGGCTGTGGAGCCTACGTCCTACTGTCACCCTCCACTGGGAGGCTGTGGAGCCTACGTCCTACTGTCACCCTCCACTGGGAGGCTGTGGAGCCTACGTCCTACTGTCGCCCTCCACTGGGAGGCTGTGGAGCCTACGTCCTACTGTCGCCCTCCACTAGGAGGCTGTGGAGCCTACGTCCTACTGTCACCCTCCACTGGGAGGCTGTGGAGCCTACGTCCTACTGTCACCCTCCACTGGGAGGCTGTGGAGCCTACGTCCTACTGTCGCCCTCCACTGGGAGGCTGTGGAGCCTACGTCCTACTGTCGCCCTCCACTGGGAGGCTGTGGAGCCTACGTCCTACTGTCGCCCTCCACTGGGAGGCTGTGGAGCCTACGTCCTACTGTCGCCCTCCACTGGGAGGCTGTGGAGCCTACGTCCTACTGTCGCCCTCCACTGGGAGGCTGTGGAGCCTACGTCCTACTGTATTATCACAGTCACCCTCCACTGGGAGGCTGTGGAGCCTACGTCCTACTGTCACCCTCCACTAGGAGGCTGTGGAGCCTACGTCCTACTGTCACCCTCCACTGGGAGGCTGTGGAGCCTACGTCCTACTGTCACCCTCCACTGGGAGGCTGTGGAGCCTACGTCCTACTGTATTATCACAGTCACCCTCCACTGGGAGGCTGTGGAGCCTACGTCCTACTGTCACCCTCCACTGGGAGGCTGTGGAGCCTACGTCCTACTGTCACCCTCCACTGGGAGGCTGTGGAGCCTACGTCCTACTGTCGCCCTCCACTGGGAGGCTGTGGAGCCTACGTCCTACTGTATTATCACAGTCACCCTCCACTGGGAGGCTGTGGAGCCTTCATCCTACTGTCGCCCTCCACTGGGAGGCTGTGGAGCCTACGTCCTACTGTATTATCACAGTTACCCTCCACTGGGAGGCTGTGGAGCCTACGTCCTACTGTCACCCTCCACTGGGAGGCTGTGGAGCCTACGTCCTATTGTCGCCCTCCACTGGGAGGCTGTGGAGCCTACGTCCTACTGTATTATCACAGTCACCCTCCACTGGGAGGCTGTGGAGCCTACGTCCTACTGTCGCCCTCCACTGGGAGGCTGTGGAGCCTACGTCCTACTGTCGCCCTCCACTAGGAGGCTGTGGAGCCTACGTCCTACTCCTGCTCAACACTCCCTGCTGACAGGAGCCTCACCAGCCTGAGAATGTGCCGTGACAAATATCACCCTTCACCCCGAACATGGCCAATTGTGAATCGTATAGAATATAGATGGATGATCAACAAAGCTGGAGGTATTTTTTATTATTTATTATTCCGCTGCTGTAGGGCAAACTTGGCATCAGTCCCACTGCTGATGGGCATGAACATTACCAACTAGAGGCCCTTAATTGGTTCTACGGTATTAGTCTTGCAGTTGTAATGAGCACAGTCTTTGTCTTGAAGCTTCCTGTTGGGACTATGACTTGGTAGACATGGTAATTTAGTGTGCAGCAGACGTGAAAACTGCAGGGTGTGAAGAAGAGCGAGAGCGAGAGGGGTACGACAGAGAGAGAATAATCTATCTTTAGCTTCCTATCCTAGCCGCCTGTTGGCATTCTGCTCATCTCTTTTGTTCCCAAGATACATGCATTCTGCATTCACTCATTGCTCTGGCAGAGTGACACACCTGTGGTGCCATATCCATTGCCAGTGCACAGTCTGCACAATATCACTCTGCCAGCCAGGACCATGCATGTACAGTACATACTGTACACACAAACGGGTACATTTTACCACTCTCATCACTCAACTAGCAATTCCTGTATAAACTGTGTGGACTAACACAAAACAAATATAGAAAACATGTTTAATAGAAATGCATTTCTAGTTAAGTATAAATCAATTGGAACACTGATTACCTGAAGTGAAAAGTAAAGTTTTCGGACATACAAGGCTGCTGTCTGCCTGCATGGCATTGTAGGCACTGCTGTTCACGTGAAAGCACTCAGAGATTAAACTGAGAGGGTATTTATTACATATTCAGAGCATCTTTACAAGGGATTGGTGAGAAATTCAATGGAGGTTTACTGTGTTCCTATTTCTCAGTTGGGTGGCCTTGATTAACTCTGTGAGCTAGGGTGTTATTGTTTATAGGTTTAATGCAACAGTGGTGCTTAGAATGCCCTGGTACGGTACCCCTTCCCTGGGGTCACTCCAGGGCACAGAAGGAGGAGATAAGAAAGAAAGAATGGATGGATGATGGAGTGGGACAGGGACAGTAATGAGATTGAGTCTGGTTGCACAATTCAAAAGGCCCCTTCTCACTCTACGGTTGAGCACATGTAAATCATGTATTGTAGTGTAACTGTCATGGGGCAGCAGTGGCTCAGGGGTAGAGTGGTACAGCAGCCCAATGGGAACCGGGAGGTTACCTGTTGATGCATGGTTTCCTCCAGTATCCATGTATGAATGTTTGTATTAATAAAAGCGCTATATAAAATGCACCATTTACCAAATGCACCATTTATGAAGATTCTACAAGTCTAATAATGGTAACCTGTGGCACATATTTAAGGCAATCCTGGAAAATTCTGACGGAATGGCCTTGAAATAGTTTTCAAGATTCAGATGGTCAATCATGTACAGAAGCAACTATTGGAACCCATCCATTTACTATTGGAACCCATCCATTTACTATTGGAATTTGGAACCCATCCATTTGTTGTCTAGTATATTAGATGTCTCGACTCAATGATGTGCTCTCAGGAGAAAGGTACAAGGTTTATAGTAGTTGTTTATGTTGTGTGACCACTGGCTTGGGAAGCAACAACCGGAGGAAAAGGGCTCTAGAGAGATGGAAGTGACAGTAGATGTAGTAGCAAACATGCTAGATTGGTTGATGTTTTTTAATGCGTACAAATACCATAATTTTATATTCTGTCAAAATAATAAAATACAAAAAGCTTGAGGACTTATTTCCATTCTTTTGAGTGCAAATGAAGACAGTAGTTTTATTGGATAGGATAGCCTTGGATAGGAAAGCATTTAATACAATGTTGCTAGATAAGTACTAGTAATCACAAGCGATTTGCTGTTTATGCGTTTTGAGTCATAACCACACCTACCTATTACATGTATAGCTGTAAATGGTCATAACTTATATCTATAGATTTGGTGACATGCCTGCTGTCGCAAAAGGAATATTATTCTTATAATACAAAAAATCACACAAAAGTGCCTGCTCTGGCATTGTGCTGTTACACAAACCCTGGTCAGTTTCTCCGTTTGTTGCTATTCTGTTCTCTACTTCCATAACAACATGATCTTTAAAGCCATGGCGTGAGCTCAGGGTCGACTAAATGTCTTCTTGAGCAGGAGAGATTACCCTTCAGCTGCAGTGGCATTCTACACTAAGTGTCCTGTAAGCTCTGATGAATAACTTGACAAATCCAATTAATGCTGACCAACCTGTGGACACCAGCACAAACCGTCTACTATACAGTATACACTGTAGTTTTAAATGGTTCCTCCTCGCCAGGCTTTACATATCGTCACTGTCGGATGGAAACGTTGTATGTCCAAAATGGTTGGTTTTCTGAAAATGAGGAAAATAACCTGTGTTCCAATGGGCCTAATACAGTTATTATTTATTCACAAGCTCTTGTTATTATTTGTCATTGGTTAAAGGACCACTTCACCTCTTTTCAACCTATCTTCATATAATAGGTCTTGACTAATAATCATGATAAAATGGCACAATTTTTTTCTACTCAGTCTGTGTCTCATAGGAGGGCTGTGGGCAGTTTAGAAACAGTTTAGAGACATCATCATTAGGCAGACTTTTTTTAAACAATTTTTTTTTACACAAATGTTTAGATTTTCATTATCGTGAGAACGATGGCTTCCATTTTCGCATTGTAACTTTTCAGGACAAGAAAGCCTGCAGTTTCTATTAGCTTGTGTTCCCCATCGATGATGTCACTGGAGGACGGTTTCTGAACTGCTCACAGCCCTCCTATGAGACACAGACCGAGTAGAAAAGAATTGTGCCATTTTTTCATGATTATTAGTGAGGACCTATTATATGAAGATAGGTTGAAAAGTGGTGAAGTGGTCCTTTAAATATTTATATAACCCACAGTCACACTTTCACTTCCTTTTTTCCCCTCTCCAAAAAATAGCAGATTTACAAGCTGCAAGGCATTTTTTTACTACTTTTGTGTGACGTCTGTAGAATGACGATGCGATGCACACAAAGATGCGAGGTCCTCTGTCCCTCATAATGCAGAACTCTACTAGGTGGCCCTAGGCCGTCAAAGCCTGTTCACGGGAGATGTTGTGGTGCTAGGGCACGACAAAGGAATTGGGGTGGGTTTTCTCCCTGGTAATACTCACCAGTTTATATGCATACATTTGTATTGGATTTATGGACTAATTATGGTGTGATTTCCCCACATGCTGGTTGTTCAAGCCAAACATTAGCACCAGATTATCAGTCTTCGTGATCTTAATGGTCTTTTCCACAAAGGGCAATTTGCAAGCTGCAAAATTGGCGGGGGCCTGCCTCTGCTAATGAAATGTAGGGGAAACGACTACCACGGACGGGGAAAGTTAAGTGCCATGACCAAGCAGCAAAATAGGATACCTTCGGGTGAGAATGTCTTTGTGTCTTCCATTGTGCAGTCAGATTCCATCAAAAGGTTGCTGTTGAAGCTTTTTCATACAACGTCGCAAATATAGGCATGACATATGACATACCCCTCCCCCCTTCATGGGTTCTTTCATGCTATAGAGGTTTCCGGGTAGTTGAAAGGAACCATACTGTATACTGTACAGTAATTTCATGTAGCCTTGCAGTAATGTCCGACATGATTGTGATGATACAATCCCCTCTCCTCCTGCATTTCCCCTGAATGCACTATGAAGGTCCAATTAGGATGTAATGGTGGACATAGGCTGTAGGATTATATCCTGCAATCCATTCCCAAGCTCCAGGGAATAATGTGTTGAGAGCCAACCTGACAGTGCATGTCATTCACATGTCATGGCCAATGTGTCTGCATGTTACTGGTCTCCCTGGTTAGAGATTATGCTACAGATGCCTGTAGTTCTGACCATCCAGAAAAGAATAATCGATGGGTTGAAACAACCAGGTTTTTAGCCAGCTTTCCTGCGACTCCATGTTTAATATAGACATACTGTAGAATCTACAGTTGAATGTGCATCTACAGTATAGATGCACATTCAATATGGAGGCGTGTTCAAGATAGGCCAGTCTATCTGCAGCTCGCTTGCATTCGGATAGGCCAGTCAAAATGCTGCAGCTCGCTTGGTCTTCAACCAGCCAAAATTCTCACACGTCTCCCCCCTTCTCCGCTCCCTCCATTGGCTCGCGGTCGCTGCCCGCACAGAATACAAAACTCTGATGCTGGCATTCAAAGCAACCAAAGGTATGGTTCCCCCATATCTTGCAAGTATGATCGAACCCTACAAACCCTCCCGCGCACTCAGATCAGCCAACGCAGGGAAGCTGGAAGTACCTTCACTAAAAACGCTGGGACAACGCTCCACGCGTCCCAAACTCTTCTCCCTTCTGGCTCCAAAACTATGGAATGCACTTCCCATTACAATCAGAACTGCAACCTCACTCCCAATCTTCCGTCGTAGTCTGAAAGCAAGCCCACCTTTTAAGACTCCATCATGGCCCGTAGCACTTACCCTAGCCCCTTAGATAGCACTTCATGTAGACTTAGATAGCATTTTATACAGACTTATAGCATGTTACGTAGACAGCACTAGAATTGCATTTTGATGTAGTCATACAGTAGCACTTTATAGTATGTATAGTATAGTATGTACTATGTATAGTGTATATTGCAATAGTAATCATTCAAGGTTTTTTGTGATCCTTAGGGTCATCCAAATAATATATATAAAAAATGATTATATAAATGTTGGATCATGCTAAATTCAGGGATTGAACGTTGGGGTGAAAACATATAAGGTAACATTTTCAAATTTGAATTATGCTTTAAGTAGCATGTGACATGTCAAACTGGGGGTTATTCATGATTCTGAAACCATTCCAAGCATTCCAAGCATTTCCTTGGACTAAAAACTGCCATAGCCAAATGTGATGACCTCATCAAATTTGTGAAGACGGACAGGGTCACCCATTGAAAGCTGATCTGACAGTAGACAAAACCATATGATCCATTTGTGGCTGATGGAATAAGCTTACGTCACTGATTCATGGCTTGGACAGGGGTCACAAAGCGATCCGGGGGAAACAAGAGGATAATCCTTCAGGATCAGCTGTGTGTGGGTGGACATGAGTAACTGCAGCTGCCTGGCATGGTGTCTCTCCAACCCCCCCCCCCCCCCCCTCCCCCTCCCCCCGCCCACCCCTCTCACTCTCGCTCTCTTGCTCGCTGTCTGTAAATGTTCAAACAAAACATCCATAAAGTCAAAAACAGATACTGGATGGAGTTTGGTGTGCACCTTCATGCTTCCCAACACACACACACACACACACACACAGCACCACTGAAAAATCTGACCAGACAGGTCAGATTTTTCTCTTCATTTCTCTCTTTGGAGATGCATATACAGCAACAAATGTTTGTTTTAATTTTGTTTTGTTTCATAATTAGTTGCCTGCCATTTTTTATTTTTTTCTTGCATCTTAATCTTAACAATACGGTCTCACTGCACACAGTTACTGTAAGCTGGTCAAAACACAAAGTGTGCTAAAATAGCAATCCACCCTGTTTATAGTACGATGTTGGTTGGTCCCCCCCCCCCCCATTTAACCACTGTAACAAAAACAAATCTGCTGGGATATTCTTAACCATGATGTCTTTTTTCCCAGACAATGTTGTGGAATCCCCACTTCCCACAGAAATGGAGCTCTCTGGTTTCCAGTAAATAAATAGGCCTTTTACTCTTTTTTTTTTTGCAAAGACGTCCACAGACGTCTTGGGCACCACATACGGGTAATTCCCAGGACGTCTGTGGACTTCTTGGGCACACAAGCTGAAGGAATTCTTGTTCTGAGAGCAGTTTACTCTACCTACGGCATAAATTGAGAGAGCAGAAAAGTAGTTTGAAAGGCTGCTCGGAAAACTGGCCTCTTTTCTGTTTTTACTGAGAGTGCTATGAGCTGTCAGTTAAGTGCAAAGAGAAATGAAAGAACAATGTGATGTGAATGGTGCCAAGACCCTGCCCACAGTGCCCAGCTTCATTGATATACCTAATACTATTAGCACACACTGTTAGTGTTACAGTATGTACAACTTAATAAAAAAGGTGTTTTCGTTGTGTGCTCTCTATCCAGAAGGATGAAATAGATGGGTAGTTTGGAAGCTGAAACTGTATTGGCCTTTCAGTTTGGTTTTACGGTACCTGTTCAGAAGAATACCTTTCTGCTTCAAGCTGATATTTGCTCAAGGCCGAGTTATATTATTGTTTTTTTAGCCCCTATTTAAATGTTTTTCTATCTGGGACAGTGTTTGACATGCTTCTCTTGCTTTCAATACTGTGTTTTCTGTAAAACCGAGAAGTTCAAATTTTAGCAACGAGCGAGTTTTAAATGAATTGAGCGCATGAATGATGCTTGCTGGGTGGGTCGCTCTGATATGGACTGATATAGGAAGTATAAGTCATGAATAGCTTGTAGATCTACATTTTTAAGTATTGGGGGAGGTAGAGTTGTCCCGATCGGATCGGGTGATCGGAAATCGGGGCCGATCACATCATTTTCAAATGATCAGAATCTGATCGGGAGCCAAAAACATGATCGGGATATCCCTAGTATCAAGAATATACATATATGTACTGTATATATCATTATATTAGACTGGAAATTGTCTGTGATTTGGGATATTGTACTATTGTGATATGGCATAAACGTGTTCTATATATTTAATATAAATACCGGATCGGGGAAGAAAAAAAAGATTTTAATCGGTTCGGGAGCAATAAAACATGATCGGGACCCTAGGGGGAGGTAAATCTTTTTGGAATTTTTTGAAACATTTTAACAAATTTGGGTCCTGACTCCCTGGCACATAATGTTCAAATACATATTAATCCTGGGGGTCCTTCACATGAAAACATGTGGGAACCACTGGTTTACACAACATCAGGATGCAAATAACCCACTTTGAAAACAAGTCCAATGCCGCTTATCATAAGCAGACATGGCTTTCTACTTTTGTTTATTTTCTACTTTTGTTACACTAGAATTTCGCCGGCCTTCGGCCGGCGAATCCTAGTTACATTGCAGCGCAATATGGGAAGAAGGAAATTGCGGGAGTTGACAGAATTATTATAATAACAGAAAGTGTTTTTTATTTCTCATAAATACGCAAACATGGTGAAACAACTACAGTCACAGAGAGCAGTGCCAAGGTAGCTGCTGCCTGCTAACGATGCAAACAACAGCCTTGCCTGTCGTGTGTGTGTGTGTGTGTGTGTGTGTGGGGGGGATAGCACTAATTTTCGACATTTTACTGTGTCATAAATATTTACATCTGTAGCCTATATTGTGATTACATTTGACCGTACATTTGACTCTTGTGTTATATTCTTGTGAAATATTCAGTAAAGTATTGTGGTGAAATATTCACCCCAAGTTGATAAGATATGCAGAGAATATAATACCAAGAACCCCCAGTTTGAAATGCATTAGGCCACAGACCCCCATTTGATACCATTTGCTCTCTGGGAAAATCAGGGTCCATTTGGTTCCATGTGTATGCTCTTGGAGTATGATGACTGTGCTAACAGTATTATCATAAAATATGTCTCAGTTTGAAGATTAAAAAAAACATATTTCATATGTGTGAGCTTGTAAAGTAGAACGTTCAACCTAGAGACAGTGTTGCCAAGTCTGATCATTATAAGCTACTTTGGACTTGTTTATCTATTGGTAGTCCTTGACATGGAAATGTTTGAGTTCCACTGCTCTGAAACAACATTAGACAACAAAGTTTGACAGTCAACACTATAATTGATTATTTTAAGACTAATTTCCGGAGCATTTCTGATTTACCTACTTTGAACTGGCCTCTTAACATTTTTATAGACCTGGTTGCTTGTTTCACTCTCACATCCACGGTATGTGGCAACCCTGGTCCCTGGTTTGTTTTGGTTTGCGTGTGGATGTTTTTTTGTGTTGCTTTAGCATCTTTAGCACAGTAGCTATCAGAGGCTGCAGCAGCTGCTGCTGACATGAAAACGCAAGTTTCTGTCCCAGAAGCTCACGTTAGGTCTGCGCACACTGTACGTTGCTAAACTTGCTATGGCAACCTGTCATCAAATGCTGCTAACGTTGTGGTCAGCACTGTTAGTAGGGATGCTCCGATCACGTTTTTGGGGGCCGATCCCGATCACCGATCTTTTTAAAAAAGATCGGCCGATTCCGATCCCGATCTTTTTTAATATTTTTTTTAATTTAATTTTAATTTATTTTTATTTTTTATTTTTTTTTACTTATAAAAAAACCTGGCAACCCGCGCCCGCGGTCATTTTCCGCTAGCCTGAGCGGAGCTCCCTAGCCTGCTGGAGGGGCTCCCATCATCCCATGCACCCTCGAGAGAAAAAAAAAGGAAAATAAATGCAGCCGTGAGCCTACCAAATATGTTGTGGTCTTGTGGAGCTGCTTGATCACCTCCTCCCCCTCTTTTCCCCAAAAAGCCAATCCCAATAAATCCAAAAGTAGTGTGATTCTGTGTGCCTCACTATCAGTCTTATCCGAAATCTGTCAATCTTTGTCAACTCAACACGTGTTGACAACGCATTGTAAACAGAAACAGAAGCTGTGTGTCACACCAAAAGTGGTGACTTATAGAATTCTGTAGCCTACATTAGAATCACCACGCGATCCTCACCCCTACACAGCTGCAGTGAGGGGGCCTTCGATTGAACAAAGGGGGCTTCTGACTGTGTCGCTTACTCGCCTCCCCTCTGTCAGAGGAGGAAGCGACGCGCAGCCGTCGGGAACCCCCCCAAACCGACTGCCCCCCCGCCCTCCCGAAAACCGTGAAATGCATGCCATAGGCTCATCTTACTGGCTGGCTGCAACATGCACATTTCTAAGAAAGTTGTGTCAGGCCAGGGCACACTACTTGTCTAACAATTTGGATTATAGTTAGCACTTAGCTCCCTTTGCTAACTACTGGACTGGAGATGATGAGCTCTGTCCCTTTCTCTCCGTCTCCCTCCCTCGCTGGGGTGAAGACGTGCGTGCTCTTTCTCGCTCTCTCTCTCTCTTTTCTCTCTCTCTCCCCCCTCCCTCCCTGGGGTGTGTGTGTGTGGGGGGGTATTCGTAGCGCTGCCAGTGCTATACTTCTCCATTAAGCGGTGCAGAACCGAGAAAGTGACACATTATTTTTGGATGTAAACGGCGCTGATTTTTGCTAACTGTTAGCATGTGTGCTATCAGGCAAAAGCTGAGATAGATATAAAACTACTGGCCAAAATGTCATACAAAACACAACACCTAAAATCGGAATGTGATTGAGACCTACAGACCATCATGATTTGCTTGCTGGACCTATAATTAATTTATTTGCATTAAATTGCCAGTCGCCCATATAAATAAAAAGCAAGATGGCTGCCGATTGCGAGCTGAGAGACGGAGAAAATAGTGACGTGTGAGCCGGGGGCGGGCCTCTGACAACAGCATGAACACAGGGCAGTGTTGCCAGGTTTGCGAATTGTAAGCGAGTTGTAGTGTGTGTAAATAGCGTGGTTGTGGCCTTGTTTCTGCCGCTGTTGGGGCAACAGAACATGTCGACCAGTTTCTGTCAACCGCTTTTGGTCAGGTGACCAACTCCACAAATGTTAAATTAGATTAAGTACATTCAGGACTTTTTTTTTGTAACAGAGTATTTCTACATTGCATTATTGATACTTTTAATTAGATAAAAACGGGGTACTTTTTCCACAACCATATTCACTCAGAGTAGGCTACTACACAGTAAAATGTTTCACGACTGGATCCTTACGTTCACACTAACATGTGCCATACCGTCGCTGCTGCGTGGAAACTGTGTTGTAACCTTTAATTGTTAGGCACGTTAGCTTACCCAATCGCTTGTCAGCTTATAATTGGCTACTGTAACAATAATTGTAATTGAACATACTGTACAGTAGATGGTTAGTGTCTGGGGAAATGCAATGGTACATTGGAAAGGTAATGATACATGAATGGCTCGCTCAGGCTGATGGTTGTTTCCACATGCTGAAACCAATTATTAACTGGACAAATGGAGATCTTAACCCCCAATAACTACAAATGACTGGAATGTGGGGAAAGAGGTTACTTTTACACAGTCAAATCCTGTTAATTTACAGGTCAATTTCGTTACATGTGTACAAATGGATAAATCAACACTGAGCATTTGTGTTGTTATGTCATAATGTACTGATTAATATCTACAGCATTCCATAAATCCATAATACTATTTATGCCATTTACTGTAAAGAAGATTTAGTGATTATATTTCACATTTTTCTTCAAAAACATTTTGATAGACACTTCTGAATAGTATAATTTAAATGTTTTGTCATTTGTAGCATTCAATTTGTGGTTTTAAATAGTAATAGCTTGATTGCAGCTAAATACCAAAACATAATGCTTTCATATTCACAGCCGGTTGACATTTTGTCATGCCTGAGTGGCTCTGTGTTTAATTTTAGTCCATGGAGTGCAATGGATTACACGCTCATTCACCCCAAAAGGCAATAAGTGACTGAATGGGAGCTTGATGTTAACATTTCAAGTGGGCTGGAGGCACATTGATTGGACTGCCGCTCAACTAATCCTCATCTCGTCCAAATCTGATTGAAAGATCAATCAATGGATGTTCATTTTGCGCTCTCATTTTCCTTTGTTATTCTTTACCCTTTAACAAATGCAATATGTTTGAGTGCCAGCGGATTAAAGACTAAGCTGAAGACTGAAGTGAATGCCCAGATCAGGCAAAGATTACTTTTTATGTGGTTTTACTTATACTGTAGGAGTTTTAATGAAAAGTTATTCCTCTGTGATATTTCCAACTTTTCATGCCCAAGTCTTTCAACTCTGTATTGCGGCGCTCGGGTGGCACAGTGGTAAAGTGCCTGCATGCCCTTTGTCGAGTGGCTATACGAACACAATTGGCCAGTTTTCAGGGGAGGGAAGATGGGCGTGTAGCACCGGTCAGCAGTGAATATTGGGGCGGGAGGAGTAGGACGATGGCTTTATGTCCTCCCAGTGGGGGCTCCTCACTGACAGGTTGAGGCAGTTGAGAATAGGATACAACAGCAGTGACAACACAAAGCAATGTGTGTGGGGAGGGATGTGTAAAGAGCAACATTGTTGAAATGCACATATTGTGTTGGTCTTTGCTGTTTGCAGAACAGTAGTTGATGATTTGTCCATTGCATTGCTTTAACATATTAGACACCACTTTATGCACAATTCATTCATTCCTTTATTCATCGGGTCTAATGCTTCTTATCCTGTTTATGTTGTCAGGACCCCAGAACCAAGCACAAGTTTAAGAGCCACACCTATGGCAGCCCCACCTTCTGTGACCACTGTGGCTCTCTGCTGTACGGACTCGTTCACCAGGGCATGAAGTGTGAATGTAAGTACTTTTACTTAACCACTCTTACTCTAACTTGGGGATGACCTTGTCTGTTACCAGGAGGATGTTTCTGAAATTTAAAACAAGTGTCAAGTGGTGTCAGTGGCTGAACTTGGATGATTTACAGACTACATGAGAGACAATACATGGACATCCTTAAAATTGGCTAATGGGAGGGCGGGCGGAAAGGACTCAGCCATAAAGAGTTCTAATGCAGCTGGGGCAGCTGGGTTTTTTTATGTAGGTAATATGTGTTTTTAGATACTTTAGTATTTCAAAGTGTCTGTGATGTCACAAACACTGGTCTCACTTCCTTCCTGGACTACATGTTGTCTCAGTAAAACAGCCCTCCCCCTCTCCACCAGGTGGGGTAAGTGCACCAAAGCATTATGGCCATTGTAGTAATCCAGCAGGATTGCTGTTTAGCAACACTGCTGCTGACTTCCACGGACACGATCACACGCCTCCCAGGACCTTGCGAAAAAACACCCTCCGATCCCGCCACAATGTGTGTGCCAGACCTGGTGCAAAGACTTGCATGTAATACCCAAATGTAGTACATTTACCCCAAAACCCACACCTAGCCCCGCCATAGCCCCCGCACTGCACGTTGGGAAGGACACAGCTTAATGTAGGGGTCACCGATTGCTGTGCAACATCCCCCTCATGTTCTCACCACCCAATTCGGCTACACCACACACACTAACGGTGACTAACCTACACAATTCTCCACATGCAACACAGAGCCCTTATTGGCTGGCCCGCTCACATGCCGATCCCCACACAGCAAAACACAGCTGTGATTTGCCAGCCAGACACACACACGCACACACACCATGCGCATGCACGCGTGCGCGTGTGTGTGTGTGCATGCATGCGTGTGTAGTTTGATTTCAGCATGTTTTACTCCCATGCACAGTTGCGCAATGGACACCATGGGAGAAATCGGAATTTTCACCCTGGGAATTTTTCAGATCGTATGTCGTTGCTCCTATACAATCACTAATCAAAATAATACAAAACAACACATTATAATAATAACCCATCCGTACATGTGAAGGGCACAATACTGGGTTTAAAAACACAGCTGAAACATGAAGTGGAGTCTGTCAAATCCTGCAATTTCCTTCTTCCCATTACGCTGCAACGTAACTGATAGGATGAGCCGGCTCATCTAGTCTACTACAAATACTATTAACATTGAGTGACTGCAGTTTCTTCCAGCTGTGAAATGTCCCTTTAAAACCCAGGAACAAAACTGCACAGCCTTAAGCAGCAGGCCTCAGTCTGCATATCCATTATCAAAGCATCGCTTGGTCTATATTAATGAATCCTTCACTCTCCATTCTTCTCTCTTAATTATGTCTTAATGGTGTATTATAGACTGAATGCCTTAATTGGCTCCTGAATGGGTCACTGTTCTAAGTACAATATAATGTGGATGGTATTAGGAATTATTTCGGCAATTCCAAATCCAGACTGTGAACCACGTAAAGGTGAATTCTGGACATCTGATGCTTTTATATCCAACAACCAGTGGTAGAGACAAAAAAAAGAAAACTATGGCATTGCGGTTTTCCACACCTTATTGTTGGTCTCAGTTCCTCTAGGGCTAGGCCGAGGAGTAACAATATCCACACCTTATTGTTGGTCTCAGTTCCTCTAGGGCTAGGCCGAGGAGTAACAATATCCAGTAACCAGTGGTAGAGACGGTTTTCCACACCTTATTGTTGGTCTCAGTTCCTCTAGGGCTAGGCCGAGGAGTAACAATATGCAGTAACCAGTGGTAGAGACACCTTATTGTTGGTCTCAGTTCCTCTAGGGCTAGGCCGAGGAGTAACAATATGCAGTAACCAGTGGTAGAGACACCTTATTGTTGGTCTCAGTTCCTCTAGGGCTAGGCCGAGGAGTAACAATATCCAGTAACCAGTGGTAGAGACACCTTATTGTTGGTCTCAGTTCCTCTAGGGCTAGGCCGAGGAGTAACAATATCCAGTAACCAGTGGTAGAGACGGGGGAAAAAACGACTCCATCCTGGGCGCACCACCGCACAGTATACAATACACACATGACACTGTTGACTGTACTGTAAGTGCTTCATTAGCTGAACATAATGCCTAATGTAAAAACTATCTCTCTCTCTCTCTCTCTCTCTCTCTCTCTCTCTCTCTCTCTCTGTGTCTCTCTAGCCTGTGAAATGAATGTCCACAACATGTGTGTGATGAACGTGCCCAGCATGTGTGGAACGGACCACACCGAGAGGAGGGGACGCCTCTACATGAAGTGTGAGGTCTGCAATGACATTCTGCATGTCACAGGTACGCCCCGGCGCTCCACCATTTCACACACCCCAAGTCCGAGTGTGAGTGTTTGTATAATTGAGTTTCAGCTAAATATAAATACCAAAACGTTTAAAGGTTGGCTGTTATGTCAGTTACCCAGTGCTTTTTAAAGTGGCTTAACGTGGGTCCGATTTTCTCATAAACCTCAGCACTGTCTTAGCTATTGGGGCACACGCACGCTGCTGGGCAGTATTTGAAATACATGTATTTGAAATACGTATTTGAAATACTTTTTGGTATTTTGTCATTTGTATTTCGCTGGGATGGAATAATGTATTTTGTATCTAAATACTTTCAGATTTAGTATTTTCTGTATTTCAAATACATAAAATACTTTTTTTGATTTAATGTAATTTTATTCTCAAATGTTAAACATTTACACTGCCTCAGGTTTAAACTGTAGGGGCAAAACACACGCACCCATACACACAACACAACACAATGTGTGATGTCACTTCTATTCCGCCTTCTGATTGGCTTACACACTCAAATTGAACCACAAATGAGAGGCAGAGTAGGGCCTTCAGTTGTTGGAGACTTACCTCACAAGGCTCACATCTTAAAATATAAAGTGTATCATTCTTAATAATCTTCAATGTATTAGACATTCTGACAAAATGTATTTCATGTATTTTCAAAATACAAAATACGTATTTGTATCTCAAATACATTTCTCAGACCAGTATTTGTATTTTGTCTTTAGATAAATGTTTTCACCCAGTATTTGTATATTTTAACAAAATACATTTTCAATGTATTTTGCCCATCTCTGCGCACGCACACCAGTTTACATGTGTAACGGCAGTGGGCTGCATGTGTCACTGCATGTGATTGTGCACATGTAGCTGTATTTGCCACCTCGTAGAATCTTAGGCAGCATGGAGTGGGAGGAAAAATGGTGACTTTGTATGTGTATAGGTGACTACGTATACTTAAATATAAGATAAAGCCCCCGTGACCCAGTCCTGCCACTAACATGAAATGAACCAGCTCTGAGCAGGGATCTCTGAGTGTTTTACAAACACTCTGGAGTGGACACAGATCAATAGAGCTTCACCCAGAATCAAGCAGACCCATTATTCTGGGAGACCAATTGTCACAAAACACATGCGCAAGAACGAAGAACAATTTTGGTTGAGTGGGTTGCTGTGTGAGCCCGCATGTCATGTTACTTGTGCAGTCACTGCTGTGGCTCTGTGACAGTGACACCTGGAATTTACACTGATGAAGATTATTAGGCAAACCTTTTCTGGAAATTGGACACCTTGCTTATAAGCACACTATGGTATACAATACTTGCGATAGTTAATGTTTTATTGGAATTAAATAAGGGTCTTTGTAAACAGGGTGTAAGTATAGAGCTGTGGCATTCCGGTATTATATATTTTGTTTTATTGCTTTGTGCTTTGTATTGAAATTTCAGTACTAAAGGCAAGGCCATGGAAATATATTTAATGTATTCAATAGCACATTTTAAACACAAGGGACATTTAAAGTGCTTTGCATAAGCTAAACGGCAATGAAGTACTAGGACAGAAACTTTTAATACTTTGTGAACTGGTATCAGAGGCCAAAATGAATGGCAATTCATTATATATCTGCTATTTTCAATCAGTGAACCAATATTCTCCAACACTTGCCCCAATCTAGACCAGAAGGCATGCTGGCTGGGCCAGGCTAGGTTACCTTTGATGCAGTAATGGTCTCTTCCTTTTTTGAGGTATTAAAAAGGTCTTAAAAGTCCTTAAATTAAATTGACAATGTGGGGACCCCCAGAGGTTGAGAAACACGGTGTTAAGCCACTGGTTATGACACCCTGTAATAAAAGCTTATTTGAGCATCTGTTCAAACAACAGTGATTGGACTAGGATCATTCAATTAGCCAAAGGGGGCTCACCGTGGCTCACACCACGCACGTTACTCAATTGTCAAATTGTCACATTGAGCAGTGGTTCTCAAAGTAGGGGGGTTCCAGGGGGTCCCCAACAAAGTAGTTAATATAGCATCCCAATCATTATTAAACGCTTTTTCCATTTTTATGTTGGCTATTCAAAAATAGCAGATCAGTTTTGGAAAAAATATCGAAAACGTTTGCTAAAACTTTTCATCATTTTGAATATAAATCTTCACATAAATCTTGTCAGCTGGCACAAAAGCTTTTCAGATGGTGGTCCACGGCCAAATGCATACTCATTTTGGGGTCCTTGACTTGAAAACTTTTGAGAACCACTGACATAGGGGATGGATCACTGTTAGGGAAACCTCGCGTCATCAGACTTTCCACCTCGGAGAGAAGTGTGGTCTGCATTCCAAAATGGCCTGTGTGATCTGGTCTAGACCACGGATATGAAAAATCAAAACAAAAACACGTGGTTCCAGTTGAAGGGTTCCGTTTTTTTGGCGACGCTTTGTTTTGGTTCCTCCAAGTATAACTACTAGTTTAGTCTCCCCAGTTGCTACGAGTAGGAATAGAAGATGAAGATACCAAACAAACTATTCCTATAAACTAATCTACGCCACATCAAGGCTTTTATTGGGTAGGCCCTAAAATGATGTGGGGAATTATTTTGTGTAATGCTGGTTCCGGTTTGGTGGTTCTGACTACAAATCAGTGACTACAACTACTAAAAATAAACTACTACGTAGGTTCGTTCTGCTCCCGACCGGATCATAAACCCAAGGGTGGATGGAATATAGCCTATGCACAGTAAATATCTGTGTTGTAGGTCGGTAGAGGCTTGTTGTTGGTATCAGCCGATAATGCGGGAGTCTGTCCCTGTTACAATGCTGGGAGATGTGGAGCTTCCACACTGACACCTAGCATCAGCTTCCAGTACTTAACTTACCGCACGACTTGCAGCACCCAAGCCGTGCTACTCATACACTGAGTTGGCGGTGCCTGGGATCGAACCCATGACCTTGTGTCCAAAGGCGAGAACGCTATCGTTTAATTTAACTGTGAGCATTTCATAATTAACCCGTATGGGTCTTTTTTGTTTCCAATTACACTCTGGATTTTAGAGTGTATACCCAAATACATTTGTATAGTGTAGTAGCTGAGATAGCCCAATGCACAGCAAATGGACACAGTCAAATTGAGAACACGTGCACCAATTTGACATCACATGCATGGTATTTTAGGACTGCACTGCATTTGGGCAAAACACAAGCAAAGTGTCCTGTTGGACAGGACGGGAGTGCTAAGCTGTATACACAGAGCCACAGTGTCTCATTGCCATGGATAAGAAGGTTGAGGTTTATTTGACCCATCTGAGTGCACAGAGAAACAAGCTGTCATCAGACCAGATGGTCTGTTTAACCTGGCTTACAGAGAAGTATTTTGTCCAGTATTTTCTTTTAGAAGCTAGGATCAGTGGGACTTGGTTCAACTGAGGTCTACATGCCAGATGACACTGAGTACACTTGAACAAAGTCTGTATTTTCTGTATTTCACCAGTGATGACCACTTATTTCTGCTTTCCTGTTTCTGCTGTGTTTATTTAACCAAGTTGATTTTATAGGTAGGGAAACAGATAAGGGACAACTACTGATATTTACATACTTGTCCATATTGTGTTAATTTGTGTTACTAGACAGAAATTACTGGCAGAAACCAGGACAAGCACGTTATGAAAGGCATGGAGCTGACAAAGAAACAAATGCAGTTCTGTTTATCTAGTCCTCCAGACTACATAGACCACATAGCTTCCTCGCCTTCTCATTCCCACTAACACACAGCTCCCTTCTGTCCCTCTATTGCTGTCGGTCCCCCTTTCTGCTTCTTTGTCCGGGCGAAATCTATTGTCCATTCACAATCCATAGCAGAAGGAGATAGGTAACAAATGCCGTTTGGGCTTGTCAGTATGGAATAATACCCTGAACTGTTGGCAAATAATATAATTTGGTGCAAACTGCCTGAGACTAAACAATTAGCCCCAGAATTTTTCTCTGTATGTGCACATGTGTGCGTGTGGCTGACTTGTAGCCTGCCCATCCTGTGGGCACTGGGAGAGCTGGAGACAGAGCTGTAATTACATTTTGTCTTCCTTTGCTTGTTGACTCACCCACTTCTGCAGCAGAGCCTCATTTAATGATGACCTGCTGCTTTCCCTCCAGTGAAAAACTTTTTCACTTCCACTGCATGTCACCGTATACTAGGGCTGTCAGTTCACCTCTATAATCCAATTCGAATTTCATTGCTTAATTATTTGTAATTTTCGAATATATTCGAATATTTACATTGTATTTTAGCTCATATTTAGCCTATAATAATACACAGAATAACAAGGTTTTGACGATGCACGTTCTGTCCACTAGAGGGCCCCCCCTTCCAAACGACAAAGCAGTACTTTCAGAACATGTAATAATGGTTTTCGGCACAAAATAGCGTTTAAACAGTTGTTTTATTGAGCACAGTGCACTCAGCACGGTAAGATTGTTGTCTGTCTATAGTGCAAATGCATTTTACAGTGAACGTTGTATACTTCTGATACAGTATAGTCTGAGTAGTGAGTAGGCTAGTCAGGAATCATGAACTTTTTCTTTTTTCTTTTTAAACGGAATGCTGTCACGATGAACAGGCCATCATTAGTAAATAGCAATGAAGATATATAGAGATGCCTATATTTTGCGCTAAAGTAATTGTTGAATAACACATAAATGTAGGTTTTAAGGCTAGAATGGCATTGTAGTGGACTATAGTGAGAGGCGAGATTGTCTTTCCTTCATTGCGGGACTGCAGGACTAGTCTGGAGATATAGTCGTGGATGATCAGCTTCAGACAGTCAGTGTTTTGGTTCGTACCTGGAGTTTTGCATTATCTCCGCTGTGCACAGCAGCACAGGGGAACTGTCTTTAATATATCCATGGTCGTTTTCAGTTGCTTTCCATGTGCAACACAAAAGTAGCCTACCATGTGTTTGTTTTGGTAATAGCCTACTGCAGGCGCAGCCATGCTGATTCACGTAATCGCGTAGGACAAAATGAAACCAGCCGGACCAACGTTAATGGTTTAATGCACGTAGGACCCGCATTTTCAAACTGTCCACAATATGCGACAGACTCGACGGTACTAATAAAACATGCGAGTGATTCTTCTTAGTTGCAGCGCGCTGTGCGACTGCGTGTGTGCATGCGTGCAGAGGAGGGAGGAGGTGACGAGGCGCGCGTGTGACCGTGTGTGCGTGCGTGCAGATGGGAGATTTCACAGCGGTAGATTCGTTACTCAATACATTTAGTGAGCGGATAAAATAACATAAAACAAAATAAAAATATTAAATAGAATTAATAAATGATAAAAGCTCCATTCGAATGGCAATTTTAGCTTTCGAATATATATATATTTTTTAATATTCGAATTTCTTTCATATTATGAAATTCGTTCTGACAGCCCTACCGTATACTGCACTGTTGCTGCCAACCGTGACTGGGGACCATGTCTGGGGAAGTAATAGACAACGTCATGCATCCCTTGTGGCCCCAGGGGGTACTGCGCCCTGGTTGCGTTTTCGCATTTCTTATTCACTAATAAATTCATTATTAATCATTCATGTGTGAAATCGAAAAAAGGGCTTCGTTAAGACCTCTATATTATTATGGTCAATGCCTGTGTGAAAAGTGGGAGTGATTGGTGCAGGCAGTGAGGAGCTACGGAAGTGTTTCTGACAGACAGACATTCAGACAGACAGACATTGTTCAGGCATGATGATGATGATGATGATGACTAGACCGGTGCCCGGCTTTAGTGCACCGAGTCAGTAAAAATGGAAGTTGGAGATCCATGCCCCACCTGTCTATGCAATACAGGTTGTACCCTTGTCAGAGTACCCGTTCCACCCATCGGTCTGTGTCCCTTTTATGCCCATATATGGACATTTCTGTATCTGTCTCTCTGTGTCCTTTATTATATGGAGTGTTGTGATGTCAGAACAGGCCAGCTCCATATATGGAGCCTGGGCAGGGGCCCTGTCCAGAGCCCGGGCAGAGGCCTTTTGTGACGGTTCTGGACAACCGTGGGTTCGACCAACTAGACATCGGGCACTGCACTCCCCGTGGTTGTGTGGAACGTGTGTCGAATTTGATGGGTGGGGTGGGGCGATTGGTTCTCGAGTTACATGGATTACAGACGTACACGCGGTCACGTCACACCTCCATATATGATGGAGCGTCGTGACATCATGCCTCCATATAATGGTCACACCTCGTGACGTCATGCCTCCCTCCATCCACATATGTGTAGATGACCTGTTCTGACATTCCATTGTTGATCCCTTCCCACCCGTCGTTCCTCTTCGATGTCTCCCTTTTGACTGATAGTCTAGACGCCAGTACAGAATTCATTCCATATGTTGATCTGATCCCCCATGCCAAAGCGCCAGTGCTTACACAGCAGTCTGCCGTCACCCAGGTGGATGTGTGCAGGGCGTCTTACTGGTATAGTAATCATTATTTTTAGCCCATATTCTCCCTAATTTACACGTTATGCCAATTACGTCACCCCCACGCATTGCCGTGTTGCCACCTGCCAGCAAGGAGCCCCCACCGGGAGGACGTAAAGTCTTCCATCATAATCCTACCATTCACCATGGCACTACATGCTGCCCCAGCCCATAAGGCGAGGGTACGTGCATCGACAAAGATCACCCACTCTACCCGGCTTCCCTCCCCAGACCACAGCCAATTGTGCACGTACAGTATAGACGCAACACACACACACACACACACACACACACACACACACACCTTTTCACCAGTCAGAGAGTAATAATACACTCAGTTCCATGCCGTTTTACCCAGTTCCCCTCCTCCCAGTGCTCGTCTGCCTTGTGTCTCCATGTCTTCACCTCTGTCTCCATCCGTTGCGCTCTTGTCCTCCTCTCATTGAGCCGTGCATGGTGTAAAATGACAAGTCCCTCTGTATTCCCGTCAGTGGTGCACCCTGGTCTCAAACGGTACTCCTTAATGTCTTATTCCAGCCCTTCTGTCTTCGACTTGGAGGGTTGTATTTATAGAATAACAAGAATATTTGAGACATACTAAGGATGATACTATGCATAAGATGTGCAAGATGAAGAGACACACGCAAGCATGCCAATTGCAGTTGAGAGAAAGAAGTGACAGAATCATAGCTTCAGTACTCTGAGTCAGGAACAGTATAACTCTTCTTTTGTCCTGTTAATTTCAATTGACTTGTAGGTTCATAACATGGTTTTTTATAATAATGCTTCAAAGGACTAATTGAATATCTTTAAATTCATCCATCTCGCTTTGTGGTCGGGACTTCAGTTCCTGTTGCATCTAAATGTGCAGGAGCTCTTATTTGAAGACCATAGTCACATTTACATATCTATTATCAACATGATTATTGGTGTGATTATTTAAACCAGTCATAAAGGTATCCCACCATTCAGTTCTGGCTCTTAGAATTCACTGTAAACCTGACATCTCTTCCACCCTATACCTTAATAATGCTGGTTCTAGATGGAAGGTGATTTCAGTGCAGGGACATTACAGACGAGATTTCAATCTGCAGGCTGCCTGGCTGCCAGGTTCTAATCAGTGGTCTGCCATTTACTTTATTGCTTCTACCCCGCCACTTTCTGTTCCATTGGTCATTTTCATCTCTACAACATCATGCAGAGGATGAGTCATTACGTGTGAATTGCCTGCAGTTTTTTTTCGTTATTATTATTTTCTTGCCATAAGCAGAATGAATTAAAACCCTGTGACGTTTCCTATGAATCAGAGCTGACATTATTCCACAGCGTAGCTGACATTATTCCACAGTGTGCATTTCTTCCACAGGCTGCTGGGGCTGCAGTCTCACATGCTTACTGTAGCTACTATTAGACTATGCCTTTACAGGTATATGTAGAGGTTACCTTAAGCTAAGCAGGGGCTTCCAAATCTTTTCATGCCAAGGACATTCAAATGTTGGGGTGGAAAAATAGCCGATCTTTAAGCTTACAACATACTGTACACATTTGTAATTTTTTACAATAATGACATGCCCAAAATATAGGAAACGTACAGTATGCAGTACGCACGCAAACATGCATGACATCAAAGGAGGCTTGATCCCCTGCCCTTTTGCACATCTGTAAACAACTGCCCTCTCCATACCATGAATGCAGCATTTGCTATGGTAAAAAAAAGAAAATGCCCCACTTTCCATGCCATACCCGAAGGCAGCATTCAGGAGAATTGCCTTTTCCTGGACTCTCCTGAACTTGAACGCAGCATTTTGATCTTGATATAATTTATCCTGTGTAGAAATCCATGTTGTATGCTGCATCTCCAGTAGCTAAAGAGTTAAATCCATGTTGTATGCTGCATCTCCAGTAGCTAAAGAGTTAAATCCATGTTGTATGCTGCATCTCCAGCTAAAGAGTTAAATCCATGTTGTATGCTGCATCTCCAGTAGCTAAAGAGTTAAATCCATGTTGTATGCTGCATCTCCAGTAGCTAAAGAGTTAAATCCATGTTGTATGCTGCATCTCCAGTAGCTAAAGAGTTAAATCCATGTTGTATGCTGCATCTCCAGCTAAAGAGTTAAATCCATGTTGTATGCTGCATCTCCAGTAGCTAAAGAGTTAAATCCATGTTGTATGCTGCATCTCCAGTAGCTAAAGAGTTAAATCCATGTTGTATGCTGCATCTCCAGTAGCTAAAGAGTTAAATCCATGTTGTATGCTGCATCTCCAGTAGCTAAAGAGTTAAATCCATGTTGTATGCTGCATCTCCAGTAGCTAAAGAGTTAACTGACAGGCAGCCTTGTACAAAAGGTGACCCTGAGAACAAGCTGAAGAACAATACCAAATGTGCATAGCTGACAACGTCAAAACGATTTTCACTGGCAATGTAGAATAAGGCACAATCATTGTGTTATCGTTAATTTACTATCAATATTTTTGTAAATTAATGCTCGACTTGATCATATTACAGCGTCACACAAAACAATAAAAAGTAGCAAATCCAAAGGGCTTGAAATGTCAGGCAAATGCGACGAATCCTGAAAAGTAACAGGTTTGGGCATATGAGGTTTCCACCGACAAAGATACGATATAGTACATTGTAACCTTACAGCCTACTTACCAAGCCCCTCTACATCTTTATATTTGCTATAGATCAGGGGGTCTGGGACCCCTAGGGAGGCCGCCAAATATTTGTGTGATTGCGATAGGGACTTTTATTTCTACATTTACCACTTGAACCCCTGTATCCCTATTCTGGGGGTAACATTAGCCAAAAATAGCAGATCTACAACGCGTTGTGAGCTTGTAGGTCGGCTATTTTTGTCGATTATGTATGGTATGGAAAAAAGAGCAGACCAAGTACTGAGCCAAAGGTCAAGTTTACAAAGTATTGAGGGTTTAAGACGTTATATGTCTGAATATACACATTTAACATGAATCCAATTTGTAGTGGAGTGTGTACCTTCTTTATCTCTCTCTCAGACATGGGCCCTTTGGCCTGAAAGACGTCCTATAGGAGTCACACTGCTGCTATAAAGTACACCTCTGTAGTTTTTTTGAGTAATGCAGCCACTCCAATGAACAGAAATATGTGTCCCTATGTCTGTCTGTCCCTACGTATGTCCGTCTGTATGTCTGTTTAGAGTACCAACAGGTGACAAAGTGGCGCTTCACACTGTGCACAGGTGCATGATGGGAAGCTGAGTTTTTAGCAGCCATTACGTGCAACATACTAGCGTCATGTCCAGAGCCCATGGGTACTTGTACATCAAGCAGCCACAGAATACAGAAACAGCAGATAGGCTCCTGCCCTATGGGCCTCATGACTCGGCACGGCTTACTTACTTGATTTCTGGTGTTACAGTACAGTACAGTACAGTACAGTACAGTACAGTACAGTACAGTACAGTACAGTACAGTAACCCCCACATGGTAACTCGGACACGGGTCGCCGGAAACCAGGCCACGTTCCTGGGGGTCGGGACACATGGTAACTCTCTACAGTACAGTACAGTACAGTAAGAATAAAAGTATAGTTGCACAACTCAGTTCACACGGGTGTGATTTTTAACACACACATGCTCTGTCTTGCTGTTCTTCTGTCTCTGCCCTGTCTCTCTCTTTTTCTGTGGGGTTCTAGAACACAGTTCACAGTTCCTGCTGCCAGAAGTCATGTCATTGGTATTCCCGCTCTGTCACCTATTCCCCTGCTGTTCCACCTCTCACATTGCTGCCAATATTTTAACATGCTAGTTGCTAGTCCTTTATTTGTTTGGTTTGCTGTGCTGTGTTTGTATCGTTATTTTCTTTCTTTCTTTCTTTCACTGTAGCCTTGGATCGTAAAAAGTATGTTCTGTTTTAAGAAATGGTGGTAATCTAGTAAAGTATTAATAATACCAATCTAGGTGTTCTAATCCACCGTGGTGCGTCTGGCTTAGTTGAGTGTCTATATGGCAATAATGACCATAAAACATTTGAAAAATATTTTTAGAAACTGCAAAAAGGGTATCTATTAAATATAGTGTATATTTACTCAATATTATTTTGACACAAATGTTTTATGGCCATGATTCACCAGGAGCCTGGATGGCTTGGTTCCATGCTTAAAATATTTGAAATTTGAAATCTATGGGGAAAAGAATATGGGTTTTCTACCACAAAATGTCCACTACTGCTATGCCCTATTACGAATAAAACTGGCCTGTGTTTGGATGAGGGATTTTATTTTATTTAAAATCTCAGCTCCATTGTCGCTCTAGGCTGTGGCCTGTACAGTAAATGTTAAAAATGGTAAATGGTGCATTTATATAGCGCCTTTATCCAAGGCACTTTACATAGATTGTGCATTACATTCACCCATTCACACACACATTCATACACTGATGGTGGCGGAAACCATGCAAGGCACCAACCAGCACATCAGGAGCAATTAGGGGTTCAGAGTCTTGCTCAAGAACACTTCAACACTAACTCTGGGGGAGCCCGGGTTCAAACTGGCAACCTTGGTTACCATCCAGCCACTCTACCCCTGAGCCACCACCTGAGCCAACGCCGCCCCTACAGTACGTCCCCAACTTCATATTTGGGCAAGACTGATATCAAGTCAAGTCAATTTGTGGTTGATCCAAAGTCATTTGTAGACAAAACAGGAAAGGGCGCACACCAGTGTTGGTGAGGTGCTGGCCTAAGGCAGTAAATAAGTAAAAATTAGAAAAAGGCCGCACATTCGTAGCCACGAAGCTGTATATTTATTATTATCCAACGTTTCGACCTAGGAGGTCTTCTTCAGGGAAAATTATTTTGTGTGCTGCCTTTTTCTCATTTTTACTGATCCAAAGTGCTTTCCCATCAAGAAAAACAACGATATCAAGATTAAAAGTATGAAGTATGAAAGTATGAAGAGTTGCATTGAAGTAGTCATTATGTAAACATAGACAATTAATCGCCCTCAGACTGAGCTAAAAGCTAGAGAGAAAAAGTGGGTCTTTGTTTAGGTTCAATTGTCCAGGGCGTCTCCATTTCTTGATTTAAGACCTCCTGTTTTGTGTTTCCCAGCAACTGTTAAGATGCCCTGGTTGCTGATGTCCTAACGAGTGTGTATCCATCTTTGAGTGAAATATCAATGACAGAGTGAAGGGTTCATGACACTTGAGGGACACACTTAAGAGCTGTTGAGAGCTCTTCACAAGTTTTTTCGAAAATGCTGTGTCAAACACCGACCAAGTGTCACGTTTTCCTGATCCTTCTCAATAACGACTTTGATTACCATATTTAGCCATTTAGCCTCCTCAGTCCAATACAGAAGGAACGCTGCGCCTGCACGTCTTGACACTGCACACATGAACAACACATGAGCATGCACGCACGCACTCACACAAACTAGACACATCATTAGCTTGTATTATGGAGATGAAGCTAAACCATAAAGTTCAAACTGGGTGGTCTCAGCAACAGAAAACAACAGAATGAGAATTAATAAATAGTGTAGTCTAGGTTTCCCCCTACAGGCCCAGGCTGGAATTACATCTGTGCCTGTTGGGAGGAGATTGCATTGGAAATGACCTTTTAATGGCACCGTAGCTAAAGTGATGATTTTCAACTGTCTAGATAATTATGTAAATCACCCGATTTGCATCCTCGGGTACTGTGAGTTTTTGACTTTTCTTCTGCTGTTTATTGTCAGCAGAGGAGTGGCCTTACCTACCTACGGTAGTAGTACCTACTTACAGTATACCCAGTCTGTCAGGAGGAAAACCTTTGGAGACTAGCAACTGTTTCCATTTTCCAGGAAAGACTGACTAATAGACCATATTCACATGGCAGCTGTGTTGGCATTTCATTAACTTAATGGCAAGATGGGCACCATGCGAATATGGTCTATCTATATAACAGACAAGATGACCGCTAGGGTTGCTTATTGGCTTCACCTGTTTCTTCACATGTGGTTGAAGGGCACCACCACATATCTGCTAGTTAGCCAACAGAAGAATTCTATGGGACACCTGCAAAGTTACCCTTCATTGATTTTCTTCATTGATTTTCATCATTCATTTAACTCTCATTCAACAAGTGAGCTTTTAGTTGGGAAACATATTGGCAACTTTGGGTTGAATTTTATTCTTGTGGGCTGGATACTGGATTTATTTTATCTCAAAGAACTCAGTCATTGTAAATTATTGTTGGCTCTTCTCAACATAATTGGAATTTGCAGATGACGTTATCATCATCATTATATTATATTATCTTCTATAAGCCACGAAATCTCTCTCTGCAGAATCTCTCACTGCATGGGGCATAACTCCAGGAGCAATAGACCATAATAGTTCCAGATAGGTAGGTCTATCAGACACCTTAGAACAGGGGTCTTCAACGTTTTTCAGGCCAAGGGCCCTTAGCTGAGAGAGAGATGAAGCAGGGACTCCACTACAGTACATAAACAATTCATGTTAAATGTATTTTTTTATGACTTAAATCCTCAATACTTTGTGAACGTGACCTTTAACTCTGTACTTGGTCTGCCCTTTTCTCCCTGTACACCAAACCTCTTTGCTGAAAATAGCCGATCTACAAGTTCACAGTTAATTTTAGAGAATGTAAAAAATGACCTGCAACGGTGATGATTCTGTATGTTGGTTTGCTTCATATTCATGAACCTTAGTGCCCCTATTGAGGTAAATATTCAGTAAAAATAGCAGATCTACAAGCTCAAAACAGGTTGTGAGATACATTGTGAGCTTGTAGATCAGCTATTTTTGGCAAACAGATTTGGCGTTGAGCGGACTTACTATAGAGTCCTAGGAAACCCTGATCAACTACAAGTATAGGGTTTAAATTGTTAAGCATAGGAATGCACTTAGCCATATTGGGTCAAACATGCTTGTCTGAGTTATGCCCACTGCATTCAGGGTTTCTCCTTCTCACAGCCGCTCACTGTCAACTGATTAACGGACTAATGGACAGAAAGATTGTCAGTTAGATGGATGACTACTGGATTTATTTCTTCGTATCATGCAGTCTTTTAGCCTGTGTAAATGTGTTTTCTTCTTTATTATTGTGATGATATTATTGCGTTAGTCATTTCCCAATGGTATTATAATAACATATTCGTCTGGAGATATAGGAGGAGACATGCTGGCAAGGCAATTTAGCCCTTTGCTAATTTGTTTTGTTACATTCTGTTCTCACTCAATCACATTATGGGAACTTGTGTCAAAATGTATTAAAGTGAAATTATGAGATTATTCTTCAGGGTCCATACGGTCTTTGAAGGCCCATTGTGTCCCTTGGGCCAAATGGCTGACTTCTCATCGCATTCACATCTTGAAACCTAATACACACATAAAGATGATTTCTTGCAAGACAAGCTTACATTTTTCAGATAATAATGTTCAGTATTCTGTTCCCCCTCAAGCATAAACTCTTTTTAACATCTATCTCTCTCTCTCTCTCTCTCTCTCTCTCTCTCTCTCTCTCTCTCTCTCTCTCTCTCTCTCTCTCTCTCTCTCTCTCTCTCTCTTAAATCTTAGATGTTTGTTTGTTTGTTTGTGTTTGTTTAAAAGCCTCTAACAAGACGTAGGTTTATTTTCTGGCTGTGCATTTTCTGCAGGATATTCTATCCCCATGCCTAGAGGGCGAGCCACAGCGACTTTTGCCGTTGTCAATGATCACATCATAAAAAAATCAATTCTCCCGTTCTAGGCTGCAAAGAAGTGGGGAAGCTTGTTAATATTTCCATTCATTAGGTTGTAAGAGCACGTGACATAAGGAGCAATTATTTGCACAGAGCCTAGCATAATGTATCATAAGAATGGTCAGCAGAGGCTGCATTTTATGTGCAGATTGAGACTTATCATTGGTTAATAAGAACAAACTCTATAAAATCATCAATGTATCCATCAAAATAGCTGGGGTACGACTTGAGAGTATATGACATCAATCTATGAGACCTGTGTACTCAGGAAGGGGAAAACTATTGCTAGGGATAGAAGATAGTTTGTGCCCATAAGTATAGGACTTCTGAACAAGCAGGCCCCATCTAAATTCCGTGCATAATGTGATGCCTCTTGGAAATATGACTGGTAGCCTTTTGTTTCTCTGCAAGAGAGGAGCTATGACGTGTTGTCAGTGTGATCTGTTTGTATTGTATTAGATGTGTTGTTTTTTTGTATCCCGATAACTGCTTGGCACAAAACATATTTCCGCAAAGACATCTATAATTTAAATGGTACCAATCAAGAGTCAAATATTAGATGATTGCGGGGAAAGACGTGGAATAACTTGCTCCTTCCACGTGCTACGAATTTATTAAAACAGTCAAACAATAAGGATGTAGCCGTGTTGTCAGTTAAATTGAAATTAGTATTCCATTAGTTTATAATAAAGCGGCTACTGTAGATTCAAATATTTTGTATATTGTATACTCATTTTGTTGAGAATCCAGTTCGGAGTTCATTTTGAAAGTTTCAGTTTCATCAAAACAGATATTACTTTTCTGCCTCCCTTCTAAGTGGAAAGTCGGTTATTATTATTAGTATCATCACTACTGTATTGTGATGGGCAGTGCCACATGAGGAGGACATTCCCAGGGTCTCCGGGGTCAAGGGCTTGCCTGGCAAGGCTTAAGCCTGTCTGTGGAAATACTTTGTAATTGTGTGTGCGTGCGTGCATGTGTGCCCCTGCATTCATTCTCTTTGGGGATGTGTGCAGCGGTGTGTGAGACAGCACACATTTACATGAGTGCTTTGTCTTTTCCATGTGTGTACAGTATGTGTCTGCATGCAGACTACAGACTCTGTAGTCTGCATGCACACACATGGACACACATAGAAAAGACAGAGGCACGGTAGCACACTCTGTATTACAGAGTGTGCTACCGTGCCTCTGCCTGTGCGTGTGAGCACGCACATGCATACAGTATGTGGTTGCCAGGTCTGGCAGTGCTCCATGCATGGTTCACTGGCATCACTGCTAATGGGGTGCTAAAGTCCCGGGTGTCGGTCTTTGTTTACAGAACAGCTAAATACAGAAACCCAGGGAGAGGGGAGAGTCGGCTCCCGCTCAGGAATTAGACCACGACAATTTAGATACAGTGCTTTTATTACTCTCATCTTTTGTTTGAAGCTGTACACCCGTTCCCTGGATGTGTACACCACTATACCTACTCTTATTTTTGATTGCATTGTCAGAGACACAATTGTCGCTGTGTGTGGTTTTGTCCATTTGTCCATTCAGTGATTGATGAGCTACTTTATTTGTAGCCATATAGATTCATTGACCAAACATGCACAATTATACTGTAAACTAAAGTGTACATGAACATATTTGTACATGTCTGTTCAGAGGATAAAAAAAACGAGTGCTTGCAATTAGTCTGTACAATAAGCCATTTAGCTGTCTCTCTCTTTCCACAGTGAAAGAAGGCAGGAATCTGATTCCCATGGACCCCAACGGCCTGTCTGACCCCTACGTGAAGCTCAAGCTCATACCAGACCCCAAGAGTGACACCAAACAGAAGACCAAAACCATCCACAACAACCTCAATCCCATCTGGAATGAATACTTTAAGTTGTGAGTTGATGGGAAGTGGTGAAGGGTGACACCCTCCCTCACAGTCCCTCAGCCTGCTCAATTTGTTTAGTTAACTGTAACTAGTCCTTACCCATTCGAATATATGTACAGTGTGGGTAATGCGATTTAATAGATCATATTATTGATGTACGTGTATGTTGTTGTAACTGTAGCCCATATGGTTTGAGAAAGAGTTTTAGCTTTTTCCCATACAAGTGCATGGTAAAATTGAATGCTACGTACAACCGGGGAAACTCCCCCCTGTCAGGTGAAAAGAAGCGGCTTGGACGCTCATGCATTGAAGGGGAAGCATGAGGTCAGTGTGTTTCTCGCCCCAGGTTGGCGGAGGGAGTGTAGATCCCAGGATTACATTAGATAATTGACAAAATGGGTTAATTTAATTATGGGAGAAGAAAATAAAGAAAAAAAACAATCGTCTAGTCTGCTCAATGTCAATACACATATGAATATTTAGAAACGCCTGCAGTATTTTGTCTCAATTTAGTAATTGAGTACACTTTGAATGACATATTGACCCATCACTAACTTGTGCTGGTCTTGTGTTACCCTGTGTGTTGTCCAGCAAGCTGAAGGCTCAAGATAAGGACCGCAGACTGTCTGTGGAGGTATGGGACTGGGACCGCACCACCAGGAATGACTTCATGGGAGCACTGTCCTTCGGAGTGTCCGAGCTAATGAAGGCCCCTGCCGATGGCTGGTAGGTGTCATCCTACCTGTTGTAGCCATAGATATTAAAAAAATAGATGCCTTATTGGCCGCTGCGGTTCTTTGGAGCCATACAGTATGTGTGCAAGAGCAAGCTTAATAATAATAAATAAAAATAAACGATAATAACTAATACAAAAATTAATTAAAATAAATAAACAAAGCCACTATGATGCTCCCGCCACTAGCAAAAACATTACATCGCCCCATGGCAGTCACCTTCAACATCGTGATGAGTAGTTGCTGCCCCACAACTGGTCGCTTTATTTGACCTAAATGTATTGCACAAACAGAACAAATGTGAACGTTACAGACCTTAGCCAATAGCCAGCAACTTTCTTTAATTGAAAATAGTTTTGGTTCCTTCTCCTCCTTACTCCCTTTGGTCTCTTCACAACTCTTCACAACAAGGCCTCGATTATTTTTCGACACTTTTTACAGCAGATGTGAAGACGTTTGTTAACGGGAAACCAGGAATTCTAACATTGCCTCTATATTTGTTGTAGGGCTAACCAACATTCCATTCCCAGCCAACACTGACCAATCGGCATTCGTCTGTGTCTCTGAAACTCTATTGCGAACACAGAGGTTGTACTGATAATTCAAAATACCTGAGTGTGATAACTATAACTCTTACTTCCTGGTATTTAGCCTCTACCCTGAGTGGCTGTGACCTTGTTCGCTGTGTTTATGACAAAATAGGGATTTTGACATCAGAAAATATGAGTCAGATTTATGTAATGGTGTCCATTGACTACTTGGCATGCCAGGCCAATGCTTTCTTGTGAAATACATCATGGGAATTCTAGGAACACAGAGAAAGTCTTAAATAAGTCTGAATTAAGCATAGTTGTTTCTTGTTTAGACTACGGCAGTCATCAACAATTAACTGAAATGTGTATCAAACATGAGTGTTAGCCTTTAAGGTTAATGTGAGCAAATATAATCGGTAACTGCAATAATGAATAATGGAAACAGGTACAGGATTCTGAACTGTCAAATATGAAGAAAATGATAACCTCTAAGAAAATGGACCAAGTTATTTATTTCTCATCTCCGTTCCTGTCTGTCTGTCTGTCTCTGTGTCAGGTACAAGATGTTGGCCCAGGAGGAAGGAGAGTATTACAACGTGCCCATCTCGGAGGAGGATGATGGCAACGAGGAGCTGAGACAGAAATTTGAGGTGAGAAGAAACGAACACCATGTTTAGCTGTCATTGCTTACTGCATAGAATGTTAGGTGAAAGTTTTACAAAAGTCTCATCAAGAGTGTGCAGTTTGTGTGTTTCAAAAACGTGAATGTGAAGCTCCACACTCTAGGTTCACAGTACACAACACTATTATACTTCACCTCCGTTGTTTACATTCTTCTGGTTGTCTCTTACAGTATGTTTTTGTTTGTTGTTTATGTATGTACATGTTGTGTAAAACGTAAGATGACAATATTGCTGTGTCACAGTGAGTCGCCACGGGTTTCACCGAGACAAAGTCCACTTGGCCTGCTAAACCCATGAAGGCTACCCCTGCGCCTTCCCTAATCCACTCCAATCTAATTAATCACACCTAGTTAAACCCTGACAGTTGCATCTTCATCCTGTTTCGACTGTCATTTCTCCGCATGACAGTGCGGGCGGGGCCGCCCACAACTTTGACACCTGATGCAGCAGCATCTGGAGACGATAATGAACTGCTACTGGTTCCTGTCAATTAAAAGTGACAGTCGCACCTCTTGATGACCTCTGTTAGCTCACCAGGGTCATCACTTGATCTCTGTCATTTGAGCACTGGCTCTGTGCCCAGCTTCCTTTGATCATTTTACATTTCTTAAATATAACTGAGCTTCTCCTCGAAATGAAACCCCCTAAAGTGGATGTGTACTAATGTAGAATGATGGGACCAACACATTATCAGTCGAGACTGTACCAACCCCCTTATTATGCTCCATGATGAAAACAGGCAGCATTTCATTTTACTAGCCTTTATTTTATTTGTGATGACTTATTCAGCATAAATATGCTCAGAAGTTAGTATTACTGATAAAGTTAGGCTTCCTTGATAACAAACTCGAATTAGGTATATTGTCCTATCGCTATAGAGCGTCGCAGTCTCGCCCCCTGCGAGGGCACCAGGAAATAATTAAAAGTGTTTATTTCAAGACATTTGAAGCCTCGGACAAAGCCAACTCGGCAGGTGACAACTCATGACAATAATAATAATAATAATTACTAGAAAAAGTGCCCCTCGGGGCACAGGTCTCCACCAGGGCAGGTCAGGTTGTGGCCTCCTGGTGGCGCTATAATAAGCCAATGTGAAAAGGGTGCCATTTCTTCTTACACCTTGGACAGCAATTGGATGATTTGAGGCATCTTGTTCCAAAAATGTGTTGTCCTCCTGGTAGCGCTATTACAGGCCGTTCTGGACAATTTGGGGCAGAGGTTCATCGTTGGCATCCATGGAGTGTGTGTGCAAAGTTTGGCATCGCCCGGGTTAACGGTGCCTGGAGATTAGCTGTACACAGACGGACGGACAGACGGACACACACACACACACACACACACACACACACACACACACACACACACCCACACACACACACACACACACACACGCACGGACGGACGGACGGACGGAGTACAAAACATACTCTCTCCCCATGCCTTCGGCCTGGTGGAGACAATAATAATAATAATATTTTTTGGGTCGAACAGATAATTAGAGAGACGAAAAAAGGGGGCATGGTGGCACAGTCGGTAGTGCTGTCGCCTCACAGCTAGAAGGCCCTGGGTTCGAATCCCGCTGGGGACGCTGGCGGCGTGTCCTCTCCTCTGTGTCATCAGTGCCCATACCTGAGGTGGGGTTGGCAAAAGGGCCTTTCTGTGTGGAGTTTGCATGTTCTCCTCGTGTCCCCTAGGGTAGGTACGCTGACAAAAAACATGCAGTAATCCTGGTCTCTAACCTGCCTCCCCCTGGCCAGCCGGGGCGCCTGATGGAGGGGAAAGGAACCGTCCAACCAGGTAAACTCCCCCCTGTCAGGTGTAAAGGAGCAACTTGGACACTCATGCATGAAGGAAGCATGAGTTCAAGTCCGTTGCTCTCCCCAGGTTGGTGGAGGGTGTGTAGAGCCTAGGATCACATTAGATAATTGACACAGGGGTGAAAAATGGGTTACAAAATCGTGGGATAAAAATTATTAAAAAAAAAAAGAAAGATGAAAAAAGGGCAGCTGGGTACAACACTTTATTTGTTGTTTTCCTTCTTTCTAATTATTTGTTCGGCCCAAAAATTTTTTTTATTGTCATGAGTTGTCACCTGCCGAGTTGGCTTTGTCCGAGGCTTTAAAGGTCTTTAAATAAATACTTTTTGAAGCATCTATGGGAAAAATGAATGGGGAATTATTTCCTGGTGCCCTCGTCGTTCTGAACTGCGACGCTCTATAGAACTCTGGTTAAGGCCTTTCTGTATCTCTGCTCATTAGAACATTACTACTGCAAACAAACACTGCAAAACACACATTCACATAATTTCTCACACCCATAGCATGCATGCACTCTAAATTCACACAGGATACAACTTGATCCCTCATAAAAGGTGTTTATAACTACTCTTTTCCTGCCTGCAAGCTGTGACATCTCGCTGCCTGATCTGGTGTGAAATCATCGAACAAGCAACATTGTGAATTTGTAGTAAAAGAGATGACTCTAGTCTAGTGGCATTACTCCCTCTGTATTATTTCAACATAATAATTCAAAATATCTTTTGAATGAAAGAAAGATTTATCAATTTCAAAATACTGTATGAAAGCCAAATAGTTGTTTTGGCATCCTACTACTTCCACTTACTTGATGCCAGAAATGTAGTTAAAACTTCAACAGTTTATGCAGTTGTTATTATTGCTTGTACTTTTCTTTCCCTAGGATAGGTACCCTCACAAAAAACATGCAGTAATCCTGGTCACTAAACTGCCTCCCCTGGCCAGCCGGGGCGCCTGATGTGGAATAACGTGTTCCTTCCACGTGCTATGTCCAACCAGGGAAACTCCCCCCTGTCAGGTGTAAAGTAGCAACTTGGACACTCAGGCATGAAGGAAGCATGAGTTCAAGTCCGTTGCTCTCCCCTTGTCCCCCATATATGGGGACTAGGTTGGTGGAGGGTGTGTAGAGCCCAGGATCACATTAGATGATTGACACAGGGGTGAAAAATGGGTTACAAAATCGTGGGATAAAAAATATATTAAAGAAAAAGAAGCAGCTTGGACTCCTCATGCATAGAAGGAAGCATGATGTCAGTCCACTGCCCCCCCAGGTTGGCAGAGGAAGCGTAGCGCCCAGGATTACATTAGATAATTGACACTGGGTGAAAAAATGGGTTATAAAAATCGTGGGATAATAGGAAAGAGACTGGATATTGTCTGTGATTTTGGATATTGTTCTATTCCTCTTTTTTAGAGTAGAGCTTAAAACAAAATGGGTACCCCAACTTTGATTGGCTCCCACGAAGTGTCCCATGGGAGTTTGGTTGGAACAAATTGAGAGGTGTTAGTATAGTGTCCGGTTAGCTCTGTCGGTAGAGCTCTCGCCTTTGGACCACAAGGTCACTCATGGATTCGATCCCGGGCACCGCCAACTCCGTGTATATGAGTAGCATGGCTTGGGTGCAGCAAGTTCTGCGGTAAGTACTGGGAGCGCATTGTAACGGGGGACAGACTACCGCGTGTTACAGAAGTTAGTATTACTGATAAAGTTAGGCTTCCTTGATAACAAACTCGAATTAGGTATATTGTCCTATCGCTATAGAGCGTCGCAGTCTCGCCCCCTGCGAGGGCACCAGGAAATAATTAAAAGTGTTTATTTCAAGACATTTGAAGCCTCGGACAAAGCCAACTCGGCAGGTGACAACTCATGACAATAATAATAATAATAATTACTAGAAAAAGTGCCCCTCGGGGCACAGGTCTCCACCAGGGCAGGTCAGGTTGTGGCCTCCTGGTGGCGCTATAATAAGCCAATGTGAAAAGGGTGCCATTTCTTCTTACACCTTGGACAGCAATTGGATGATTTGAGGCATCTTGTTCCAAAAATGTGTTGTCCTCCTGGTAGCGCTATTACAGGCCGTTCTGGACAATTTGGGGCAGAGGTTCATCGTTGGCATCCATGGAGTGTGTGTGCAAAGTTTGGCATCGCCCGGGTTAACGGTGCCTGGAGATTAGCTGTACACAGACGGACGGACAGACGGACACACACACACACACACACACACACACACACACACACACACACACACACACACACACACACACACACACGCACGGACGGACGGACGGACGGAGTACAAAACATACTCTCTCCCCATGCCTTCGGCCTGGTGGAGACAATAATAATAATAATATTTTTTGGGTCGAACAGATAATTAGAGAGACGAAAAAAGGGGGCATGGTGGCACAGTCGGTAGTGCTGTCGCCTCACAGCTAGAAGGCCCTGGGTTCGAATCCCGCTGGGGACGCTGGCGGCGTGTCCTCTCCTCTGTGTCATCAGTGCCCATACCTGAGGTGGGGTTGGCAAAAGGGCCTTTCTGTGTGGAGTTTGCATGTTCTCCTCGTGTCCCCTAGGGTAGGTACGCTGACAAAAAACATGCAGTAATCCTGGTCTCTAACCTGCCTCCCCCTGGCCAGCCGGGGCGCCTGATGGAGGGGAAAGGAACCGTCCAACCAGGTAAACTCCCCCCTGTCAGGTGTAAAGGAGCAACTTGGACACTCATGCATGAAGGAAGCATGAGTTCAAGTCCGTTGCTCTCCCCAGGTTGGTGGAGGGTGTGTAGAGCCTAGGATCACATTAGATAATTGACACAGGGGTGAAAAATGGGTTACAAAATCGTGGGATAAAAATTATTAAAAAAAAAAAGAAAGATGAAAAAAGGGCAGCTGGGTACAACACTTTATTTGTTGTTTTCCTTCTTTCTAATTATTTGTTCGGCCCAAAAATTTTTTTTATTGTCATGAGTTGTCACCTGCCGAGTTGGCTTTGTCCGAGGCTTTAAAGGTCTTTAAATAAATACTTTTTGAAGCATCTATGGGAAAAATGAATGGGGAATTATTTCCTGGTGCCCTCGTCGTTCTGAACTGCGACGCTCTATAGAACTCTGGTTAAGGCCTTTCTGTATCTCTGCTCATTAGAACATTACTACTGCAAACAAACACTGCAAAACACACATTCACATAATTTCTCACACCCATAGCATGCATGCACTCTAAATTCACACAGGATACAACTTGATCCCTCATAAAAGGTGTTTATAACTACTCTTTTCCTGCCTGCAAGCTGTGACATCTCGCTGCCTGATCTGGTGTGAAATCATCGAACAAGCAACATTGTGAATTTGTAGTAAAAGAGATGACTCTAGTGGCATTACTCCCTCTGTATTATTTCAACATAATAATTCAAAATATCTTTTGAATGAAAGAAAGATTTATCAATTTCAAAATACTGTATGAAAGCCAAATAGTTGTTTTGGCATCCTACTACTTCCACTTACTTGATGCCAGAAATGTAGTTAAAACTTCAACAGTTTATGCAGTTGTTATTATTGCTTGTACTTTTCTTTCCCTAGGATAGGTACCCTCACAAAAAACATGCAGTAATCCTGGTCACTAAACTGCCTCCCCTGGCCAGCCGGGGCGCCTGATGTGGAATAACGTGTTCCTTCCACGTGCTATGTCCAACCAGGGAAACTCCCCCCTGTCAGGTGTAAAGTAGCAACTTGGACACTCAGGCATGAAGGAAGCATGAGTTCAAGTCCGTTGCTCTCCCCTTGTCCCCCATATATGGGGACTAGGTTGGTGGAGGGTGTGTAGAGCCCAGGATCACATTAGATGATTGACACAGGGGTGAAAAATGGGTTACAAAATCGTGGGATAAAAAATATATTAAAGAAAAAGAAGCAGCTTGGACTCCTCATGCATAGAAGGAAGCATGATGTCAGTCCACTGCCCCCCCAGGTTGGCAGAGGAAGCGTAGCGCCCAGGATTACATTAGATAATTGACACTGGGTGAAAAAATGGGTTATAAAAATCGTGGGATAATAGGAAAGAGACTGGATATTGTCTGTGATTTTGGATATTGTTCTATTCCTCTTTTTTAGAGTAGAGCTTAAAACAAAATGGGTACCCCAACTTTGATTGGCTCCCACGAAGTGTCCCATGGGAGTTTGGTTGGAACAAATTGAGAGGTGTTAGTATAGTGTCCGGTTAGCTCTGTCGGTAGAGCTCTCGCCTTTGGACCACAAGGTCACTCATGGATTCGATCCCGGGCACCGCCAACTCCGTGTATATGAGTAGCATGGCTTGGGTGCAGCAAGTTCTGCGGTAAGTACTGGGAGCGCATTGTAACGGGGGACAGACTACCGCGTGTTACCGGATGATACCGACAATAAGCCTCTCCCGGCCTACTTGAGTACTCTAGTACCCTATTCATAGTCCAGATTTGGGTGAAGAGGTGGCCACCTATTCAGTGGTCACCACAACAGAACGGTCGTTTTGATGGCGCTGCTCATAGTCCATCACCGTGCTCATACCCTCCATGGCCAACACTTCCTCAAATTCATCCATTGTGTTCCCTCTGCTTTCTCTCTACTGCCTATCTGCATCTATTCTATTCCTTTCTGGTCCTTTTCTGTTCCTTTCCTATTCTATTTCTGCACTGTCTCTATTATTTAATTCCTTTGTTCTCTCATTCTCTCGCTGCTCTGTTTCGGGAGTTTGTTTGTTTTTACATCGGGAGCTCAGCTTGCAAAACCAAGGGGGCCTCTCACCCAACTTTTGTTGTGTTATGAGGTTTTGTGTGTGACTGACGGCACCTATTGGACATAATGTAATACCTAATGTATCAATTGGTCAATTGAATAAATCCAGCATTTTAACAACACGTCGTCTGGACATAACAACTTCTAGACCAATCACATTGCCTGGAGTGAGTGAGAGAAGGGCTGGGGAGAGCGGTGGTTTGCTCTTCACTGCGGCTCAGGCTCATGTTGTTAATTTTTGGTGATAGCGATGGTCACCTCTTCACCTGGAGTATGAATAGGCCTTTAGTAGACACCTTTATGAACAGATTCGTTTATTTTGCAGATTGGTCAAGACTCAAAATAATTTGCTAACTTTCCCTAACTATGCTCATCTGATCTTGACATTAGACAATGTTGCTGCTGCTCTGTTTTGAAGTAAATGTAATGTCTTATTTTGATGAAAGTGGGCCAGACAGGACTTTTATTAATTGCAGGCATGGATTGAATTAATTACATTTAGTTTAGTGTGAAAGTGTTGCCGAGTTCTGGCATGACTTCTGTCCTTTCTAGTGTGGCCATTCAGTGACAAGCAGTTCATATTTACACTTTGTCAACTTTGCCTACTGTTTGCCTACCCCGTTCAATTGCTGGACCAAAAAAGCCCTAAGAATTACGTATCCAAGGAGTAGTCCTCTGTATCCCTACTGCAACTTAATTTTGACAAATTCAACAGACCTCATTATTGAGATATAGCAGCTATTCCTGTCACCCTGTTACTTTAACAAAATGACTTGGACCAGGTGCTGATAATTGCACTTTACATGGAACTGAAAACTGGTCACCCTTTTGTCTCGATGGTAACTTTGGTATAACCAGACTTTGGCATGAAGTCCAGTGTTCATTCACCACTCCCGAATTGAGAACTGCATTGCAAATGTGTGCTCATGTGTTCACTTTTGAGTCTTTCTCGCCCTGCTGTGTGTCTCCCCTTCTTTCTTTCTTCCCTCAGCTTCCTGTTCTCTCCTGCGTGTTTGGAGGGCGAGACCTACGAATGTTTCTTCCTTTTGCCTTTGTCCAATCTAACGCCTGAGTTTCTCTCCTCCTCTCTCCTCCCCCGTCCCCCTCGCTCTCAGGACTGCCAAATTAAGCGAAAGGTAGCTCTCCCGTCTGTCCTCTTTGTCCTTCTCTTCGCTGGTGTTCCTTGTCCTCTCCTTCCCTCTCACCTCCTCCCCTCTCACATTTGTTTTCTCTTCCTTGTTTTATTTCTTCTTCTCTCTCTGCTGCTTTCACCCCCCCTCATCTTACAGTATGCGATGACTTCTTGTTCTCTCCACTCGTTTAAAAATTATTTGTATGTGGTGTCATGCCTCTGCAAAGCAAACCAATTCACTAACAATTATTGTATTCAAGGACATGGCTAAATAATAGAAATAAATTAACAGAACCCTGTATGACATTCCTGCGGTAAACCATTGTCTGTACTCTGTAGTACGGTAGCTCCTTTCTTTCTCCACAAAATCAGTTTCAACTCGACTGTTTCAACTTTTGTCGCTGTCACAAGGGCCAGGATATGGAAATCATAATTACAAAAGCATTGAATGATTATTATTTTTTACACATTGTTTAGATGTAGGCTACAAACAACACATGCTGTTAGAGTCAGGTATGAATGATCATGTGATTTTTATTACACACCACAACTTGTTTAGCTACAGCCTCGGGAGCCTTTCTATCTTTCCAAGTTTCCATCTATCTTTGTTCATGTCATTCTTCTTCTACCTCTTTTCCGGCATTACTAGGGAAGGTTTGAGAGAATAATGTCCATCTATAAAGTCTAATGAGCAACAGAATAGAGACAATAGGCTACAAATGTTTAGGAGTTATAAACCCCAAACCAAACTCCTCTGGTAGGAAAATGATTCTTAGTGCATTCCAACACTAGAATGATCACAATTGTATGTTGTATGTATCCATTTTGTTCGGTCTGTCTGTCTGTCTGTCTGTCTGTCTGTCTGTCTGTCTGTCTGTCTGTCTGTCTGTCTGTCTGTCTGTCTGTCTGTCTGTCTGTCTGTCTGTCTGTCTGTCTGTCTGTCTGTCTGTCTGTCTGTGGTAATATTCCTGTCATTATGTGAATATCTGCGCTGCACTTTTTTATAACCACAAACAATACCACCTATGACTACTAGATGTCACCATTGCGTATCAATAGAAAAGTGTATGTTTGTGCCAGCATTAGCTTTACTGCTGCTTTTACCGTCTGTCTGTCTGTCTGTCTGTCTGTCTGTATGTGTTTTTCCACTGTCTTTCATTCTTTATTCATTACTTGTTTAGTTTCTTCTCATTTTAAAGCATCAGTCTTCAAAACATACTGACTATTGCTTCATATCTTCCTATAGGCACGTGACATTGATAGAGAAATCCATATTGGCTAAATATACATTAGAATTTCATACTACGTAAGTAAGCAAGTAAGTTAGAGCTTGATTCAAGGTCAGTCTGTATCTGTATGTACTGTAGTGTAGTGTCAGTATTATTTTGATTGAAACACACAAAGTCAGACAGGAATTTTGTCCCTACGGTTCTCAAACCTTTCAAGGACCTACAGACCCCAATAACTGATATTATACAAATGGAACCAAATGGAGGTTACAATTGTACTGTGTCAGATTTATAAACCTGTAGCCAGGCCCCCTCATGGCCCCCTGGGGTCCCTGCCAGGACCCCACTTTGAGAACCAGTGCAATTACCTGAAGCGAGTGGGCTACTGTGCCTCACTTCTCCCCTGTGGTTTCAGGGCCAGGCAGGTGTGAAGAAGTCTGATCAGGTGCGTCTGACAGGAAGGAAGTAAGGCTGCTCGGCTCGGCTCAGCCAGGCTCGTTTCATTGGCTAAAGCTTACAGGTGTGCTGTGGTCCTGTGTGCTCTGGTTTGCTCCGCTTTGTGATTCTCTGCCACTCCCAGTAGCAGCAGACTTTGGTTGATGGCATTAACAAAACTAAAACTGCTTGGCAAACCAAGTTTTCTCTCTCTCTCTCTCTCTCTCTCTCTCTCTCTCTCTCTCTCTGACACACACACACACTCACTCTCACTCTCACTCTCACTCTCTCACTCTATCTCACTCTCTCCCACTATCTCACTCTCCCTCTCTCACTCTCTCTCACTCTCTCTCTCTCACTCTCACATACGAGGCAGTTGTTGAAGTAGTCGCTTCAAGTTAGTAAGTTAGTAAGCTTGTTTGTGTGTAGCACTGTAGGTTGCTGTGTGCTTTATGACGAGATATGGCTATCAGGTAAATTTGTAAGATCATCACTTGATAGACTTAATAATAATAATAATAATAGTAGTAGTATAATAATATTCATTATTCATTATTCATTATAATTATTATTTATTTATTATTTATTATTTATTATTTATTTATTTTATTACATTTCTTAAAACCATGATATTTGGCAATGACAATGACCTTTTTTTTTTTTAGAAACACTGGGTGCGTTTTTTGGAAAACGCAGCAGTGTGCAGGGACCTTAACTGTACATTTTCCTTATGGGAAAATTCATCTATAGGTAGTTCAAGTACAACTGCAAGTATTTTGTCATTCATTCATTAAAATAATGATTATATTTACCTTGTATTCAGCAGAGTGGTGTTACAGAAGTGGTGCATAACTGTACTGACAAAACCATACATGTCTCTGAAATTGCTATCACAGCATAACAATATGGACTGTAAGACACAGCTCCGCTGTCTTTTCAGTTCAAATACAAGCTGAATAGAATGTTGTAATTAGTAAATTATTTTCGTGTTCAAATGATCAGTTTTTCGCCAAAGTATTTCATTAGGTACTGTACCTTGTACAGTATTTCCATTGGGATCATGGGCTTTTCATGGAGTGTCATTGATTTTGCTATGGAAAATGAGCCTACTGTACTTCTACAGTCGGTGCACGAAGAGAGGGAGGGGGCATCCCACACATGTTCTGAATTTCACTTTTGGTAATTATACAAGTTAAACAAAAAGTAATTATGATCCACATGTAGCCACTATGGCCCACTCTTCTAGCTTGTATTAGTGAGAGTGTGGTAAAACCTGTTTCGTGACTTTCGGCAGACGTACGCGTTTGTGAATATTACGGTGAATGTTGCAACACATGTGGTGGTATTTGTGGAGTAAGAATGATTTCAATGCTTCCTTATCAACTGGTGTGTGTGTGTGTGTGTGTGTGTGTGTGTGTGTGTGTGTGTGTGTGTGTGTGTGTGTGTGTGTGTGTGTGTGTGTGTGTGTGTGTGTGTGTGTGTGTGTGTGTGTGTGTGTGTGTGTGTGTGTGTGTGTGTGTGTGTGTGTTTCAGGTTAAAGTATCGAACACATCGAACATTCTTATCTTGTGTAAACATAATCCCATTCTTAGATTAAGCATGGCTTGGGTGTGATGGCAATTATTTATCTTCTTTGAATGGAGGTCTACATACTGTAAAGGTGTGATGATGACCTCTTTGTCTTGACATGCATGTCATTTGAAAACTACAGTCTGGTAATACTTTGTAACCATAGAATTGACCATTGAGAGCACAGTATCGTCAAGGAGAATCAGCCATTTGCAGACATTTCACAGTAAGGCATTTTGGTTCATGGTTGGCCGATTGTTTGGTGACTATTCAGTACTGATAAGTATGGATGAAATGAAGCTTTACATGACATGGATGAGACTGACCAGGTACAAATTGTGCGTCACAGCTAATATGCAGTAGGAATCAAATGAAAGAAACAATTGAAGAAAGTGTCTAAGGCGTCGTTTTTTGGTAATGGAACCAAAACTATAGAACATATGTTTAAATAAACTTGAGTATAATAAATAAATAAAAATGTCATGCCATATGCTCCCATATCTTTCTGTTGAAACCACCTCAGGACATCTGCAACATAATAGCACATCTGTTTGATTCCCTTACATTCTGACTCCTGCAACAGGATTGTTAATGACTGGATGTTCTGTGCGGCTGAGTTTTGTTTTGGTTCACATTGTTGTTGTTTTTTTCTGGATAATGTGATGTGATTTAGTCATTGTCATTAATTACAATCATCCAAGTTTTTTTTTCTTTCCCAAACTACATACTCCAGTTCAAGTCTCTGCATTCTAACTAGCTGTCAACATTGTGTGTGTGTGTGTGTGTGTGTGTGTGTGTGTGTGTGTGTGTGTGTGTGTGTGTGTGTGTGTGTGTGTGTGTGTGTGTGTGTGTGTGTGTGTGTGTGTGTGTGTGTGTGTGTGTGTGTGTGTGTGTGTGTGTGTGTGTGTGTGTGTGTGTGTGTGTGTGCACTTGCGCACATTCTCACTTGACGCACATGTTTTCATGAAATGTCCGCTGCACTGTCCTTTTGAGTGCAGAAAGCCATGGGCCCTGCGAAGAAGCCCACCAGCCCAACAGAAGAAGACGATCAAAACCGCACCTCCTTCTTGAGCAGCCTGGACCTGGTGAAACTCAATGACTTTGAATTTCTGGCTGTGCTGGGGAAAGGCAGCTTTGGCAAGGTGAGAGGAAGAACATGCATACACACTCACAGACTCCCCAAATCGCAATACAATTTCAACACTGTAGACATGCTGGCTTTCTCCATCACTGTCAAAGGTCCGGGCCAAGACAAAGAAAAAGTTGGCATCTACAGTATACATTCCTCATACTGTACTCTGCCTTCTCAAAGAGAAAGACATGCAACAACATTTTGTTTGTTTGTGGGCCCCCACTTTCTTAGACGGAGCTGTCCCGTTTTGGGGTGAATCCTACAAATCACAACGTGGTCACGGCATTAGGGACTATCCCATCATCTCTCTGTGTGTGTCTCTCTGTAGGTGATGCTGGTGGAGATGAAGGAAACAGGGGAGCTGTATGCCATCAAGATCCTGAAGAAGGATGTGGTGATCCAGGATGACGATGTGGAGTGCACCATGGTGGAGAAGAGGGTCCTGGCACAGCAAGGCAAACCGCCCTTCCTCACATACCTGCACTCCTGCTTCCAGACCGTGGTATGTACAGTATAGTATAGCAGCATGGCCGAGGTTTGATTGATTGAATACTTTATTGGCAGAAATGTAATCAGTACAGGGTACAGGTCCACTTCTTTATGTGAGATATCATCGTTTCGAATAATAATAATAATAATAAGGGTAATAATAATAATAACTGCGACCGAAGGTCGCATTTAACTATGGAATTGTGCATTTCCCGTCAGTGTGTTGGTTGTTTGGTTGGTCGGTCACCAGTGTGTTGGTCGAGCACCATATATGGTGCCCAGGTCTCGTGACATGTGGAGACCCTGGTGTCATAGTAAATGCGACCTGCTGTCACAGTTTAGCCCATATATGGAGATCCCTGATGTCATCAATATTGTCCAGCAACTCTACATCTACCTCAAACCTCAAACCCTTAGATCTCCATATATAAATATATGTCAGAACCTGTTCTGACATTCCATATGTTGATCCTTCCCCATCGATCCTTCCTCTTTGATGTTTCCCTTTTGACTTATACCGGTCCATTAAAATTTCAAACTCTAGACGTGCCTGCCCCAAAGTTATTAGTGCAGCCGCGCCCGGCAGCTGGTGAAAACTAGAGCACTCAGGTGCCTTACTGGTAATAATTCGAAATTTAATTTATGTGTAAATGTCAGGCTTATGAAGGCCAACTGTGGCCATAACGTAATTGTTTTCTGTGTTTTAAAGTAAACTAGAAAGAGGCAATTCTGGGAAATTGCAAAGTGTGATTGCCTACATCGCAGCCGTCGAAAATGGAATCGCTTTTCGCTCTGCGTTGATTAAGCCACCCTCGACACGTGATTCAGATTTGGGATGGATCGGACATTCCGTGCGTGAATTGTGGCGTTTTTCGTAAAATAGGCCCCTTCCACTAACTTCGGAAGACGATTACGGCCGAACGATACAGAAGATCTCAATTCTGTTTTAATCGGATAGGTCCGGAGATCATGTGTACCGATTTTTGTGAGATTTGGACAAAATCTGTAGGAGGAGGAGCAAAAAGTGTGTTTTGAACAAAATTCAAAATGGCGGGAAATCTATATAGACGCAAATGGGCGTGGCCTATATGGGGAGATGCAAACTACACACTTTGGAACAATGCCGTTGCGTGACAGCAATATTGGGCTAATTTAGCTACCAATATGTAAGACACAGGGATTTACCGACGGAATAAAGGTTATATATTTTATCATCTGATCATATCGATACAGTCGACAGAGACAGACAGCAGTGCTGTGAGCAGTGAGCACAGCTGTCCTGTGCTCTTAATGGCTATAATACCTTCTCGGGGGCGTAGTCGCAACCCAGTTCATACTGTATGATGTCCAGTCGGCGACAGAATCAAATATCAAACCTGCTAGTTATTCAGAAACGCTCAGGAAGGCATCGAGTGCTTTTATTTGGTGCTGGATCTTCTCGCAGCTCCTTTTACACACAGCAATCAAAATCTTGGCGATCAAAGCCCGATCTTGCGTCAGATCGGGAGTTTTGTCGGCAAGCGCCAAAAATGCTCCCCGACAGCATAATCGGAGGAAATATCGTGCAGTGTGTACGAGCCATAATAGCAGTCCTACAAGCAGAATGTGATGAGCTTACTTGACTTTTCTCATTCTCTCTCAGGACCGTCTCTACTTTGTCATGGAGTATGTGAATGGAGGAGATCTCATGTACCATATCCAGCAAGTGGGCAAATTCAAGGAGCCCCAGGCAGTGTAAGTGTTGTATTGCATCAGTTGTACTTGTTGTATTCCATCAGTATCAAGGGACTGCACACTCCAGGGAACAGAGACGGACAAGTTATTTCATTCATCAACTTATTTATTAGTATAATTGTATATACAATTATATTAAAAAATTATATTCTGATGTTTTTTTCTTTTTTGGGGGGTTGGCCTCTCCTTCTGCACCATACTCCTTGCTGTTCGCGCATGCGCGCTGCCGTTCACTTCCTTGTTTAGCGCTCAGAAATAAAGGCTCGTAGTGCGTAATCTAGGGAGCTCTCCGTGGTTTTGACCAGATGGGTATACTGCTGTCTTCATTTCTGCTTCAACGTGCCTCTCGTTTAAAATATTAACACTTCTAGAGAGACTTTATCGTAATCAACGCAAGGTAAGTAAGCAACATTATGCCTCCCGGTTTTTGTACGGAACGGAAGGGGCGAGGCTTTCAGAGTAAAAGCTGCCATATCTGCCCGGCACCCCGAGCTCCTGAGTGGCAAAATAATACTTTCTGGCCTTGACTGCCCCTACATCCAAACAGAAAAGTCCTATCTGATTGCATTAAACTACGTTAAACTCACTTTTCAACTTCATTTGCCACTCACATTATACATGCAGATACCTTCTATTGCACGATTAATATCTATTTCAACGTACATATTTATTTATAAAAGCTTGTAAAAGTAAGGCTTTGCTCTTGTGACAACTTTATATATTTATATACACGCGTGCGCCTGTCTACTGTCCAGTGAAGGTGTTTTGATGTTGCTCTCTCTGGATGTCATTACAGGTTCTATGCAGCAGAGATTGCTATTGGCCTCTTATTCCTGCACACAAAAGGAGTCATATACAGGTGTGTACCTACAGTATGACAATATGGTGTATATTCATCACATACATTGCACATTGTACATTGCCCTCCAGTTCAAATTTAATGACAATATTACAAGACAAGTTGGGTCAGCCATATTTGTATTGAGAAATTAGACAATAAAATAATGTTTAAACACTGGTGTACTGTGTTCATGCGTACATTTGTGATATTCAATAAATTCATGAATCAATTTTAGGGAAAGAAGAGCTTTTTTCAGTCACTCACCCTGCTAAGGCCTAAACCATTAACCATTTAACCAAAATGTGGGTTAAAAGTAATAATCCTAATAGCAAGTGTAGTAGATGAAAACAAGAGCCTTGTCATTACAGGGATCTGAAGCTAGACAATGTGATGCTGGATGCTGAAGGACACATCAAGATCGCTGACTTTGGCATGTGTAAAGAGAACATCGGCGAGGGTATGACCACACGCACCTTTTGTGGCACCCCAGACTACATTGCCCCAGAGGTAAGGACCTCACTGTGTGTGTGTGTGTGTGTGTGTGTGTGTGCGTGCTCTCACTGCTCTGTTATATGAGGCCATGTAACAGTCTAATCTAAGCGCCCTCATGCTCCACATCACCAGACACCGCTCCAGTACAGAGTGCAGACACGCATAGGCTACATGCACACTTGCAAATGGACAGACATATCTGTGTCCCCTGTACAACAGTACACAATATCGCTGTGATAGTTACGACTGGCTGTACAAGTTGACAACAGACCTTTACAAAATAAGTTAGATTGCGCATTGGACTTATTTTAACTGGAAAGGCATCTTGCCACAATGTCAAGTTTTATAATTGTCGGTTGCCTGCCCATGCTTTTCATACTTTAACTATTTGTGGGCTAATGCAGCCGGTCTCTACTGTCTGTGTGGTGGGCTGGATATTGATTACCTGTCCTGTGACCCCTCTTGGTGTGTGTGTGTGTGTGTGTGGGGGGGGGGGGGGGGGAGGGCACGCTACGTCAGATTAATGCTGGTGCATCAACCTGGGGGGGGGGGGGGGTTGATGCACACACACACACACACACACACACACACACACTATCAATCAATCAATCAATCATACATACACATAACACACTGTCACACACCTATCTTACAAAATAGTGTGCACTCACCCGGCCCAATAATACATAATGCATGTCCACATGCACAATGACATCGATGGATTCTCTCTCTCTCTCTCTCTCTCTCTCTCTCTCTCTCGCGCGCGCGCACATTGTATTGTAGTTTGTGATTGATTGTTTGAAAGAGCTAATGTAGGAAACACTGTTATGAATAAATGAAAGAGTTGATAATGTTAAACAGTTGTTAAAATATACATATAAATCTCTCTCTCTGTGTGTTAGAGTTGAGAGGGATAAAACATGTTCTGGAATGTGTTGCAGGATCACCAGGATCACCAAGTGTTATTTTTAAGTGTCAGATAGCGTTCTAGAAGCACATTAGAAAGCCGAAGGCGATCATTTTCAAGCGTGATGAGTGTGTGGCCTGCGATGTATGACAAATGAAGGCAAGACAACAGTTTGGGGCTGAACCATGTACAATTGATTGCCGTAACTAGAACAGTCCTCCTCATCTCTAACCTGACGCTGCCAGATGAGGGCGGTATTGGGGAAACATATTCCCCAACGCAACACTCATCTGGGATCTCTGACGGAGTTGAGCTGAGTCAGATCTGCTTCGTACCGAACCAATCAGCGTGAGCTAAAGGCGGGATATGTGCAAAAGCGGATGTGACGGTATATAGACACGTCAATATGATTGGTTGTGTTTGCACGCCCACACGGTGATAGACAGACGGTCCCATCCAATCATCTACCAAGTATCTTGAAAAAAAGGAACAGCCCCGTCATCGAATTTGCTTCCGCGATCCCAGATCCCAATAAGCTGTGAAACAAATTTGTGTAGCAAGCTTTTTGGATCTGGCAGCGTCAGGTTACCTCATCTCTGCATTCATAGCCAATTGGAGTGGGAACAAATCTTGACTTTTCAAAGAATGTTAACTAATCTTCTTATGGAGATTCTGAAAATGTTACACCCTGTATATCCACTCATTTTGGGCCAAAACAACAACTTGAAGGTTACATTTTGGTCTGATGACTGATGTACCAATGTGCAATGTTAAAATCTTTTTACTTTACAACATTATTCCTCACCATTTCCCTTATTATACTTCAGTATTTTTCCATTTAGGGGAAAAAATGCCCCTTTCACATTGAGCTGTCAATTATGTTAGCCGCCCACTGGACCTGTACTGTATGTGTCTGGGGGTACAGGGGCCTTTCACATGTATGCCTGGGAAACTGCTGGTATAGGTAGAGTAGTAGACAGCCACAGGAATGTCCTAATGGAATAGAGACATGTCAGTCAAACTGCTGGTACAGTAGTAGACGGCCACAGGAATGTCCTAATGGAATAGAGACATGTCAGTCAAACTGCTGGTACAGTAGTAGACAGCCACAGGAATGTCCTAATGGAATAGAGACATGTCAGTCAAACTGCTGGTACAGTAGTAGACAGCCACAGGAATGTCCTAATGGAATAGAGACATGTCAGTCAAACTGCTGGTACAGTAGTAGACGGCCACAGGAATGTCCTAATGGAATAGAGACATGTCAGTCAAACTGCTGGTACAGTAGTAGACAGCCACAGGAATGTCCTAATGGAATAGAGACATGTCAGTCAAACTGCTGGTACAGTAGTAGACAGCCACAGGAATGTCCTAATGGAATAGAGACATGTCAGTCAAACTGCTGGTACAGTAGTAGACAGCCACAGGAATGTCCTAATGGAATAGAGACATGTCAGTCAAACTGCTGGTACAGTAGTAGACGGCCACAGGAATGTCCTAATGGAATAGAGACATGTCAGTCAAACTGCTGGTACAGTAGTAGACGGCCACAGGAATGTCCTAATGGAATAGAGACATGTCAGTCAAACTGCTGGTACAGTAGTAGACAGCCACAGGAATGTCCTAATGGAATAGAGACATGTCAGTCAAACTGCTGGTACAGTAGTAGACGGCCACAGGAATGTCCTAATGGAATAGAGACATGTCAGTCAAACTGCTGGTACAGTAGTAGACAGCCACAGGAATGTCCTAATGGAATAGAGACATGTCAGTCAAACTGCTGGTACAGTAGTAGACAGCCACAGGAATGTCCTAATGGAATAGAGACATGTCAGTCAAACTGCTGGTACAGTAGTAGACGGCCACAGGAATGTCCTAATGGAATAGAGACATGTCAGTCAAACTGCTGGTATAGGTACAGTAGTAGACAGCCATGTCCTAATGGAATATTCAATGATATGATAATATATAATGGAAAATTGAGCCTTTGCCTTTTTTTTATTTTTTTTGTATTGATTTGAATTTTGAAACTCAAATGGGCTTCATCATTTAGGATTTAACTAGGTCACAATATACAAAATATATATTTAAATATATTTAGTTTTTATTTTAAAATTTTCACAAAATACACATACCACCCGCCCACAACCCTCCCCCCTCCAAATGGAAAACACTAAACAAAAACTGAAACCAAACTAAACAAGAAGAGACAAATCTATATGACAGGTTTTTGATATGCCCAGCTTTAGAGAGAGTTTGTGTGTGAACGACACACTCAGTGCTGGATAAATGTCTTTGTGAAATCGTATAGTCTAATCAAAATGAATACTGTGTGTGCATTCATCCCAGGGGGTGGCGATAACAGCAGCTATGAAAAATATTTTCACACACGCGCACTCCCGTGTGCTGAAGAGTGTGGCCTTGAGTAGCTACAAGGCTGATCTAATACTGTCATGTAGCATTAGGAATAATGGTAAAGAGATGTCCATTCTGCCAACACAAACATTTTCCCACACACTGTGTTTAAACAACATGTAAATCATATTTATTGTGTATGGTTGTTGCCAGTATGATTGTTCTCCTGCCGGTGTGTTTGGTCATTCTAGGGGTCTTCAGGCAATCTGAGAACCCATCTGCAAATAAAGGAGAAACGGCGCCCTCTTTTTCTTTGAAGTTGTCGGAGTCAACAGTCTGTCTCCAGTAGCCTGAGCTAACGTGTTAGGTTTCTGGTCTAGAGGGGCGGGTCGCGGCTGAGATTTGCGCACGCCCTGATTGGATCTCATCGATCTGTCCGTCACCCCCGGCCCCTCCTCTCCCCCCTAGTGCATCGCTACGTCACATCATTTGGAGCGACGCCCACCCGGAAGGGTTGACTCCCACTTTTAGACCAGAGCGGCCAATGCGTTCCTCCAGGCTTTCAATTTTTGCACCAGCAAAAATGAAAGCCTGGTACCGAGGCTAGTCTCCAGAGACTAGTCTTCAGGTGGCTGTAGAGGCCGATCCTTGATCCACACGTGCACACACACGCACGCACACGCACACACACACACACACACACACACACACACACACACACACACACACACACACACGAGCTGGAATGAGTCAGCAGGGTTGAACTGTCCACAGGCATTCGCACAGTATTGAAGAAATAGATTGAAGGGAAAGAATGGCAGACAGGGGTCATGCTTGTCTGTCCCCATCAACCTCATCACCCTTTCTCTTTAGATAATCTATGGCACGTACCCCCCCCCCCCCCCCCCCCCCCCACAGGTCACCATGTCTGCATTCTGTTTAATGTCCAGTGGCACGCCTGCCAACCGGCGATGGGCTGCAAGGACAGCAGTGTCACAGCAGTGTCACGTTAAGACTGTGTGCTATAACGTAACATGAAACTAATCTAAACAGAATCTCAAATGGCATTTCTCCATTGTATGGTTATGGTACCTGCTGAATATCATTTTAGGTGAGAAATATGCCGTGCATTTGCTCAATGTTGATTGATTTCACATTTACAGCAGCTAATTTAAACGTTTGTTAACAGTATTTTGAAGCTTCCATGCATTCATCGGCGAGTTCGTCACGACGCAATGACACTAATGTCAATATTCTCAGACCAATCAGTAGTCTGCAGTGTTTTAACCTGGGTATGGCCTTAGCAAGGTATGGTATCGGAGGTGATACCAAAAATGACAGATACTAAATACTTCATAGGCAGATACTTTTGCCGAATGAAAAACCCCAAAAGGTGAATGGAGTCCAGTCCAGTTGAGCTGGTACCATGCAGTGGAAAAGTGCCATTAGCCACACTCCGATTCACAGGCTTAGAATGCAGATCATCAATTTCCACTTTAGACTAAATGCAAATGATAGGAAAACGTGAAGACTATATTCTGTATGCTATGGATCAAATACCATATCATTATGAATTCATGCCACAATTTTGTAACCTTTGGGAGAAACCTGATGCTCAAATTCCCTACATGTGCGTGGTGCACAGGTGCTCTACATGGGGGTTTCCTCAACCTCAGGATATAGGCTAGCCTGGTAGAACCACTCCCCCAGCTGGACAACATTTGCATTCTGCCAGCTGGGTGAGTCTGGGATCTCTCAGACAGAGACGATGAACTAGTCTCCGGTCAAATTCTGGCCGGAGCGATATGCGGCCGCTAGAGGTGGGATCAACGCGAGACATGACATATTGAAGCTGTGCCACAGTGCAATGTAAACACAACCTAACAAGACTACAACTAGAAATTATTATGGAGATATCAGATTTTTGTCCCGCTGCTTCCGGGTTCATCGTTTCTGCCTGAGAGATCCCAGATGCAGGCAGGAGGAGGGAACTTGTGAACTCAATACTGCCGCAATCTGGCGGAGTCAGGTTAGATATAGGCCACCATTCCATACACCAGCTAGCATCTATTAATATTTAATTATGTATGCATTAATCAATCTAAAAAACTATCACTCCATAAATAAACAGGTAAGATGTACAGGCCATCTTTCCTAAATGTGGTGGGGCACTGTGGATGCACGGATCCTTTTTTTTATTTTTATGTATCCTTGGGGTCCAAGTAAGATGAGCTGTTATATGCATATTCAAATACTGTAATATAAGTCACTATTAGAATTCTAGCCAAATTCCAATCACTGTCGTTTCATGTAGGCCTATCTGGTGTATGGCATTCCACTGTCCCTCAAACTCGCCCCCTTCCCCCACCCGTTGTTAAGAGGAACGGCCCGAAAAACCGCCCGCCCCTGGGACTACTCCATACTTAGTGTGATTTCTGAACAGGCCCAGGGAACCAGGCGCACTGCTGGAGTACCCACCCTTAAAATAATGACCATTTGCTTTATTGGGGTTTCATTTACTCAAACATAAGACATAATTACTCAAGCATAAGCCTCTGTAAACATTTGTAAAGCACAGCTCAAGACCTACTTCTACACTTTTAGTTGATCTTTTAAATTCTTTGTTATTCATGTCCTCACTGTTTTGCATTACTGCTATTATTTTAATGTTTTCTGCCTTGCCTTTCTTTTCTTTTTTTCTCCATTGCTCTGTTGCTCTAGCACTTTGAGCTGCATTTCATGTCATGAAAGGTGCACAATCATTATAATTACTGGTCAGAAGTAACAGTAAAATGCATAGATTTCTCTCAAACGACATAAAGACTTGGTGCCTTTACTGTTGCACATATAGTCACGATGCAGACAACACTGGGCCCAAATTCAACCTTCATTTCATGTCCTGAGAGACCGTAAGGTAAATCCTATGACTGGGCTGCTTGTTTTATTACGTTTGAAGGTCGGCACGACTCCCCCAGCGAGCTGGCTTTTAGCATGCAGGCACGCTCAGAGACTCCCCCACTGAGCCTTTGACCCACACGCTAATTAAAAAGCATGAGGCATCGTAAGGGATGAGGGCTTCCCCTCTTCCATCAGGAACCTGTTAAAGCCCAGTACTACTATTACTACAGCCAGCACTTTCCATCCTTTGCTAGCTAGTAATGCTTACCCAGAGGAATAGGAACATGCCAGTTAAGAGTAGTGTGTTGTTGTGTGTGTTCTTCATCCACATATAGATTTGGCTTCCGAGTACTCTGATAAGTGATAAGTACTTCCTGTGAATGACAGCCATCGCCTGTGAATGACAGGGGCTGCACTATCTATATCTGTAAATCCAGTCATCTCCATGAGTTAAAGTAACATCAAGGGCCCTATTTTGACAGTGTATAACTTTGCTGGCACATAGTCCCCTGATGTTGTTATATCCCCTACTACAGACTAGTACAATTTATATTTTTCATATTGGTCAGTGTTGTTACTGACCAAAACATGTAGCTAGGTGTAATGTTAGAGACCACAGAAATAAACCTTTCAAGCCTGTCAAACTGAACAACCAATATGTCAATTTGAAGCTATGATTCCCTGCTTTCATATGACATGAAAAAACGAAAATTAAAAAACATGCAATGGAAGTCCCTCAGTCAAATTTGAGTCACAATTGTTTGTGGAGCTCCCAACACGTCGCCCTCACCCTCCTCACGGCGCCAACAGCAGAGAAGACACTGAGCTTGATACTGTAGGTATACAGTTGAAGTTGGACTGCAACACAGAGGCCATGCCATTCAGAACCCATCATGCCAAAACTTTCCTTTCCCCCACATTTTTTCAAACCTAATGGACCCTTTGCTAAGCCCCACCCACTCCAGTCTGCACCCGCCAACCTCCTGCTGGATCATAGTCACTAATTATCACGCTATCATAATATTCCTATTATTCCTATTTGCAGGCAAAAGAGGTGACGGAAGCTTGCCAGACACTTCAGTGATGCTAAAGCCTCATTACGCATGCACGCTCACACGCACGCGCACACAGACATTAATTGATTGATTGATTGAATACTTTATTGGCAGAAATGTAATCAGTACAGTCAAACACACTTCCAAAGGGATCACCGAAAAAAGTCCTTGCGGTCTTGTTTCCATGCAGGTCCTGGGTATTCAATTCATAATCATGACATGGAAAAATAACAACAAATTTCAAATCATCATAAAAGGTAAAAATAACAAAAATGTGTACAGGTTGGGGAACAAAGGGGGTTATCAGGAGGTGGGGGTAGTCACTAGACTAAGGGTCTAACACCCTTAGTCCCTTTGGCATGCTGAAAGGTGGATTTTCAGGCCTGTTTTAAAGGACACCAGGGATTTGCATTATTTTGAGGGATGGAGTCAGGGCATTCCACACTTGGGTGGCAGTGCTGTAGAAGTTTGTTTTGAAAGTGGGTGGTACCAGATCGCTCACTATTTTTAGGTAGTTTGTCAGGTACAGAGGGCAAAGCTGCATTTACAATTTTAAATTTCAGTCCCACTTCAATTGCTTAATTCTGTTTTCTACCGGAGCCACCCTAGACTATTAAAATGGGTTGCAAAAAGATGGGTCATGGGCCCCAGACCGATGGTGCATTTATAGGTAAATAGATGTCATCCACATGTGTGGCTACATATATTACCATATATTACCATATATGTAGCCATATTACTGTACCATTATGAAGATATTGACACAAATCCAAATTTGACTCACAAAGTGTGGAAAGGAAGTGATATGACCATATATGGAACCTACTGACGCATGTCTCAACTTGCGTCACCAAGCGTGACCTGGTGTCTTTAAAAGGTGGATAAGAAGTATCGTAGCAACTTATGCCGTTTGAAACATATAGTTACAAAAATACAGTCAATTCATATTTCTTTCAGTAAGAAGAGTGGAACCTGTGTTTCTGTCAGCTTCTCAGGGAAACTGTGATCAGAGAGGGCATACAAGGACATATCATAATGTCTATGGACGTACAGCCCAAAGTTCCCATACCCCAATCCAGAAATGATTCGGAATCAGAAAAACTTTATTGTCACACCTTAGAAGTACGTGGCAGTAAAATTCATGCTGCATGGCTTGTGAAACTTGCAGAAGATGCCCAGCTCACTGATTATGAAGTGAGAACATGCCCCATGTCCAGTGTATCCCAGAACAGACCTGTAATGGGTACTTTGGTCAAACAGCATACACCCGGGCTTGTTGCAAGCCCCGCAATGACAGCTGCACCTCGGCTGAACCCTGCTGCACAACCTGATATGATGGTTAGGGTGAAAATTGCAGAAGATGGCCGTGAGTGCTGGGTGCCACAGCAGATATATGACCGGATCAAACAAACACAACAACTAGGCCAGACAAAGAAGATTTCTCCAAGGCCAGGACTTGATGTGAGCCCTATAAGAACATCTACACCTCAACTGCCTGTTGGCCAGCTGTTGGCCCCAAAAGTGATGGCCCATGTGAGACCTCAACCGACCCAGTCAGTCTACAGACCTAATGCCCTAACTGCTGGGGCCACTGTCCAAGGATATGGAATGGCCAACGATGTGCTGAAATGCAAGGAATATCTGTTTAAGATCCTTGACTTTTCAACCAAAAATTCCTCCCAGGAAACCAACAATAATGTAAAAATCCTGGTGAAGGATCTGCTCGATGCCAATATTGAACCAGATGAATTTGCCACTCGGCTCTACGTTGAGCTGAACATCCCTGAACCAAGGGAATTCCTAATTCCCTTCCTCAAGAAAACCCTTCCTGCCTTGCGCCAGCTGGCACCTCCAAGGCTTCCTGGGTGAAGGCGAGATGGAGGGACCAGTGGAAGGCGTGGGAGAGAGTGAGGCAGCAAATTAGCGAGAGAGAGAGAGGGCCAAGGGTGGCGGGGGGTAGACTGGCGCCTGACGAGTTCGGAGGCCCCCCTGAGGGTGGAGGCCGTTTCAATTGAAGCTGGTGAAACATAACAAAGGCCTCCTATGCATACAACAATACCACCACCAGGCCAGCCCTCGCAAATACACCTTCCATGGAGGCCCAGGGTCCAGGGTCCAACTAGCTAATGTCAGAATGTCCATTGTATGATCACCCAGTCATTGATATCAGTACTGTATGTGAATGTATATCATACAGTTGTTAGAGTGCCTACCATCATAGCAGCTAAAAGAGTCACAAAACAAGATGGCAGCTAAATTTGGAAGCTCCATACAACCTTGCACCAAATATAAATTTTGATGCCTAATACCGTTATGAGAGTACTTGGTGGCCAAGACTGGAGCCATGGAACTCACAATACCCTTTATCACCAGTAAGACGCGCAAACGCGGGAAGCGAACGCATGTATTTTGCACATTTATTGAAAGGAGTCCCTACTTGGGAATGATGCAAGTTGGGAATGCTGCACCAGGTTAATGCAGATGAATGTACCGATCAGTCCTGCCCCCACCCCCATATATGACCCCTTATGACATTGGAATATGGGCATACTGATGATATGACCAATATGGACATATTGATCCAACCAATGTACCCATGTATTGGCATATCGGTCGGATCTGCCCATATGGTCTATATATGGTCATATCTGTCTGTATACAGGAATATTGGTCGGGTCTGCCCTTATATAGGCGTATGGGTCTGATCTGGTTATATATGGGCATATCGGTCGGATCTGAGATTCTGGACAACTGCCGGCTGTTCTTTTTTTACACATTTTGTTAATTAATGATCTCAGAATCACTGCTGCGCTGTCCCAACCCTCCATATTTGGACAAGACTGACCATCATCAACACCTGTCTTGTTGCGAACGCAGTGAGCACTTACTATGAGACCTAGCAGATCATGTCTGTGTGTGTGTCTGTCTGTGTGTCTGTCTGTCCCGCTTTTGTGCCCATATATGGAGCTGAGTGATTACGTCACCATGACTCAGCCATAACCATATAAGGAGTCCCCAAAGCAGCTATACGTCCAAAACCCAAATATGTACGAGCTGCGTTCGCTTCCCGCGTTTGCGCGTCTTACTGGTTTTTGAGCAGTGCTAACCACGCCAACCCTTTACTTTGTGTGTTTTGGTGTCTTTAGTCGGTAGCAGCACGGTCACTGATCATGTCGGTCTATACATAATCATCATGATAAAAGGCACCGCACACTTGGGTGTGATTTAGTTTTTTTTAGCAGTGCTAACTGCTCCGTGTGGCGTGTATGTCTCCCCTCCTTGATGTCATGCTTTGTGTGTATGTCTATTGCACCCCCCTGTGTACATCATCATCATCATCATTTTTTTTCCATTGCCCATGAGAATAAGCTGATACTGACTGCTTTAGTACTGTATAAACCTACAATAACTAGTACCAGAAGACATTAATGTTTTTGACGGCCCTCCTATCCCCAGCTTTGTGTGTTTGTGTGTACCAAATTTGAGTTGATTTGATTGGCTGAGCACGGTGTGTTTGTGGGTACCAAATTTGAGATGATTTGAGTGGCTGAACACGGAATGTGATGTATGATGATGTATGACGAGTAAGAGCGTCAGGCCCGGCGCCACGGTGGGGCAAAGGGGGTGTTTGCCCCCCTAAATCAACCTCTTTGCCCCCTTAGATCAAAAGTGGATTTTGTTTTAGTTACAGACAAAACAATGGTACATTTCCAGGCATTCAATTACATTCCATTGCTTGAAAGGAAGGAAGTAAGGATGCATCTTAATACAGGATGCAGCCGCATCTTAATGATCTCCCATCTAGAACTGGAAAAACAACATTCCTCACCTATAGGCCATCCTTGAGGTGGGGAGGGGTGCTAATGTCATTGTTGCAGTGGGCAGCTACTGTAACTAGCCTATTCAAAGAAGTAAGGATGCATCATTAATTTCATGCCATGATCTCTATAGATGGGGAGTGGTGCTGCTAATGTTGTTGTGCTGGGTGTGGTCAGGGTGCTTAAGTGGGCAGCTTAGCTACTGTAACTAGCCTATTTATTTGTTTGTAAAAATGTCAATAATAAAATGTACTTTGTGTTCTGGATTGGTTTTATATTTGGCAATTTTGGCAGTGCCATTGATTGATAAATTGCAGCATTTGATGTGTGTAGTTCTTTATAGATCTAGCCTCCATTTTTATCTCAAAGTGCACCAGATTGAAGCATTTTCATTGAAAAAATATATATCTGGAGCCCAGGGGGGCAAGCCCCTCAAAAATCTCAATTGCCCCCTCAGTCATTTCATCCTGGCGCCGGGCCTGAGAGCGCCCCTCACTTCACAATGTGATTTATGTTTTTTATTTTTACGCAGCTCCTATGCACAACTTTGTGTGTATGTCTGTCTGCATCGCTACTGAAATGTGGTGTCCCTCAAGGAAGTGTACTTTACAATTACAATGTAGGCATTTAGCAGACACTCATAAGCCAGAATGACTTACAGTAAGCAAGAACAAAAACATGGTAATGCTAATATACATACAAATCGTCATCATGAATCATACGTTGGAAAATCTATATAATGAAACTATGCATACTATATAATGCTATGTCTACATAAAAATGCTATTTAAGATACAGAGCCTTTGCATATGTGGGGCTAGCGCTAGGGCAAGTGCTACAGGCTTTACCCTTTTCCCTCCTTTATACTCTTTTAATGTCCTTTATTATGAACGCAAAGTCCTATGTAAGAAAACACCCTCTCGCATAACTTTATTATGAACGCAAAGTCCTATGTAAGAAAACACCCTCTCGCATAACTTTATTATGAACGCAAAGTCCTATGTAAGAAAACACCCTCTCGCATAACTTTATTATGAACGCAAAGTCCTATGTAAGAAAACACCCTCTCGCATAACTTTATTATGAACGCAAAGTCCTATGTAAGAAAACACCCTCTCGCATAACTTTATTATGAACGCAAAGTCCTATGTAAGAAAACACCCTCTCGCATAACTTTATTATGAACGCAAAGTCCTATGTAAGAAAACACCCTCTCGCATAACTTTATTATGAACGCAAAGTCCTATGTAAGAAAACACCCTCTCGCATAACTTTATTATGAACGCAAAGTCCTATGTAAGAAAACACCCTCTCGCATAACTTTATTATGAACGCAAAGTCCTATGTAAGAAAACACCCTCTCGCATAACTTTCAGGTTTGTTGACCTGCAACACATTTACAGTATAAGTCAACACATTTTAATGTACCATTATCACCGTATATGTTAACACAATCCCCCTACCATGTACGTAGCTATAGGTACTATAGGTAATAGATAGCTATCTATTATTTGTCTAGCTACTTCATTATTATAGGCACTGATGATTATTTAACAAACATTTTGTGAAATCAGTCATCTCCAAAATATCAATATCAAGTTATTTGATGATGTACGATGATAAGAGCGCCCCCCCACGTCACACGGGTGTGATATTTCATTATCGCATTGTTTTACGTTACCTCAAGAAGAACACAACTATTTAAAGTGGTGTGATTTTTCAATTACAACACGGCTTCATTTTCCATTATAGTAACCTGTGTGGATGCTGTATTTTCCATGCAATATTTGATTCATGTAAAGCAAAGTGAGTGTTGCTACAGCAAAAACCTGATGCATTATTTCAACATGCTCATTAAGTCTCTCTGCTCAAAGGGAACAGTGGTGGACCTTACTATTTGGGCCTGTAACTGCAACAGTGGAGATTCTTCCAATACACAACTGATGATTATCTCTCCCTGTCTTCACAGATCATTGCTTATCAGCCGTATGCATTTTCTGTAGACTGGTGGGCATATGGCGTGTTGCTCTACGAAATGCTGGCAGGGCAGGTGAGTGGTATGCACACAAATGCACGTGCACACACACACACACACACACACACACACACACACACACACACACACACACACACACACACACACACACACACACTTTGGCAGTCCCAGGCCAAGTAAATATTGTTCAGACTTTGGCCACCCACACCCTCCAAAATGCACTAAACTAATGATCTCGAAGTTTTCAGAAGCATTATTATCTGTATTACTGAGGATTTCTGATGATAATGCCAGGGGCGCTAGTACCCATATGATACACAGAGATGAGTGGTTGAAAGAGAACAATAGATTACTTTCGTAACCCATGGTTCTCTGAGAACATGAGTGAGAAGTCTCACCACACTGGAGACACCACACTTTATCATTAAAGTAACCTATTGTTTTGAAGAAGTTTGGGTTTGAGGCAGCTGACATGGCAAGTTTAGTTGAAATTTGGCACCACAACAAGGCTGAACAATGCATACACTTTAGTTCATTTCAGTTCTGATCATCCGGGTGTGATGACATTCACAGTTTTCACACCCAAATTCATTTCTCGTTTCGGCACACTCCAAGTCAGAGAAAAGAGGCTTTAGAGTCTAGACAGATTACCTATTTCTAAGGTGGTTTAATATTTTTTCTAGACTGTCTTAACAGTCACATTTTGATTGGTGATGAGAAGTCCACTCCAGTGGCACCACAAGGCCTTCTGCTGAGACGTCTCAGTACACTTTTCAACGGTCACTGTTGACTTCTTCATCATTGTTCTCAGTCCACGTACTTACTGTAACTATGTTTCTGCTCTCTCTCTCTCTCCCTCCTTCTTTGTCACCCTCAGTTTATATCCCTCGTGCCTCTTTCTATCTGTCCACTTATTATTCTCCTTTGTTGCTCTCATCACCCTCAAGGGTCCTCAGAAAGTATGAAAGGACCCTTGTGTGTCCACTTTTTTATTGTACACTCAATAAAGCAATAAGAGGCTGTGGTTCACCATGCCTTTTAGGACGGCATAGGATGCCTTTGGCGTTTCCAACCCCCTTAGCTGTTGTCGTCAGACAACAGTCTAAAAAGAGTGTAATGCCATTTTATGTCGGGCATACCATATTCTGTGCACAAAGAATGAGATGCTTATGCACACCAAAGTCCTTGTAGTGGTTCCCATAGGGCAACGTGAGGCAGCTTGATGTACAAATATACCCCCTAGACATGATGTACAAGTACACCCCCTGGACATGAAGCTAGTACATTATGTCGCAGGGACTCAATCCAACCCTTGATGCTGAGTGCCAAGCAGGGAGGCACTGGGTCCCATTTTTAAGTCTTCCCTGAAGAAGGCTTAACTACCAAAATGTTGGTTTCTTGTACTCTGCGTCCTAAATAAAGTACACTTGGCACTTTGGCTATCATTGTGTGCCACATTCTTCAAGTTTCTTGTTCCTTAACGATTACTATTCAGGCATACCATATTCTGTATGTTTTCTCATATTTAATTATATTTACTATTACATATTTAAAATTTTCCACTTTTCATTGCTCCGTCCGTAGCCTCCGTTTGACGGTGAGGATGAAGATGAGTTGTTCCAGGCAATTATGGAGCACAATGTGTCCTACCCGAAGTCTCTGTCCAAAGAATCTGTCTCCATCTGCAAAGGGGTGAGCACATTAGACAGTTGTCAACAGCAGCTGCTGGTCTGGTTGTGTGGACAAAATGAAAGGTCACTTTATGTTAGTTGAAGTGATGTTTCCCCCATCATTTTTGTGTCAAACCAGGTGAGAAAACATGGCAGCATTTTTCCCTTCTTCCCAGTGATTTGTACTCTTTATTTTATTTTATCAGAACAGAAATCAACTGAAACAGAAAATGGAAAGGAAAAGCATTCAGGGCATGGGAAGCTATTTCTTTACAGCATTATACAGTCCTTCAAGTATTCAGAAATCCACAAAAGAGATACTATTGTATCTATCTATAATGGCTTATGTCTTATAAAGAAAGTGTAAAACAAAAAACGTTTTTTAATGTATTCCATCAGAATTGTTTAAGCGTCCCTGAATGGAATTTTCGGTCTCCTTTTCATGACATTGTGCATTGCTGAATATAATCTTTCACTGAAACCATAATGTAGCTCTTATCTCATGTCTGTCTCAAAACGTTTCAGAAATTGAGCAATTGATAAATAACAGACAAACAATGCTGTATTCTAGAATAGAAAAGACATGACAGCAATATAGCATGTTATCACAGCTAGACAGAACCGGACATTATACACATCACGTGACATCAGTGTGTGCATGCCGTGTGTGTGCACGTGTGTTCAGTTCAACACCCCATCTCACCCACCTACTGTTTTGAATGTCCACATGTTTGGTCTACAGAGTAGACAAGACAATTTGATACTGCCTCATCAACTTGGTATGGTGATTTTATACATTAGCAGATACTGTATTGTGTATGTGTATTTATATTATCATCATTTAACCCACACCTACTGGTTATGCACCTACTGGTTATGCACCTCCTGGCGACCTCTGTCGCCAGGAGGTGAAAAGCGGCCAAAGGTGGAGGATTCTGTATACTCACTCATGTGAGACTGTCTGTCTGTCTCCGTCTGTCTGAAGTGTAATCTCCGACGCTGTTGGTCCAAACAGCGTGAAACTGTGCACGCACGCTCCCTGTAGGCTATTTAAGGAAGTCAGCTGCTATGCTGACTGATGCTATGGCAGGCCAATTAGCATTTTGGCATACATAGGTAGCCGTAAGGCATACAATGATTTATTTTTCCCTCTGGATTCCTTGGACCATGGCAATACCATGCAATTATGCAATACCATACTGGTCCAGGATCCATGAACTCACTTCTGCACTATTAGTTACTGTGGTTCATAGCACAGTGCATTGCTTTCAAGAGCCACGGTAATGCACGATGTACGTTACCACTGTGCATGTTCATAATGTCTCGTGCCATATTTCAACAGCTGTCAGAGAAACATTGGATGACAGGTGTTGTTTCTGGTCATTAGTGCGCGCGTGCGTGTGTGTGTGCGTGCATGTGGTCATCCTGCCCCCAGGCTCGCACACAAGCACATAAAAAAATAATAATAATTACAACAACTAGGCTGTAGGCTAACTGAGAACTACAGTATGTTTTAGAAAATAATGAGTTTGTGAGGGTTTGACTGCCCAACAACACCCTCTAGAAATGGCTCAGACCACCAAGGTTTTAACCCTATGTGGCCCCTTTTAGATGGTTTTAGCCCTATGTGGCCCCTTTTAGAAGCGAGACATTGACGAAATTGAGGCACTTCCGGGAACCACCAACTCAATTCCAATGCAAAGAGTTTCTTCGGTCGGTGCTAGGCTGGGACCTGGATGGAATATAACCGATGATATCACACATGATTTAAAAAAATATATATATATGCTATATATATATATGCTATATATATATATATATATATATATATATATATAGCACCTGACGAAGCTCACGGCGAAACGCGTCGTGCTAATAAATAAGTTTGATGCAGTAAGTTGTCCGTCTCTGTTCCCTGGAGTGTGCAGTCCCTTCCTTTTTGATGTCTATGCCTGGTCTATACGGGTCTTTTTGGATGTGCAGGAGTCCCTTTTTTGTCTATATATATATATATATATATATATAATTATTTTTTTCTTATCTTGTCCAATCTCGTCCTTGGCAATCTGTGATCATTAATTAAAGTTGTTCAAATAAATTCTATTAGCACGTTAATACATAGCCTAGTCTAATAACTCTCTCACTCTCATAACTCCTTCATTTCTAGGGACTAGGACAAATTGCGACAAATGAGCAATGAGCATGCATTCAAATCACATACGTAAAGGGCAGCACTTGCTAATGATACACTACCACGCACAACAACAATCACTGATGTAGACGTAAAACGTTCATATCACGTTGACATACTTTTTGTCAGCACTGTCTGTTTTCTCCCACTCCATCTGAGAGGGGGTTTAACATTTTGTTCTAAGTTAACCTATTTCGACCTGAGGATGATTCTACAAATGTCTTCTAAATCATGACTGTTTTCAGAAAAAAAAAAGTCTGTATCAGTGGTTCTCAAACTACAGTATTTCATGTCAAGGACCCCCAGAATTATGTAATTGGCCACGAACCCCAATCTCAAAATATGTTGTTCTAGGGGACCCCCCAGCAGCAAAGATTTTAGTTAAAAACGTTCACTATGAAAGTTTCAAAGATTTGCATCTACAGTACAAGCTCGTGCCACGCTATGAGCTTGTAGATCTGCTATTTTTTCAATAGCTAAAGTATAACAAAACGCACAGCACAAGACAAACAAACAACAAACACAAACCATGCCCTCACCAGTCACTGCATCTGCCACACGATTTGAAGTGGCACTGGCATCTCAAAGAGGTGAGGATGAAGGAAAGAGAGGACGGGATGTGGAGCGTGAGAGAGGCAGACAGAGAGCTATATTATTTTTATTTATCAGACCCATCTCTCTGGCTGTCGGGTAGTTGACCTAGAAAATAGGTGGAATCAGGTGGCCCCGGATAAAAGAGAGAAAACAAAGAGAGAATGTCAATTATTCTGGATTCTCCTCGCTTCAAGCACATTTTCCTGTTTTCCTCTCGTCTCTATTCTTTCCCCCTTTCTTGGAAGGGCAAATAACAATGATGGGAGCTTGTATATGACAAAGAATTTTGCCCACGTTTTTACACCTGTAAACCTGACAAGTTAGAAAACTAGTAGTAAACTAATACTCATGTTTTCCCGTCACACTATCCTCATACATATCCTGCACCATTTTGACATACCGTACTTCTCTGCCACTCCTGACTTCCTCATGCAATACCACACTTCCTCTCTTGGCAACCTACAGTATCATGGTATGCTTTTTGAGCCCCTCGCTTTGAGGACAAAAAAGTCCTCAAAAGTGAGGATGGAAATTGTCATTGGCCAGAATGAGATGATGACGTATGATGACCAGTAAGACGCGCAAACGCAGGAAGCGAACGCAGCTGAGACCCTGCAGATCATGTCTGTCTGTCTGTCTGTCTGTGTGTCTGTCCCGCTGTTACTGTATATGTGGACCTGGCCCCTTTTGTGCCCATATATGGAGCTGAGTGGACCTGGCCCCTTTTGTGCCCATATATGGAGCTGAGTGATTGCTGATGCAACACACTCCATATTTGGATAGCGGGACAGACAGACAGACAGACAGACAGACAGACACACACACACACAGACAGACATGATCTGCTAGGTCTCATAGTAAGTGCTCACTGCGTTCGCAACCAGTAAGACGCGCAAACGCGGGAAGCGAACGCAGCTCGTACATATTTGGGTTTTGGACGTATAGCTGCTTTGGGGACTCCTTATATGGTTATGGCTGAGTCATGGTGACGTAATCACTCAGCTCCATATATGGGCACAAAAGCGGGACAGACAGACAGACAGACACACACACAGACATGATCTGCTAGGTCTCATAGTAAGTGCTCACTGCGTTCGCAATCACTGCGTTCGCAATAAGAGAGCCCCTCACTTAACACAGGTGCGATTTTTCGAACTCTGGGGCAGCCCAGAACTGGCTGGATGGGAGGCCATCCAGTCACTCAACCCCTGAACCACCGCCGCCACATCATCAGGGATGGAGATGTGGAGACCCTGATGTCATAGTAAATGCGAGCTGCTGTAACAGTTAAGCCCATATATGGAGATCCCTGATGTCATCACCATTGGCCAACAACATCTCTGACTCTGACCTCAAACCTCAAAACTAGAGTTCTCAACAGGCCCGAAATTTGAGTCCCGGACCTACCTGGGCCCTCATCTAACCATGTACACTCAAGAGAATGGTCCCACTACCACCCTTAGATCTCCATGTACTGTATGGAGCTGACCTGTTCTGACTTTCCCTATGTTGATCTGACCTCATCAAACCCTATACACTCAAGACATGCTCCTTATATGGCCAGTATATATATATTGCGACGGATCTGTCCGATATTTCACTAATATTGGCTAACATTGGCTTTCAAAGGTTGCAGGATTGGCCCGTTTTTAACAAAAAGCCTCAAATCATGAAAGTAAGCTATTTATGTGAAATCTTTCAAGCACTTTCCTACTAGGCTGAGGAATATATCCCACCCTTTTCACATTGGCCTGTTATAGCACCACCAACAGGTGATTTTTTTGCAAAACACATTTTTGGAACAAATCACCCAAATGCCATCAAAGGCGGGACGCAAGTGGTTCATGACTCGTGAGTGTGTACTAACTGTCATGTCCACCCTCGTGTCATTCCCTGTGACCAGCTGATGACCAAACACCCGTCAAAGCGTCTAGCCTGTGGCCCGGAAGGGGAGCGTGACCTCAAGCAGCACGCCTTCTTCAGACGCATCGACTGGGAGCGCCTGGAGTCCCGCGATATACAGCCTCCGTTCAAGCCCAAAGTGGTGAGTCCTCCACAGTACTCCACAGTACACATTTAAAGACGACATGAAATTTGTGAGAGTTTTTCATTTCTGTATCGTGACATATTTCCTAGTGAAATGGGAGCTGTATGTGCGCTTCAGCCAATCACCGTGATGGGGGCGGGGTTGGAATGCACCAAGCTGTCTGTCCGCAAGTCTTTGATCCAGCTATGAGCAGTGGTTGAAAGTAATTAAATACATTTACTGAAGTATTTTACTTAAGTCAATTTAATATACACATTTTTCAATACTTATACGCCACTGCATCTCAGAAGCAAATACAGGAAGACCAAAAACCGGTCTCCCTCAGTGCTGAGGAAGTACTGTTAAACCTTAAAAAAAAAGAAAAAGTAATTGATTACATCAATTAATTACCAGCTGCTGCCTTATATCCCATGGCTGAGAGGTCGGCTAGAGGCAAAAAGTGTGTGGTTGCCTAGAGACGAGGCAGCCAATCAGGACAATAGGTTGTCAGTACAGCCAATGAGACTCGTATCAACTACAGCAGCAGTGAAAGCACCGCAAAGAGAACATTGACCAGCTGTGCTTACTGCTTACACAGCAGCTGGTAAAGAGATTGTAACAAATGCCATGTTGTACTGTGGCTACAGAACATATGGTACAGTACATGCATGACCACATAACCAGCATGAGCAGTGAGCACACAATCACATCATTTGTTAATGCACTCATCATCACTCACAATCATGAGTTAAAAAAATGAAAACCAGCAATACAGTGTACTGTATGTTTGCATATACTTAAACACGAGCATACAGTATGTGCTAATTAGCTAAAAGGCAAAGATGGCATATTTTGTTCCCACTGTGCCGCTTGCAGTACAGTAGGTTGCTTTCTTACTTACCATTTTATTTGATGTTATCTGATGAAAGCAAAAATGAATTAAAATAAGATCGCAGCTAACTTTACACCATTTTTACTTCCGGTTCATGGTCCGAGAGTTTTTGTTCTTCAAAATAAGACCCCCCCAACTGCTCCCGATAAGCGTGTGCGGGTGCGTGTGTGTGCGTGTGTGTGTGTGTGTGTGTGTGTGTGTGTGTGTGTGTGTGTGCGTGTGTGTGTGTGTGTGTGTGTGTGTGTGTGTGTGTGTGCGCGCAATGCACATTGTAAAGTGATTTGGCTGAGGGTGCTTCATAAATGCAAACCATTATACCACCACTTGTTGTCCTCTGGTTTCTCTCTGGCAAAAACACACCAAATGGCTTTAAAAACTGAAATGGAAATTCCTGTGTTGCTCAATGCTCATCTACCGGCTGCATGCTCACCACTGCATTTAGATAGCCCACAGTGGAGAGTGACAGAAAAGTTTCTAACCACAATGTTACAAGTATGTGTCAACGTTTCTTTTATTTTCTTTAGTTGTAGTACAACGAGATAACTCGTAGAATAATGGCTCATGGCTGTTAATGAAGGTAAGTGGACAAGACATGGATGAAGGTTAATGTTGGTTAATGGCGTTGGCCTGCACCAAGCTATCCATCCCATCTGCTCTTCTCCATACAGTCCCAGGCCAAACATGGGACTGTATGGTATGTTGCTATGCATTTATTATCCAAAGCAACTCAAAGTGCCATAAATTATAAGTATATGTGCTCTAGCTACTTAAGGTAATGAAGCAAAGAGTTCAGTCATTCCATAACGGTCCATTAGAATCAAGGTTAAGGGCCAGGTACAGTATGTTAATGTATGCATTCATTAGCTTTAATTACAGAATGCTTTTTAACCTCCAATAAGAGTACAAACTTAATGCAGTCGACATAGTTCAGTGATACATTTTACTGAGATCACAACATAATGTACACAATCATACACAAGTCAAACACAAGTCGTTATTGTACTGTATATACCCTTTACTTGACCTGCTTTTGTATAGTCAAAACGCCTCTAGGCTGGAGCTTGTGTCATGTCATCTGCTGTATGGGCCGTAAGTAATTTCAAAGACAACCTCGATGCATAATTAACGGAAACGCCACCATATATTATGAATGAATGCTTCATAAAGCTGTGGTTGGGCTGTCGGCAAAGGAGTGTTTTTGAATTCCCTTGTGTACAGTATACATGCATACAAACACAGACTCTCTCCCTGTTTCTCATTTATCCTCTGTCTAGTTCTCTGTCTCTGTTTTCACTGTTTGACACTTTGTGAAAACACAGAGAAAGGAAACTAAAAACATGAATTGGGTCACACGTGTGTGCGTGTATATGAGCCATTCCACTGAATTGGTTCAAATTGCAGTCCCACAAGGAAAAATATATTTTTTAAAACAATTAAGTAGTCAGACCTTACATGTGTATTGTGTACAAATATCATCTTATGATCTATTTAACAAGTAAGACGCGTAAACGCGGGAAGCGAACGAAGCTGTTGTGGCAGTCTGACACACACACACACACACACACACACACACACACTAAGGCTGTCCCCGAACATTCAGGGTTCGAATGTTCGCTCGTTAGTGTTGGCACTCGAATCTTAATTTAAGTCCTGCATGACAGCAGAAGAGACTAACACAGTGACACACACACACACACACACACACACACACTCACACACTATGCCCACTTCACTTCAATGCGCTTCTGAGAGTACACAGACAAAAAATTTCACTACCGTAACAGTCACTACCAAAACACTACCAACACTCATTATTAAAACATTATGCTCAAGTTTTGGTAGTGACATAATTGTTTTGGTAGTGACACAATCGGAAGTTCATGCTTTTGAGACATTATTAATGTACATAATTCTGTGGTCCAAAATACCAAAACAAAATGTATGTATAAAGTATAAAGTGTGGCATAGAGAGACTGAGACTGAGAATGCAGGCAAAGGAGATGGAGAGGTTTGTTGGTCTTCCACACGACCTAGCACCAAAGGTGATCAGGCAGTAGTAGTAGTTATTAACCTGAGCTTGAGCAAATATAAAGCATCTTATGAGTTAATATTTAGCAAAATAAGTTAAGTGACTATGGCACCGCATTGTAAAGAAAATTTAGTCACTACCGAAACACTGGGGCCTTTACTAAATGTGTCCCTTAGATCTGGTGCAACAGGAATATGGTCAATATAGTTTTTCCAAAATAGCATACAAATTTCACACAATTTCCAACTCTGAATTTGAACAAATACTGGTAGGCTCATATACACTATGTATGTTATTGAGTTTAAAATAAATTGTGTGTGTGTGAGAAAAATACAGCATCGTTGGTGAAAATACCAGCCAAGGTTCATCCTGCAAGGACCTGCATGCATACTGTACAATGTACAGTGTACATGCATGTCTCTGTCTCGTCCCGTTTCCACATTCCTCCTCTCGCCATTCGATCTCACTTCATCCGCGTGTGATTGCTGTGGAATTGCAATCAATACACCAGTAGCAGCCAGCTCAGAGAGGCATCGAATTAATCACTTGTGTATGCTAGACTAGACCAGCCTGGAGGACTCGAGCCCCAAATCCGCATACAAAGGGAGCATCGGTTTAAGAGCTTGCGCTAATGCAGACACCGTATGTAGATTGTAGACAGTAGTAGGTATGTACAGACGTATGGTGTTTGTCCCTGCACGGCCTATCAACGCAGCAGAAATCGGGTGTCGGCGATCAAAGCATACACACTACATCATATGTCAGGTAATTACAAATTACGTGACAATAAGTAATGACAGTAAGCCGTCACTGTAGGATACATTTGACGCCCACATGTTTGTGGTCCACTTGTGTATTGGCTGATCATCTGTAGCGTTCTAAGGGAGGGAGGAAGGCAGAAGAAGGAAATAGGTCAAATAGATTAACCACATACAGTAATATGATTTGTTGTATGACAAATTCTGGAAATTGGAGTGAATATAAATGGACCGGTCACAATCTATAACATTGCATCTATTTAAAGCTGAGTGCAACTGAAAATGCATTTTGACTGGGCTCAGTGGGCTGGGAAACATATTTCTCTTATTCTTGTCTACAAGTTTATATTTACCATGTGACTGAACCCAAAAGCAAATAGATGCCAGATCTCATCTGTATGTTATTGGGCATTATTCTTTTTTAAACCTTTTCATTTGCCCCTGGTACTGAACAGAATGAACTCTTATCGAGTTGTTGAAGATATCCAACAATAATATTTGTAGAGCTATAATACATTCAAAATACATAAGCCTTGAATATACGAGTAAGACGCGCAAACGCGGGAAGCGAACGCAGAATCTTGGACCATGCCATCACACTCATGTCACCATGACTCAGCCATAGCCATATAAGGAGTCCCCAAAGCAGCTATACGTCCAAATATGGAGTGTGTTGCATCAATCACAAACAAATCACTCAGCTCCATATATGGGCACAAAAGTGGGACAGACACACACACAGACAGACAGACAGACATGATCTGCTAGGTCTCATAGTAAGTGCTCACTGCATTCGCAATTATATGTTAAATTCAGATAACAAGCAATATACATACTGTATGGTGATGGTGAAAGAATGATACTGCTAGTGTAGAGCTAGAGAGAGAGACCGAGAGGGAGAGGGAGAGAGAGAGTCTTGGCCTTACTTCTAATGGAGACAGGCTCTCATCTATCATAGTAAGAGTGCTTTTTATATGCTTGAGTGCACAAGTGTGTGTCTGCATATGTGCACAGAGAGAGAGAGCGATTAGAGAGAACAAAACTAGGTCAAACATACATATAGAGACACTAAAAGGGTGTGTGGGAGTACACTGTATGTATAAAGATGTTAATCCTATAAACTGAACTCCAGAGCAAATATTGTTCACCTTGCATTCAGAGTAAAAAAAATGGGTAGATTGTCAATATATCTACTGTATATTAGATGTAATTTGTTTAAATTCCCCATTTTAATCCTTCTGATTTCAACACAACACACGTTCAACAATACCTATGAAGGTTGTAAATAGCTACATCAATGAATTAATCAATGTGTATCTAATTGCAAGGCATACTGTACTTAGTGTACTATACTCCGTGCCGGTAGTTGTTGAGAAATAACACCCGACAAGATGATTAAACACTGAGGCTACTTAATAAATTGATTATTAAATTGACCAAAAGTAACAACACAACAAAGTAGTTCCTTGCTTATGATAATAAAGAAAGTATTGTGCTGAAAGTGTTGTGCTGGGCGGACACGATCGCCTAAGGCCTCATACACATCAAACGCATGTTCTGTGTTCTGTCTGTGTTTGATGGCTGCCTCAATGCTTTTCCAATGGAAGTCACATGGTTTGACCAAACATCTGATGAAATCAGAAAACCAGGGCCTCAAAAAACAAAGAAAAGTTTTTCGTTACGGCATTCCATATTTCTCGCTTCAAATGTTTTCAAAAACATTCTTGAGAGCAATATTTAGTAAATGACAGTGTGTTTGTTTACATGACTGTCATGTTGGATATGGCACAAAATGAAGCAGCGCAAATATAAGCAGGTCTATTATCCAGAAATAATGCGCCGCTGAATTCAGTGATTGACCAAACTGTGTAATAATTCAAGATATCACAGATGTCTGTTAGGCGTAGGCAACCTTAGGCACGGGTGCCAACAATGGCACAGGGGAGGGTGATCACTGGCACACTGGCATACGTGTGAGAGAGACGTTTTTCTTTTTAAATTAAATATTCCAAAAAAGTTTAGTCAGTTAAATTAAGTCCACTCACCTCATTTACAAATTACATATTGCACATCTTGTAATTGTGCATTCATTCAGACTCCTAACTCATGACTGGGGAGGGATTCTGGAAGATAGGTGGGTTATTGCTCTGACTGTAATGATCATTACATCTTGAAAATATTTCTAAAGGTTATGTTTATGTGTATCCTACGGACAATCAAAATCAGCTGGGAATATTACATGTTGGTTGTGGTGTCATAATTATAATATTATATGGCACACTGACTATCATGAACATGAAAACATGGCACTTGATGTGAAAAAGGTTGCAGACCCCAATAGACACTAGGCTCCTCTGCTTCTGACTGCAGCGGCATATTATTGAAGCCTTTCATTAAAAGTTCCTCAGTGTTAGAATTTAAATGTAGTCAGTATCCTCTTTTATCACAAATCCAATGTATGTTGGTGCCTGGTGGAAATGTTAAAATGCCAAGCAAAGACAAACGGACTAAAACACCACGTGACATCTCTTTTTTTTTTATCTAGTACGCTGAGGGCTAAATATATGATTGGGAGGTTCTTGTGGCTCCAACTCTGCTGCTCTTTCCCAACACGTTGAGCTATTTTTAACCTCTAGCAGTCGTGCTCACTCAGCACATGCAGTAGTGTATCCTCGCCATGGAAAATAATTAATAAAAATTAAGGGGAATGTGACAGGCACCATGGGATCAAAAACAGTATTTTGATCCCATGTACAGCATGCCTCGTGTATTATGGAAAGTAACAATAATACAAATAAAAAAGTGAGGGATGCTCTTATCATCATACTTCATCACATTCCGGCCAATCGCTTTTGGCATCCTCACTTTTCTGTCATCACTATTTATCCTCAATTCCAATCCGGCCAATCGCTTTTGGTTTCCTCACTTTTTTTCTCTCAATTCCGTGGCTCAGCCATTCAAATCATCGCTATGGGGTACACACGCGCGCACACACACACACACACACACACACACACACACACACACACACACACACACACACACACACACACACACACACACACACACACAAAGCTGGGAATAGGAGGAAAAACAGATTATCAACCTGTTGAGCATATAGTGAACAGCCAGGTGGTATTATGTAAAATGTTAGGTTGGTTTATTTTACTAACTTGAGCTTGTAGATCGTCTAGTTGTTCTATTTTCAAAAATAATTTAAGTTATAAAGTAGGACTTTCAAGTTGACTGAAATGATTTTCCTTCAGGTTCAATATGGATAGCATATGGGATGTACAATAAAGCCTGAATTTCACTGACAAATGTGTTGCAACACATCCAGATCTAGCATTTTCTTCTTGGATGGGAATGGATGCATACATCATTATCTGCTGGAGAACAGGCTGCCACACTGTTTAATGCTGTCATGCTGATAACGTTTCCATGCCATTCAGCTGTTTCTTACATGGACAGCAACTGAAATTCAGGAAATTGGAATGAAAACATCTGCCACTGTAATGTTTCATGAAATGAGGCCTTATGCCGTATCAACTTTTCCCCATGTGCTTAATTCCATGTCCTTGTCAAAAAAACTAAACCACTACGCTTGCAATCTAAAAACCTGTATGGGTGCCAGCCCAAAGTTCCTACTCATAAATATTGATTTCATCAGAAATGTCCTTTCTGTTTGTTCCCGTTCTGTGTTGCCGTCAGCTTGTGTGTTTGTGTTACACTGCTGCACCCCCCTGTGCTTTGGATTCTACAGAGCCAGTACTACTGTATTCTCAGTCAGTCGCACAACAGTGCGTGCGTGCGTGCGTTTGTTTCAAGTCAACTTACCGTCTGTCTTTTGGGTATTATACTGTCACAAATACTGTAGTCAGACTCTTCCAAAATAGCAGATGATGAGATCTACAACCACACAATACGTCACAATGTGATGTGTCGTGAGCTAGTAGATCAGCTATTTTGTGTCACAGCAGGGATCTGATTGATTGATTGATTGATTGATTGATTGATTGATTACTTTCTTTTTCAGAAATGTAAACGGCACATATCTCCAGCACATCTCCCACACAGCATGTGGTGTTGTTTCTTCTCTCCATTCATGGTGCTGAACAGCATTTGGTTTAGATTGCAACCATTCCAAGCGAGTTTGCAAACACTGGTAGATAACAGTATGCTACATTATGGCACAAAATGCCTTGTAATATGTCCGGCCTTTATATATTTGCCCTGGGTGAGGGTAGTGGTACAGAAGGTAATGAGCTTGTGCTAATTAGTCATATCCCCCTAGGGAAGGTACGTCGGCAGCTGACACTGGATAAATGCTTGTCTCCTCAGCCATGAATTCTACCAAATTGTCCACAGCAGCCTTGGGCTGTGTTCACACCAGGCAAAAAAAGTGGTATTTTTTTAAACGTTAAATCCTGACCATAAAGAAACCGCATATAGTGGCTGCTTGTCAAAAGGCACTCATTAAGCCCTAACCACACCAAAGGGTCGAGACGGTTTTAGCGTTGTCCCACCGTTGACGCACATCATCCCAAGTCGTCCCACTCCCAAGTGATTCAACTGGTTCAATTCAATGGCCCAAACCACACCAAAGGGTCACTCACCATGCAATTCCTCGCAAACCGTTTGGACCCACATTGCCCTTTGGAGGTTTGGGCTTAAGAGTGCCATTTCTTGCCGAGCAGTAAATTATTGGTGGTTGTGGGTTTTTGTGCTTGGCTTGTATGTAGACGCTTATGTGGGCTTTTTTACTGAAACCAGTGGTTCTCAAACAGTTTCATGTCAAGAACCCCCAAATTAATATATATTTGTCCACAGACCCCGCCTTCTAAAATTATATTTAATTTTTTCCCGCAAGTTTTGTTTGAAAATAGCACATCTATCAGCTCACAACATGCGAAGCGTTGTGAGCTTGTAGTTTGGATATATTTCAAATTGCTTCTTTTGGGCTTGTTTTCCTGGACCTGTTTGCTTATTTCTCTCACAAATACTTGACATTGCCCACGACAACCGAGCATGGCAGTGAGTAATTGTAATTGTACAACACACACACACACACACACACACACACACACACACACACACACACACACACACACAAAATTGCTTTCATGAGTTTATAGAGAGAATTGTCACTGAAAATGGTCAGTGACACTGACACTCCTGGTCATACATGCAGTGCCGGTTCTAGGCCTTTTGAGGCCCTAGGCAACATATTATACAGAGCCCCCCCCCCTCCTGCTTTGCCACGCCGGATAAAAATTGTAAATTTGCCATGAAAATGCTTCAATCTGGTGCACTTTGAGATCAAATGTTTATAAACAAATACCAAAATGTTTATAAACAAATCCCAAATCCCATGAGACTTGGTCCTACCCCCCCGACCATGAGACTTACTACAGGTCAACTGGTAGTGGTCCTACCCCCCCCATGAGACTTACAAATCCCAAATGTTTATAAACAAATCCCAAATGTTTGTAAACAAATACCAAATGTTTATAAACAAATCCCAAAATGTTTATAAACAAATCACAAATGTTTATAAACAAATCACAAATGTTTATAAACAAATCACAAATGTTTATAAACAAATACCAAAATGTTTATAAACAAATCCCAAATCCCTTGGTCCTACCCCCCCGACCATGAGACTTACTACAGGTCTACTGGTAGTGGTCCTACCCCCCCATGAGACTTACAAATCCCAAATGTTTATAAACAAATCCCAAAATGTTTATAAATAAATCACAAATGTTTATAAACAAATCCCAAAATGTTTATAAATAAATCACAAATGTTTATAAACAAATCACAAATGTTTATAAACAAATACCAAAATGTTTATAAACAAATCCAAAATCCCTTGGTCCTACCCCCCCGACCATCAGTGCCGGTTCTAGGCCTTTTGAGGCCCTAGGCAACATATTATACAGAGGCCCCCCCCCCTCCTGCTTTGCCACGCCGGATAAAAATTGTAAATCTGCCATGAAAATGCTTCAATCTGGTGCACTTTGAGATCAAAATTAAGAAGCTAGGTGGGGGCCACATGTGGCCAGTAGCCCATGTAAGGGATACATGAAAAAAAAAAAATCTTCTCCCTGTGACGAGGCCCCCTCAGTGGTTGAGGCCCTAGGCCACCGCCTAGTTCGCCTATGCCTAGAACCGGCCCTGCATACATGACCTGGGTTTGTAAAGAACATCTCTGAAGTGCTAATTCAACCGCTGCATGGCATGAACCATTAATGCCTTTCATATGATTTGAATATCCTCTCTTCACCCAAACCGAAGAAGACACTTTGATGTCTCACATTTGGTATTGGCGGTTTGCCTGTGCTCTTGTGAACATACTAATTAACCCTGTTTGCCACCTTGTAACATCATGCGGTTGGGATTTGGGCTCAAGCTATAATTTTGTCCTTCATAATGCACTAATCTTCGCCAGAGGGAGGTGCAACGCACAACAACATTTACATAATACATGTGAGCCGAGATGTGGCCTATGTATTTTTAGGAGCAGATTGCTATTCCACAGCTGTGCCATTGTTAACTTGGGCATCCAGGATGCTTAACTGCACTGTAATGGGATGTAGAGCGTGTAATGTCAAGTTATTGCAGGAATACTGTAGGTGCATAATAGGACAAGAAGAACATAACATCAGGTGTAGGATGCTCTCCACTTCAATGTGGGCCATGGAAGAGATGGACTCGTACACTGTTTGAAACAGTGAATGTGGCATCCAAGAGTGTTGCCTGTTGTTTTCTGTGTGAGCACATGATCCAGTTGCCAGTGTCATCTTTTTGTCATAGATTATGACGATGATGTCTGATCTGAGTACTTTAATACTATGTGGCCTTTGCTTTGTGTCTCTCAGTGTAAATTGCCATGTGCACTGCAAAATCATTGTGTGTGTCAATTTAATTCTGAGGCATGTTGTTTCAAGGCGGTAGCGTTAATGTTTATCTGTAGAGCAGCGGGTGGGCTTGCATGTTTGTCACACAGTGGAATTGGTGCAGCTGACATACGGTAAGATGTGTCAGACACACTGGTGTGTAGAGTTCATGGGGGGCACCACCATGTCTTTAACGTTTCATTGCACATTATGGTGAAATTCCCAGCCGTACAAAATAAACAAGTCATGTCCTGTAGGATGAAAGTGTGGACAAGATACTAATTTTGGCAGATTCTGATTTCCATGAGCTATCCAGGAGCCTGTGACTTTGAGGTGAAAAGATCTATACCAGATTTGTTTGAATGAAATGGTAATTGTGTTTTCACATTAAGCATGTTAATGGGGGGGACGTACATCTCCGCAACATTGTTTGTACTGTATACTGTATGTCTGATGTCTCCACTGTGACAAAGATTCTGGTTTGTTTTTGTTGCCTAGCAACATATACTGTAGTGTACCAGGAGTACAGTGTCTTCCCTGGCGTTGTGGGAAGCAGTGATCACTGTGTCAGATCTATAGGGGCAGCTCACAATACCTGGGAATCTGTGCTAGCTATTTCTACTACCTGTCTGTCTGTGACTTGGAGAAAGCAGATGATCGGCAGAGTGTGTCAGTTTACTGCCCTGGAGGCAACCTAGAGGTCCAGAATTAAATTGACACCAAGAATTTAGCTGTGAAGTGAAACCTCTTTGTCTGAATGTTAAACATTGGGATTCCCGTTTACTCAAGTCTATTGCATGGTTCCCAACATTTTCTGGATCAGGGCTCACTGACCCCTGGCAGGGGCCTGGCACTGGCCCACACCCATCTGACCACAGCAGCTGCTTCAATCGATTGTGTTCTGACTCGGATCAATGGAGCTAACATAGTATACTTTACGTTTCTATTTATCGGTATCACAATGAAAACCCATCTTTCAAGGTTTAAAAAAAAATCTGTTATTTGGAGGTTCACTTGCATCAAACCTCACGGTCCACCAGTGGACCCTGGCCCATAGGTTGTGAAGCGCTGGTCTACTGCATATTCACCGTTTGTCTATAATGCTACCACGCTGCTTCATTATTTCATCCTTGTAACTGTCTTCATGCGTCGACTCTAACCTCCTCTTCTCCCAATCGGTCTGTTTTTCCTGCAGTGTGGCAAAGCAGCCGAGAACTTCGACAAGTTCTTCACGCGCACCCAACCACAGCTCACGCCGCCGGACGAGCTGGTCATCGCCAACATCGACCAGGCCGACTTCGCCGGCTTCTCCTTCATCAATCCGGAGTTCGTGCACCCTAGTAGCTTCATCGCTGACGACTAATGACAGCGGCCTCTGAGACCGCCTCCCCCCCCCACCCCAAACGAATGCGACATGATCCCAACAACGTCCCGAAATATCGTTGATGTAGTGAGGCTGATCTTTGATTTCCAACATAAATATATCATATTCTTTTTCCTATATGAAAATCCACTGGCTGGCATGAACGAACGCCACAGAGGAAATAACCAATAGCCACTCTGCCACTTGAATGGGATAGCCCACTACAGTTGTGACACGAATTGACAAGTGAGAATTCTGAGTCCGTCTTTATGAACCTATGCCAGTATGTTACAATTAATATTATAATTAATAAATAAAAAAGAATAATAATAACTAAACTTTTAATACAGACCTTAGGTGAGATGGGTTAACTTTTATCTTATCTCCCACACACTGTTAATATTGAAAGCTTTACAAATCTCAGTGAATTATCCTAATACAATATTTGGTGTTATTTGAAGAAAAGAAAAAAAGTTGTTATCTCCTAAAAGCTCAGCTCAAAGTTGGGGGGGTTGGGGAGCATTGGGAGTCTGCATTGGCACCTTGTGACTGGTGTTGGTACACAGCAAAACACAGAGTGTTTATTTAACATTGGCACCTTGTGACTGGTGTTGGTACACAGCAAAACAGAGTGTTTACTTTAACACTTTAAAAACACACCCTTGAGGGGGCATTTTCAGAATGAATTAACCCTCCGGGTTTTGCTGTGTGCACGGTAGCTTGTTTACAGTTTTACCTCCCCTTTTTGTCTGACGTTCGTGGCGACTACGAGATTCTATTTTAGTACAATGTTTAATTTTAGCCAGTGTCATGGTCCAGTTTGTGTGTAGCACCTAACAAAAGGACAGTGAGTTACCCTAGTTATTATAACATGCATGCAAATAGCATGCACAAATGCATAATACTGTACGAACAGCACACGTGTGAGAGGGGCCACACAACTAATCGTAATGACCAACCATGCTCTCATCACCGTCTCATTGCAGGCTGCTGGGTTGGTGTCTGCACAATAAAACCCAGTGTTCAGCCTGTGGACGTCTATTTTTGGTGGAGATACATAATTTAGAGTAGGGGGGTGCGGGGGTGTAGATCCCTGGGGGACTCTCCGGTCAGCTAAGTGTAATATACCTCGTAAACCCTATATTATAGGGTTTAAGTGGTTAACTGAGGGTGTAGAAATGTAAGCAGGTTACACACTCTGGATTTAACCGTGCACACACAATCAGCAGCATAGAATACAGTCCCTTCATAGCCCTTTTGAGCTGCACGTTGTCTATTAGTTCCTTTTCATTTTACAACCACATTTTGAAGGAACAACTTGTGGGAGTTTAGTTTGTGGGCAGTGGCAGAACATATTGCCATATCTACCTTCAATTAATGATACTACCAAGTTTACAGTCATTTCCCAACACTATCCAGTGTTAATCTTTGTCTCTGTCCACTAGTAAAATATGTACTGTATGGCCGTACGTCTCTTACAATAAGTTGTTTTACCGTCAAAATGTTCCCTAATGGAATCCACCTGTTCCCTTTGGGAAGAAATTACCCAATAACTCACCAGAATGTTTCTTTATTTGTCATTGTTTTATTTTTTTAGATAACACGTAGTAGATGTCACTAGGTCTTTGAGTTGATCATTGTGTAATGGTAGTTGGCCGGTTTCCATACTAGAGGAGAGGTAGCTCCGCTGACCATGCTTTTTTTTTTCTTTTTTTAGGTTTGTTCTGTGTTGGGGAATATGTCATCCACATTATCATATCACATGTTGGAATCCCTTGTGCAAGACCTTTTTTATAGATTAGTTTGAATCTTCTCTGCCTTTGTGATGTCATGCAATTTTTTCATTAGATCATATAATTGAGATTTTAATGTATCACTTACCAGAGTATAACTCCATTGTAAATATTCATAGTTATTAAAAAGCGGAAGTATAGCAACTTACAGTTTTTATACCAACAACTGAATGTGCTTTTATTACATTAGATAGATTAAACATATATTTCTATGTAAAAACTAAAATAGTGCCCAATACAGATCAAATTTGCAACATTTGGGTGTCCAGCTTTACCTACAGTAATTGTGATATATCGGCATAACCTATTTTGGCAGATTTATCACATTTTCTGTTTTCTGTGATCATATCCAACATGTTTGAGTGCATGTGTGATGACTGATTGCGTGCCTGTCTCTGATCATCCCTACTGTGTATCTGCATGCTTCTGGTAAGGATGGTCCATGCACGTGACAAACTTAAGCCAACGTGCAACAAAGTATAAATCACGGGTAAAATGCTGCATGCTACTAGGTATCAAACCCCACACTGCACCTCAAACATAGATCTAGGTTCAGCAGTGTCATGCTGTCTTTTGAGAGAAGTATAGCATTTGAGCTGAAGGGCAATTTACGTATCAAAATGACTGGCAAGGATTTATATCTCTATCAATAAAAAAAAGAAATGTAGCTCCCACAGTCATTATAATACATCGTTCAATAGCAGTGAATGATGTACTACTGACAATTCCACTCTAATAAGCTTTAAAGTGATGTTTACATTGTCTGGCTGAGGCCTGACCAGTTGTCCTACAAGCTTGATAAATACTGCCACTGTTTGCTTTTACCTTTTGAATGCCTGTGGGGGTGATATGGAAGACTGAACCCAGATCTGATGTGAGGTGTCACTCAACAGCACTGCTCTCGTCTCTAGAGACCAAAGGGACCTCATTAGTGTCTCGTTAACGGGGTTCCGTCTTATACTTGTTGCATTTTGTATGTTGTCAGTTTATTAACAGTTTATTGTCTAATCGGTTTGTCGGCATCACTTTTAATGCAGACATTTTCATAGGAAATATCACAGTTGGAAACTTATACTGTAATGCATATCTGGCTGACCCACACACACACACACACACACACACACACACACACACACACACACACACACACACACACACACACACACACACACACACACACACACATATATATATATATATATATATATATATATATATATATATATATACGTAACACACATACATACACATATACATACACACACCTTTGTAATGTTTCCTCCCTATTTTTGTAAGGGTTGTTTGCTGTCCCTGCATTTCCTATTGTATTACCTGTCTGTGCCAAACCAGAAAATGCCAGAACCCAATGATATCAGTGTTGCACTATAGCTGTATAGTCATCGTGATCCCTGATGCCTGCCTCTGGCAGGTGGCCATATACCTTCAACTCATCACTGTCCACCTCATGACAGGAATGTGCCAACGCACATTGACGTCACTGGACTTAACAATGCCATGCAGCTGCTGTAGGTAGCTAGTCATCTGTCTGTACATCGTATCCATCATGCACAGCGATGTCGCTTGAGGGAGAGAAAAAAAAGATTTTCACAATCAGTCAATTAATGCATTCATGTGCGTATGAATGAGCTTTTAGCCATTATGGCACACAGCAAAAGGCTGTAGAGCGTAGAGCATGCGGTACACAACAAATAGTTGTGTAATCATTTGGCACATGCAAAAATGCAATATTTGATAACGAGTCTCCCCGTTTCTTCCATATTTTCCATACTCTATCCTCTAGCAATGCCCAGTGAATCTGCATTGGCACCCAGGTCAGATAGGGACCATTTTAAGCACCAGGGTCCTTATTCTGGGTATGCCATAATAGCCAAACATTCTGCGAAAAATGGCTAGTTATAGGGTTTCAAGTGGTTAACCACTACTATGACATCCTTTTTGTGTCACAATGCTTGCTCCTCCCATCTACCTCCCTGTGCCTACTAATGACTGAGTGAAATAACGGCTTGAATGACAAACGAGTGAAAGTTGAACTGTTTCTAATGCACAGCAATGTGTCTGAAAGGGGGGAGGAGGAGAGAGGGTGAAGGAGTGATGAACTGTCGGTGGATGGGAACTGGTCTGGGTGCTGGTGGCGGGCGGGGTGATAGATGAGTAAAGGAGTGGCTGTATGAAGAATCCTTTGAAGGACACACCTATTGACCTGTCGCTCCTTCTGTCTTCTGCTCCCTTCTACTCACTGGGCCTTGTTCCTCAGTGGCTGGCCAGTCCATCCGCGGTTCTACTGACCAAGCTATCCCACTGCCTCATACCTGCTCTGAGCACCCCCTTCCCTCGCCTCCCTCCCTCCCCGGTTCAAACCCCCTGTTACCTGAGGGGTGGACTGAGAAGGATTTATAGGAGTGGTTCTCAAACCTTTTAATTTCAAGGATCCCCATAACTCTAAGAGTCCAGTTGGTTCCACGTGTATACACTATTCAGAGTTATAGACCTGTAAGGGTCCATTTGGAGGGTTCCTGAACCCCACTTTGAGAATCATTGATTTTCTTTTTTTTGCCAAGATGTGTTTTTTCCTAATTCTGTTTGATCTTTTTGTTTTCCTCTGTTTACATCCCGTTCGATATTCATCATTTAAAAATGAATTGGTCCAAATAGCCAATTAAAATATGTGAAAATATTAGCTTGAATGTTAAAGCTGCTATAAGCAATAATTTGTCAAAAATTTAATTACCTTTAATTTTTTTGGTATTCAGACAGCCAGCAATGGGTAGAACACTCCTAAAACCCGGTCGCAATGACTAACCAATCAGGAAGCAGACAGGTA